>NC_092826.1:63490264-63850648 GCF_039878825.1 Excalfactoria chinensis | reverse complement strand
GCAGGTGTCAGGTCGTGAGGAATCTGATGTCAGAAAACCTTCTTGTTCATGTTGTGAGGAATCTGATGTCAAAAAAAAAAAAAAAAAAAAACCTAACTTCATAGTTGCTGATCCCTCTTTTACCCTCCTTTCTCCTGCCTATCAAACATTCCTGGGTGCTTGGGTAAGAGTCATGTGCAGTACCCCCTGAGGTGGCCATCTTCCTGGACATAAGCCCACACAAAAGACCACTTCACAGCCATTCATCTGCAGCTTCTCTCTCTCTCATTGCCCCTGGCCTTGTCCATCTGTGTCACTCAGACAAAGGATTTCTCAACCCTTGCCCAGGACTTGCTTGGACTTGCCAATCCTCAGCAGACTTTGAGGCAATAGTACAAAACCATGGCCTCTTACTCTAAGTCTTAATTTTTCAGTGTTACTACAGTAGTTATTTTATGCATTGTCTTAGTCAAGTTAAATTGCTTCCTTCTGAAGCAGATATAATCTACCTGGTTTTTGTTATTTTATAAGTAATGTAATAAAGTGTGTGATGGTTTTTTTGGTCTCCATATCCTTACCATTGCCTGTAGAATTATAAATAAATACACAAACATTTTTCTGGAGTGAAAATAATGCCCAGATTTGTCAAATCAACTGCAGTGGAAGTTGCAGTGAAATATCTTTAAATACAAAAGAACGTGAAATTTAAAAAAAATGGCTGTGTAAAGGTGACAGTGAAACAGGACAGAGCTCTCTACAATCTAATTGGAGCTGGTTAACTTTTGGTACTGAAATTGCAGACTACAAATAATGTCTCCAATTTTCATACTCCATGCAAGTTTTCTTATGGTTTTATATGAGAAAATGTAAAAATATAGTGTGCCACTGAAGAAATTAAATCTTTGTTTGTTTGTTTGTTTGTTTTTTAACAGATAAAAAATTGACAAGTATTTCTCAGAAGTAGGCACATGCACAAATTTCTGTGGGAGTTCTGTCTTATTTAGAAATGTATCAGAAGTAAATTATGGTTAGATAATTAAAAGAGATCATTATAATGTGCATGGGTATGTTTTCAAACTGATTGTCACTCTGGTAATCTTAATTCAGTTATTTTCTGCCTCTTGAGCTTGTTATGCTTTTTAGACTTCATGGTTATCATTTCATTCCTGTTGACTGAAGTCTTTTACATTACATTCACCAAGTAATCTTAAGTAAATAAGGGAGGTAAATGGATTTGTAAAAGCACACCAGACTTCTATTCTCTATCTTTGAAGTGTTTTATAAATATTGCTGTTAGTACATCTTAATTCTGCTGTAGGATGTTATGTACAAAACCAAGCTAAACTTCACAGCTCACTTTCTGTTCATGTGTAGTTGAATCAGGCAGGTACTTCAGCATGTAGAGATTTTTGCCCATTTATAACTTTAAAGAAATAGGTCTTATTTACAATAATCTATATTTTCAATACTTTTCACTTTTTAAACTATTCTGATAATGACTTTTCCTTTCACATCCAAGAGGTTCCCTCAAAAAAGTTATTACTTTTATACAGCCCAATGACTATGTTGGAAACAGTTCCTTATTATCTATAAGATAAATGTTTAGCAGATAATGTTTATTAAAATTAAATACTTACATTATGAAAAGAAAGTTGCTTAATAGAGGAACAGATGGCTAATGGGCTGTGACCAGCCACAAATGAGTTGTGAATATTACAGCAAGAATCTGTCAACAGATAGGAAATGATTCTGGACAAGAACCAATTGTCTGGAGTCAGTATACAATGTAATTTCAAACAATTTCATTTTGAAATTTTTCTTTCGCTCTCTCTCTCTCTCTCTATTATTATTATTATTTTATTTTTTTTTTTCATTTTTTTTCCTCCAAATAGCATAAATAATATAGTGGAGTATGGTGGAGTCACTTTGCTGGAAACAATTGAACAGAACTGACAAATTGAACAGAACAGACCATGAAATCTCAATTGGTCCAATCACAGATACATTTGTCATGCCCATAGAGAAATTATTATGGCTATATCATAGCCTTTCCCACAGCGATAACTGGCCCTTGGAAATAAGCCAGTTTTGCCAAATAAAAATGCACTTGAATAAATTTCTTCATAAGACTTGGAATAATATATTTTTTTAACTAATAAGTCTTTTCTGCAATTTAATTTTTCTTCTCATGAAATCACTTGAGAAACACTCTAATATAGCATTTAAATATGGGAGTCAATGTAAAAGCTTTATCTGTCTGTGTTTACAGAGATATTCTGCATCCTGATGGCAATAATACCATTGTGTCTTCCATCCAAAAACCTTTCTCATTTCAGTGAGATGACCAAACCCTCATTTTCCAACCATAATTTAAATGTGTCTATTAGGTAGCATTACTGTATACTGATAAACATTAAAAATATTATGTTAGACTTGATTTACCTATGTCAGCAAAATTGTAAAGAAAAGATTTATGTGAAGGTTAAATGACAAGATGTTAAACTTTATTACCCAGAATTCAACACTAAGAAAAAGAAAAATAGATTCACTGATGGTATCTGTTAACAATCAAACCTCTAGTGTTCCAAAAACATCCTTCATGTTTGCCCATTGATTTGTACTACATATTATTAAATTCATTGTTGCAATTACCTCTTTCTTATAAAGAGCATGTTCTCTTGGCTTAAAACTGCCTTTAAAGAAAGCCTAGAATGAGCTGCAGGATAGAGGAAAGAAAACTAACTTTAGAAGAGTTAAGGTTGAGTTATAAGTTTTATTCTCAGTGCACTTGTCTGAAGGAGAACTGTGGGAGGGGATTATCAGAACCTAGCTCCTCCAAACTTTCTCTTTGAAATTCTAAGCTGCTTACTCTAAGAATCTTAGGCGTAGCTGTGCTCTCCTCAAGCTTCTGTACCCTCTCCTTGGATGTACACATTCAAATAAGAGTTAATCAAAACGTCAGTTGTATAAACACCTCAAACTTGCAGCTAACTTTCAGCTTGCTTGTTTGCTTGGAAGCCTCTCAGTTAGGATACAGAACTTGGATTATTTGTTGATTCTAGTTTCTTTATCACTGCAGGTGATATTTATGCCACATAGTTTTTGCTAGGTGCCATTCCCTGTTTAGAATAAATGTAGTGAAGCAATACTTATACACTGTGAGGCTGCATAGTGGACACTTTTAACAGTTCCACTTAATAAATAATTAAAAATAAATAAAGAAAAAGTTCTTCCTTTCCTGAGTTCCTACACATGGAGACAGAGTTCTTGTCTCCTAGGGGAAGCTTCCTTAAATATTTACCAGCTCTGCTCGACTGCATTGTCCTTGAGGTCAGTGTCCCAGGGAGTTGTTGACTAACTCCCTGAAGAAATGGAATTTGTCTTTCCTAAAATTTAATGTCCTGATTTTATTTTCTCTCTGTCTCATATCCCTTGGAAATGTGAACTTCACCGTTCCATGGTCACTACATGGAGTCCAGGCAGCCTCCAATCCTGATGCTACTAATGAGTTCACCAGCACTGGTGACTGGTAAGCAAACAAGAATTGTCATGATCACTTCACTTAAGTGCTCAGTTAATTATTTAAGATTTTCTTAACAATATTCTAAATCATGTGTCAAATATTTATTTACTATTTAACCTGTAAAAATGTCAATAGCTCAGATTTGGGATGTGACTAATCTAGCTATGGCAAAAATTACCTGGACTTGCCCTGATTTTCTTACTAATATAGGTTGCTGCCCAGTTGGTTTTGTTTACTTGATGTTTATTTATTTATATATTTCCTTTAACTTGTCTGTTTATAAGAACTGTCCCAAAAGTATTGCCTTCTATTTTGCTATGTTGGCCTATGGTGTCAGAGGCAGATGTTGATGATATGGCAGTAGAGACTGAGCCTTCCAGCCAATATTCCATTAGATTTCATTGATTTGCTACAGATGAAAGCAGTGGGGAAGTCTGACAAAATGGCATCCAACATGGAACTGTAGATGAAGGAAAAGTGCAACATTGAACTCCTCCGGAGAGGAAAAATTGCACCCTTTGAATTTCTTGCTGAACATTTATGGAGACCAAAAAGTGTGTGTTAACAGTGGGGCAGCGGGTGGTGTGTTTCAGCAATGGAGGCAGCAATAGTGTCACATCTCTACTGGGGCAGACATACAGGTTCTTTTTAATGGCTTATGAAAATGCATAGTGAATGGTGGTGACTGAGTTGAAGTATTGTGTTTAGTATCTTGGAATTTGCTCTATGGAACAGTGTTATTATGTTCTTTGTATCTGTTGTAGTTTCCATGGAAATAAATAAGAGGCATTACTTTTAGAGAGACCTGTATGGTAATGTATATTACCAACATTACCAACAGTGTTCTAAGATAGTCTGAGATATTGTAAAGAAATGTCTCATGTTCAGAGAAGATCATCTGTTAACCTACCTATTAGAAACTTTCCTCCTGAATGCAGTTCTGCTAAAGTACATGGGCAAAACTGTGTCCTGGAGCCAAACATAGCTAGTTTTCAGTTGCAGTTTTCATTTTCTACTTCAGATTCTTCCATTTGCTTTCAGGTTTTTGGGGGCATAAATTTTTACCAATTCCTTGTATTTTTCTATTACGCTTTCTAAATACAGAGTTTTCAATCCATTTCTCTTACAACTCAGTTTGCAACCAGAATGACTTTCTACTTCTTTCCATTATCTGGTTCCATTTGAAGGTAAAATCCAAGCTCCTGTTGAGGTCAGATATATCTTCACAAGGATTGTTCTGAACATACATACAGTCTATACCTGAATATTCATTCTGTAGTCATTGGCCCCTGTTAGAAAAAGTTATTTCTCAGTTTCTGATAAAAAAACAAAGACATCTTTTGACAATTCTCAGATCCAGCAGGTGTGACCACTGTAAGAGACCTTTTATGGCCAATCGCCTGAGTAGACTTAAATTACTTCACGAGGAATCAGGGGTTCCCTGTGTTGTACCAAGTGCCTTCTGGCCAACACCTAGATGTTTCTCGGCAACATATCCAGTTTTCTGTGGATTCTATAAACTAGAAAGAGGTGCTACATCTAATATTTATCTTTCAAGTTATTGTAGATCACAGTGCTCCTGTCCTGTTCTGTCTTTCTATTTCTTGACTTTGGCAGTTGCACAGTAGGATCTGTTTAAATGTGAATAGATGCAATATAAACAATTATGTCAGTAGAAAATAAACTTTAGAGAGCAGCTTTAACGGAGAAGTAGAAAGAACAAGAAATCTTGCACTGAAATCAAGTGAGTCTTAAACACAAGTGGCTTTCTAATCCTGATCTTCAGGGATTTATTGTAATTGCACTCTTTAACAGCCAGTTCTGAACTTGGACTAAGGCAGTTTATAAAGTGGGCAAAATAAGCAAATAAATAGAAGGAATCAATGGCAGTAGAATAAAAATTTGTTCTCCTCTACTTCTTAAAATAGAACTGCAAGAAATGTGTCTAAACTGTGATTAATTATTTTGTGCAATAAATCCTTTGTTAAACTACAGTTGAACACAAAGCTACTACCCACCCCCACAGACCAGTCACTTTAAATCTAACTAATCTTTCTGTTACTAGATGTTACTTTAATGATGTTGGATTAATATCTGGAGGCACTGAGCACTATCACAGGGAAAAAAACAAACAAACAAACAACACGAAGAACAACAACAAAAACCAACTCAGCAAAAGAGCCTAAATGTGGTAATTTAACCCAGGAAGCAGCTGAACACTACTCAGTCTTTTGCTTACTCTCTTGCCTCTCAGTGGAATGAGGGAGAAAATTGGAAAAGAAAAACAGAATTCATAGGTTGAGATAAAAATTCTTCACTAGGACAGAGAAGGCAGAGAGAAATAACAGTAACGATAAATGATGAAAATGCACAAAGCTATTGCTCACTACCTGCCAAGCAATGCCCAGACAGTCCCCAGGCAGTAGCAGCTCTTCCTCGGACAACTCCCCTTAAGTTTGTCTGTGTTTTCCCATGATGTCATATGGTATGGAATATCTGTTTGTCCAGTATTGGTCATCTGTCCTAGTTCTGTACCCTCCCAGCAACTTGTACCCATTCCAGCATCCTTGTTGGCAGGACAGTATGAAAAGCTGAGAAATTTAAATGTCTTTGCCACTGTACACCACTGCTCAGCAACCAAACTATCAGTGTGTTATCAGCATGTTTTTTCTCCTAAAGCTACAACATAACATCATAGTGGACAATACAAAGACAATCAGCTTTCACAGCTGAAAACAGTACTCTAAATTCATGCTCTCATCATAAAATACTATGTTAACAGAAAAGAACTTGTTAGCATGGAAAATTCAAGTTTTTCAATATTCTATTGTCATTGTTTTATAAGTTAACCTGTGACATCTATGAAAATGTAAATCCTACCTAAAATCACTGTAAAGAGTTGACAGCTTGCTTTGTCTTTCAAAGCTGTTTGTTTTTGGAAGATACTTGAAGTGTTTTTTGTTTGTTTGTTTGTTTTTGGTGTTTTTTTGTTTGTATTTTGTTCTTTCATTTACTAAGCATCTATGGATTATCCATTAAAACAAGAAAACAAACAACACCAAGAAAATTGATATTCCATTTCCACCAATTATGATTCAAGTATTTTTAATGACTTTAATTAAAATATTTATAACATCTCTGAAAGGTAACTATCCCATGAAACAGATGAAGAAATGAATCCACAATAAACTGAGATTCAATCAAAGGATAATCTTTTTTTTTTTTTAATTATTATTATTCTATATTCAAATAACACATTTCTGTATAAATCAACCCATCTACTTTTTGAATGCTGAAAAATCTTGTGAAGTCATCCTTCTAAGAAGTAGACAGTGCTGAAACCCGAAACTTTAATAAAATATTTTTTGTGCATAGAAAGCCTTGGTTTTAATCAACTCTTCTTCAAAATGAAGTGAATGAGCATGTATTAAACTAAGAAGATGAGGGTTTAACGTTGGCAAGTTTTGGTCACTTATCTGTCTAGTAGGAATAGGCAAGGACTAGTCAGATTTATACCACAAAGTGATCATGATTGAGAATATTTTTTACTCTGAATTAAAGATGGCACTTCTGCAAGACTTTTTTCAAAATTTAATCATCTATGAGAAAAAAAGGATATGTTAAAAATAACAATTTGATGTTTTATTGAAATAATGATTTCCTGTTTAAATTTAAGCCTTAAAGATTAGAATTAATTATTTGATGTTTTTGAGTGGTACAGGAAGGTGTAATAGAGTATTACTCATTTCAGCTCAAATGACTCTGATCCACTTTTCCTGCACTCTTTCCTTGCTAGGGATCAAACACGTTAAGAGCTCTGAATCCTAAGCAATAATTAAACAGAGAGAATGAAGTGCAGTAGGGACTTCCTGTCTTTCAGGTTGTGCACAACGTTTCTTGTCCTATCACTGGGCATTCAGTGGGTTCCATCTTCTTTGCATCCTCCCTGCAAGTATTCCTATACATTGATCCCTTGAGCCCTCTCTTCTTCAAGCTCTCCGAATCCTCCCTCATAAGAAGAAACTCTGGCTCCTTAATCATTTTCTTGGCCATTTTCTGGGCTCTGACCAGTAGTTCCATACCTCTTGTTCTGGGGAGCTCAGAACTGTATATCCTGTGGCCTCAGCAGTGTTGAGAAGAAATCTCTTCTTTGACCCACTGGCAATACTTCCCATAAGTCAACCTAGGATACCATTAGCTTTTGTGGCAATGGCACACTGCTAGCAGCTCTTCACAAAGAGGCCATCTTTCTGACTTGTAGCAACTGAACTTCCACTTCAAGAAAGGCTGGTCTGACTTTGTCAGCTCTTTCCTTGTTGGCATATTAAAATAAGGTTATCTCAGTATTCAGTTTATCTGCAAAAGTAACAACTTCAGATCCAAAAACACTGTAGCCATTCAGTATTGCACCTGATTTGTCAGTGCAAAACCAGAAGACTCTACTAGTACAATTGATCATTGTTTATAAACTCTAGCATTATAGAATCAGTTATCTTTGTTATTTTCGTTACAGTATTTCCAAAACAATGCACCACAAATCCTAAAATGGTGTTTTGAACCTATTTTATAGAATATATCAGATGCCTGAAATATTCAATATCACTCTGATCATAAGCTGATCCTTTTGTCAAATATCTAGGCAGTACTGACTGTTGCAAAATGCACATTCTTTTAAAGTAAACCAAGCATGAAGAGACAAAAATATCTTTTTCTAGCGCCTGTTAGTGACTAATAAAAGCCCTAAAGCATAAGTTTTATACACAGGTGGTGAAAACAAAAGTATTTTCAACGTTTTTGATTACTTAAGGAGATATCAACTCATAAGGACTTGCAATATAAGCATGTATTTCTATTTCTACAGTCTTGTCTGTAAACATTCCAGTCTCTCCCCTAAAGTAATTAAGGTTGCTTGTTCTAAGTTTTTATTTGGCAGACTATTCCACATCCTCATTATTTGGAAGATCACAGACCTCTGATTTTTTTAAATCATTATTATTATTATTTATTTTTTATTTCAGGCTTAAGAAAAATGTGATTCTGTATTAACATATCCTATAAGTAACTCTCATTCTTACATATTATCAAATCTTTGCCAGATATCTAAGGAAGGTGAACCTCCTTGATCTAGTATATTTCCTAAATTAATCAAAACTATACCACTTCCTCCTCTGTAATAAAAAAAAAAAAAAAAAAAAAAAACAAAAAAAAAACTAGCAAACAAACAAAAAAAAACCCACTTTGTTGATTATACTATAGAATCATTTTAGTTTTTTGTACGAGAGGGAATATTACTTTAGACACGACTGTGAAAACACAGTCCGTTTTAACTGGCTTCATGGTTTGACGTCTGGATTGTACCAATGACTTTGCATTATGTCAACAAAATGAATTTTAATTAAGATAAAAAATACGTACAGTTGATACTACCTTTACTAAATAAACAAAATATATGGAAATTCTTATGTTCTCAGGGATATTATAAAATGTGTTGCTTTTTTTTCCACAATTTTTGGCAGATTTTCTCAAGATATTTGTGAGACTATGAAGAATTCTATACAGCTGATGTTTTTGTTTTGTTGTTGTTGTTGTTGTTGTTGTTTTGCAGAAACAATAGTAACCAACCTTAAATACTCTAGAAATTAGAAAAGTTTACTGTTTTTAGGAATGACATGAAATATTTGTTTATTTCCTGTAGAATAAATATTGATGTTGCAATTTAGATGTATATTGAGCACATCCATAAATGATGCTTTCATTTAGAATTACTTAATCTCAGCTTTGAACAGTCAACTAGATTAAAACAGTGCATATATGTTTTTTCTTTTTCTTCAAACTGTCTTTATTTCCTTTGCATTCCTCAGCTATACAATGGTTATAATATTGAGTTTATTCCTAATACAAGGCCAGTTTCAGCTCCATAGCTTTCATGCAATTTTTCTCTTTTTGATCTTCCCTTCAGTAATTTCTTACACTTTGAGAATATATGCCTCAGGAAAAAATGTTGGGCAATGATCACAAGCTCAAACCAAATATGGCAATTGAATAATGGATAAGGTGTTCAATGAAGGAGAATTATTCTCAGCGTAATTCACTGAATATTATTTCTTGACAAATACATCTTTTATAAAAATGAAAAAGAATGAATTCCTTTTTACTTTTGTGCCTTCTTACTCAGGTTACTTAATCTTCTTACATCTTTTTTTCCTCACTACTTGCAATTGTTTTCTGTCAGCTTTATTTTTGATGTATTTATTTATTTTTATTGATTTCCACTTGCCTTTAGGTAGAAAGTAAAATCAGAAATAGAAATATCTATTTTCTACTAAAAAGAATATATATATATATATATATCTTTTGGATTTTTTTTTCCTGATATTAAAAGCAAACTGATGAAATGCAATTCAAAAGGTTTAAAAACACTTTTTAATCTAATATTTTATTTAAATCAAAATAGATTTTAAAAATTTGTTATTCTTGTGATTGAGGAACCTCTTCTGCCAGAGGAAAACAGCAAATTGTCTTTGTCCCATGCCAGAAAGATGTTTCGTTCTCTCTTGTGGATAAGTTCACTGATTTCTGAAACTTCTAGCTTTCCAAATGAAAAACTTCAGACGATTAATTGCATTTCTCCATTGAACTTTCTGTCCCTCTTCAGTGAAAGATTATAAATTCCTCAAGATAGTGCAAGTCAGTGATTAAGGTTCAGGTTCTCTGTTATTTGCAAATGTTTGGCATCTCTTCAGCCACGTGGTAACATGCTAAGAAAGCATTTCTTAGTAATTTTTTCTTTTATTTTTAGATTTCCATTATAATTTTTTCTTTCTTCATTCTTCCCTTAATCACAATTTCAACATTTTTATTAACCTCATTTTAAAGTACTTTATGATTACTTACAAGTATTAATAAGAGAGGACAAATATTGATTAAAGAGAACCAGTTATTTGTATTTTTGCCCTCACTTCCTAATCTCAGTTGCTGAACATCAGTCTGTTGAGGACGAGTGCCCAAGTGGTAATCTATTGTGCTGCTATACAATGTCGTACAAGTCTATGCAGTGAACGACATTGTAATTTATAAACTCAAAATGTAATTGAGAGACTGTTAAATAATATTGTCTTTTCTTTTTTCTTCTTTTTTTCTTTTTTCTTTTTTCTTTTTTGTAATGTCTGCTCAGACATTGTTGTATCATTCTGTTAATGAAATTGAACCACATTGCTGTGGAGGATAAGGGAAAAAATGACATTTTTGGTGCTGCAACCTAAGATAAACAAATACATGATGGTTTATATGTTCCAATAAGCTACTGAACATGCTGCCATTGTCCTCAAAAATTCTTTGAATGGATAAGAGGTTATTATAACCTGGAAGTCCAAAAAGTCATTAATAAATAGATATGTTTTAAAAATGAGAATCTAAATGGTAAAACAAATAAACAGTCTGTGTGGGACTAGTGTGATGTTGAAAGATATTGTTTACTACAGAGGAATGAAGAAGGTGTTTGAATTACTAGAAAAACTGGAGAAATGACAGCCTATGAGCTAGGGTAAGACCCACTAATTTTTAATGCATCTTATGAAAAATTATTTCCAGTGACAGCAAGGTAGGATGAATAAAATTTAGATAACTTTAATACTGAAGGGTGTTCCTTCAATATTGGTCAAGATTATGTGTTTTATTGATTGTCCACAAGTCAACAATAGTTAACTTTTAAATACAGTGTCAGCACAATGATAAAAATAATAACAAAAACAAATTTAATATGGCTACAATTTATTTTCTTTTTTATTTTTAGGGTTTTTCGTTGTTTTGTTTTGTTTTTTTGCTTCCAGCCATCCTCCCTTCCACATAAGACATAGCTGAATGGCTTGGTTCTTTCTGCAGCAGTAATAAGAGAGAATCGTATGCTAGTAAACATTAAAAAGCAAAAAAACTCCATGGACTAAGTTGCTCTTATACATGAATAAAGACAGTCATCAGTTGTTTTAAAAACAGGAGTATAAAATTATCTTTATACATGTACTTGCATCACAAAAGGCTCTTTCCAACCCCTTTATGTTCAATTGGGAAAACAGAGGAATTTCATGAATGTTCAAATAAGTAAACTGCAGATAACAAATGCTTAAAAGAATTTTTCCAATTTACAGTTATGCAGTCATTTCTTGACAAATATTCTGTTTACTTTTCCTATCATAAAATGGGAAATAAACATTTAAAAAATATATATGTATTTAAAATTGGGTCTAACTTAAAATGTGTAAAAGCCTGGTAATTGTAGAATCATGACATCAATTTTGTCCATAGCTCACATTTGGTGCCTTGATGTTGAAAAGCATAAAAGTCACAGATTAGAAAAAAGACTTCCTGCTGTTTGGAGATACTTGAAAATATCTGTGCCTGGTAGGAAATGTGAGGGACAAAGTGTTCCTCTTCAGAACAACTTGTCTTGATTTAGTATTTTAAATCTGAGCTTTAATTAAAGAGAAAAACTTCAGTGATTAATTGCCATTGACACCTAAATATATTCTTACTTAGTAAATAACTGACTCAAAATAGCTTTTAAAAATACCTATTGCTTACATCATTCTAAGGCACTGAAAATTTCTCTCAGCAGGAGCTGATGTTTTAATATAACAGTACATCCTATAATGAAGGCAAATATCAGGAAGCATTGCCGGAAAAAATTATTTATCATAAGTTGAAAAGCACAATACCAATAAATTCACATAAATCTGACTCCAACATAAGTCTTTAATGCAAAATTAATTTTCTTCCAGACTAATAGAGCCCCTCTTAATCACCTTATATAACAAGACAGAATCAGAACTAAGTTGTTAATGATACTGTTGTGTTATTTCTATTACTGTTTTCAAGCAATACTGAATGTTCTTCCAAATCAAACTGGTTTGGAAGAAGCTTTTGCAGAAGCTTCTGTAACACCACATTCTTATTTTGTACAGATAGTTTTGGAGATCTGAACTGTGATGTAGTCTCCAATCGGATTTTGATAGGAATGAAAGGAAGGCTGATGTCAAAGTTTGCTGAGCTTTTCTTCCTTCTTTTGCTTAGACTACTTCACCATATTACTGCACCTAGACTTCCACAGTCAAAAACTACTCAGGATGTGGACCAAAATAACAGTGCAGTCATTTTGTTACAGAAGGGAATTTAGATACCTATTTTCTTTGCTGAATGAGGTCTGTAAATAGAACAAATTTCAACCTGAAAAAACATGAAAGAAGGAAAATATGCGGTTTCAATGCCTGATTAATTTACTGTTACTCTGCAGATGCTGTCATTTTTTGAGGTCAGTTAAAAATCAGTACTTCATTCAAACACAAAGGATTGATGAGTGACAGACTGAAACATCAATAGTAATTAACTTCAGAACAAAATGTGTGCAAAAGACGTTTTGGTCCAACAAATTAAATTGAATTATTTGGACTTTGTTTAGAGATCTTTTTTCAACTCTAGCTCTCTGGAAAAAGAGATTATGGTACATCTACTTGGTACTGTGGCAGTTGAAATTTAATGTAAATATGAAAATAATTTGACCCTCAATCACTTTACTTTAATCTTACAATAGACAACAACACTTCCTCCAATTTTCTAATATTGTCATTGATACGAGAATATGACTACAGATAAGGGAATTGAATTCTGCCAAATCAGTGATCTTCAGTTGCTTATGATTTATTATTGAGGTTAAAAAAAAAAATAATTGTTTTTGAAAATTAAGGTCAGAGACTATGCTTGTCTTACACTGCATTATGTTGAGCTTTATTGGAAGCACCAAAATTTTATTATGTTCTGTGCTTTTGTAGAAAATTGAATGACCCCCACATAATGAGACAAGTGATTCTTTAGCATCTCAGCTTTTCTACATGTATCCTGGTCAAACAAACCAGTGTATGACATCCAGCTGAATGTCTTCTTTCTCCAGAGAATATAATATTTTCTTTTTTAATAATTATTTATTTTAGATTATTTATTTTTTAATTGGGAGCATAATTTCATCATGTAGACACAATCTATCTTTAAGTGTTCCCTCTCAGGTACAGATAGCACTGAAAATAATGTCAGTGTTCAGTTCATCCAGAGCACATAAGGTGTACTTCTCTTCTGTAAATTAAGCTCTTGAGTTGCAGATGAAGCTAAATGATGAAAGGCAGTCTGTGTACACATTGCATTACATCTTCAGATTACAAGACAGGAGGAGCTTTATCATCTATTGGATCATCAGACACTGGTTAGAGTTCTGTTGTAAGAGTTGCTTCCAGATTGTACTTGATAGTGCAGTACTAAGGTTTCCCTAAGTCCAATAATGTGGGACCATACTGTTGCTCATATGTTATTCAAAAGTGACAGAAGACTTCTTCCCTTCCCCTCCCCTCCCTTCCCTTGAAGGTAACTTTTATACATATATATATATATATGTATATATATATATATGATGGTCAATAGGTAACATCATGTTACCATACATAGCAATCCGTTCAACTAAGGCTATAACTGTATGCAGTATCTTCTGCACAGCACTTATGTTCAAAGAAAAGTGAAAGAACAACAAGATTAAGACAAAGGAGTATATATTTTTAAGAAAAGTTCAAGCCTGAGAGATTCAATTCAGCTAGAGATCATTCTTCAGAAGCATATATGCTTGTCACTCAGTGATTGCTGCTAGGTGAGAGTACTGTTCTTCAAATATTTAACTGCATTTTCTGGCTTTTTAAGTAGTATGATGCAGTCTTTAATATTACAACCATAAAAAGAAATGAACTATAAACCATTTACATCCAGATTGTATTTTCTTATGAGTTCCAAAGGCAGACACAAAATTACTCATGTAACTAATAAATTCATTTACACAGTAAACAAAACCACACATGTTGAAACACTATGTTGAAAAGGTAACAGCTTACTCACCCACCAACAAAGAATAGAGACTCCCCTTCATATTTCAAAGTCCATACTATTTACCTGACTGTGTTTTATTCTAAGAAACAGTACTATGAACCTTCTTTCTCATGAGTTCTGTACGAACATGATTAAAAATAATAATAATAACATTCAAAAATGCAAGGAGAATGCTAAGTAGGTATGGAAACACTCAGTAGTGAAAGACTAACTTAATTTGTTCTTAACTTCAAAGGAGGGTAATCAAGGAATTATTATGCAGTTAGAAAAAGAGCTTGATACAAACAATTTGATGGGAGGGCAAGAGGAGAGTCTATATCATGTAGGCAGATACAAACTGGCACAAATTAACACCAATATAATTTGACCATGTGAGAATAATTTGATAGCTAACTGATAATGCAATAAATCTTTAATGTAGTAAAGAGAGTAAAGTACCGCTCAGAATTCTTAATTCCTATACAAGCACAGAGATCCGTGAAGTGTCATTCAAAAATTAAATGCATGCCAAAAAGTTGACTTTAAACATTTTGTGGCAAAACCTATGTTATGGTGAATTTGGATTTTCACCATATATATTACTTACTGAGTATTCTGCTTGTCAAAGAAAGCATAACCTACAGTTTACTTCTGAAGCTGTTGCAGCTTATCAGAAGTAAAATTAATTCCTAATCTACTAAAGCCTCCATTTCTGACTGTTCTCACCGTTACTCATTTAAGGATGTTTTCTGCAGAATATCCAGAACTGTTTTATTGAGAAGAAATAGGAGATGAAGCTATTTTGTTTACAAAACAAGATAATGACCTTATCTGCAGAAGATAATACTATCTTGGGTTTATTGAGAGGTCAAGGCTACAGTAATACTCTCATAATATGAAGCCCTGTCAAAATCTTATACTAGAACTACCTCTACTATCCCATGTTATTTAAAATAAGATAAAAATATCTGTTTTGATTATTTGGATGTTGTTGACTGATGAGCAACAAAATGAAGAGGAAAAATAGAATGGGGGGAATTTCTCAGGGAAGAGCATAAATCACAATAGAAAGCAGCCATGATAGGAATATAAGATGAAGGAAGTAATTTTCTCATATTTTTCATTTCCTTCTTTTATGATTTTCTTTAAATAGAATTACAGAAAACATAACAAAGTATATCAAGGAGCTGAAGAAGAAATGTTACTGCTATGGATGAAAATTGAGAAGATCTAAGTAAATTACAAAATAAAACAGAGAGATAATAGAACAGGTACTGAATTAAAAGTTATTTTTTACAAAGACTAGTAAAAAAAATGTTATCTAATTGGTCTGGATTTATAGCTTTTTACTTTTTTTTTTTATTATTTTTTTTTAATGATATGACAAAATAAATGTTAATGAAATGAACTGAAGAAATCAACATGACAGTCCTATCAACCAAAACAAAAATCTTATGTTGCAAACTAATTTTCTCTCTAAATTACCTGTATGTTTAGCTAACTAAGGAGACTTGAGGTTATTAAATTAAACTCTGAGGAAGGTGCATGAATGCACTTTACACTCATTGAGAAGGTTCATAAAGTATAATAAATAAAATCTTATTATTATAACAGATTTATTTTGAAGATAATATCACATCATACACAACAGCACTAATAGTAAATAGAGGAAAGTTTATTCCCTTGAGTAATTATGTCAATACTAATAGAGATCTTTTAATTGCTATTATTTTTAATTAAATATGAAGGATAATTACATTCACTTTCCATTAATATGTCATTGGTTCATTGTACACAGGAGTTATTTTTCTGATGAAGTTAGTGTATAATTCATTCTAATTCATATTGTACATCCTGTTTTTATTTTCACTGTGTTTTATCTAAGTATCTTAGTTTAATTTATTTTGCTTTCACTAATACAATCTGTACTCATTAAATACATTTTCTTCTGGACACTTAAAAAAGTAGAAATTGGTCACAGTTGACATATGATGTGGCACATAGATGGAACAAACTGGAAGAAATCCTGAAGGAGCAATTGATCATGTATCACTTTAAGTCATTAAATGATATTAAATTTAAGGAAAAAAAAAAAAATCCAATGTCAGTTTCCATCTCCAAGTATGTAGCATTATAAACACAGACTATTTCTAACGTTCATCTCCATAAAAATGTGGTGTACTTCCACTTACTACATTTAATGCACTTATATAAGTTTAGAAACACATTGGTCATGGACAAAAGAAGAGCAGAACTGTAATCAAAAATGTCAGTTTCTTGAGCGATCATAAATATTGGAAAAATCTTATTTTGGCATTGCTCCTGTGTTGCAGCTGATGACAATATTTACTTGACAACAAAAGTTAGAGAGAATCATCACTTCTGATCATAGCAGAAATTTAACTGAAGATGGTGAAATGCTAATAGCAACTCATTGACTTCAAACACAGACTCAAACAAGATTGTTTAGATCCTGTTTCAGGAGAGATTTTTTTTGATGCTTAACACCCATTAAACACCAATTGGATTAGGACACTTTATACTTTGTAACTCCTTTGAAAATCCTAGTCACTCTCACAGTTAATAGTGCTTGATGTATTTGATTAAGTGTAAATTTAAGATTTTATTATTTCAGATGGTGAATTAAGGGAAATGAATGGACAAGTATACATCAAAAGAAAATTTTAGTTTACTTCACTCCTCAGAAGAGAAGAGTATTAATAGAAGATGAATAAAACGTGAGGAAACTTCAGTGAATCTATTGAAAGGTAATGTCTAGAGGAGAATAAGAACTTGAGTCTATTGCTCAAGCACCCCCTATGTTTTCAGGTATTCTAGATACTTCCCATGCAAACATCATGATCTCCAGATGTTATTCTAGAAGGGTACATATATTCCACCATCCCTCTGCAACAGTTTCCTTTAGAGAAATGAATTAAGTTTTACAGCATTTTTGAAGTGCAGTTTTGACTACTCTTGAGTAATTGAGTTCCTGATTTGTTGGATGAGAATTCTGTATTTTTCTAGTTACACCTCAAAGGCATGGGTATAGAAATTGGGCCCAGTAAGTAGAGCATATATGTGATTTTCAGCTTTGGATAATTAACTTAAACTGTGGAGTAGATATGTTTGTATACAGTGTTATAAGCTAGACTTTGTATTATTGGTAGGAGAATCCTGTACCAGCCAAGTTACAAAGTTCTGTAAATATTTCAAATATTGCTAACTATTCGGTATTGAACAAATGCAGATACAAAACTATTGACAAGATAGACTGGTATGAGAAAATATCTAAAACATTATTTATTTATTTATTTATTTGAGCAACTCTAGCTTTTTAACAAACCAAATGGCAGTTCAGGAATCAGAATAAAGTATTGTTTTTAGACAGATGGAAAAACTGTCAACAACAGTTTATCTACAGATTATCAAATAGGATTTGCCTAAGCTATTTGGTCAAATGTCACTGTTAAAGAGAAAAGCATATAAGAGCAAAGAAAGCATTAGATATGCTTCAGGACTACTATAAACATACTCATACATACAAATTGTCAGAGACATATAGTTTTGCAATGTCTTGCTAGAACACGCAGAGATTAGCTTGAAATACAGGATTCAATGAAGATGTCAATGAGGACAACAGATTATTTTGAAGACATCCACTCAAGTATCGTGCATAAAGGAGGACAACAGCTTTCATTATCCTCAGCACTTCAAAAGCAGCCTGATAGAAGCTCTGTGACACTGAAGTACTGTAAAGTATCTGGAACTTATCAGAAGTAAGTGATGTTTTGTATCTCTAGGAATCACAAAAGTCAAATTAAGTAATGGTAGGTGATGTGTATCCTTAGAAAACAAACAAGCAAGCAAATAAATAAATAAATAAAATGTCAATTGTTCTTAACATTCTAAAAGTTCCATATTTTAAAAAGGTATATTTGAATAAATAAATAAATACATAGTTTGAATGATTTTATCTTTGTAATTCTCTAAAATACCAGAAGATATTCCCATCTGATATAATGGTCAGTGCTAACAAATATACAAGAAGTAAATTTGTAGGAACTAATGCAAATTTCAAAAAAAGATTGATATCTTGGATTTGTAAGAAAAAAAAGTAATTACATTAATGCTCAGTTGAAATGATGAATTCTTTGGTACAAGGGAACTGACTAATGAGCAATATTTATTCTCTTTTTTACTGTTTCAATAGCTTACAGACTGTTTATGGAAACTGATGGTTAAAAGTATTACAATATTTCACTCATGGAAAAACACTACCTTCTTCCTCTGATGCTAGAAAAATGTTTAATTACTTTATTTATTTATTTATTTATTTATTTATGCATGTGTATACACATCCAGTGCACATTTAAATAAGATCAAATACATAAGAGAATCATTAACAGTATTTTGTCACAGAGCTAGCACTTTTAACACATTTTGTATTACAATTAGCAAATTAGAATCTTATTAAAGGAAATGTATACCTATGTGTTAAGTACAGATAAATTAAATATATAAGTATATAAATATAGATTAATAAAGGAAAATAATAGCTGTGTATTATATCAGTGCAAAGAAGACTGGTGCCATCAAGATAGACAAGAAGACACTAAACAGTAAAGTACTGGGAAGCATATCACATACATTACAATGCACACAGTAAATAGGCTAAATAGTCAGAGTTGAACATTTACATAAAATTGTGTATCCTTCATACATTCAGATGCCAGATGTCTGATAGGCATTGCAGCCTAAAAGACTGGTAGGCTAATTAGTCTAGAGGTCTCCAAACCTATTTATATCAACAAAATAATAGAATAAAGGTTTGACTAATGAGGGACTTCTACCCTCTGGGCAGATCATACTGAATAAGCATGCAAGAGCTATATTGGGAAACAATACAAAAGAGATTCTATAAGTACCCTCAAAATACACAGAAAAACAAGAAAGTCAGAATTGTATATTGGTGTCATGTCTACCACAGTAGATTATTTTATCTCCTCCATTAGACACTCAGCAAATTACTTTATATTACATTGCAGACCAGAATGCCAACTAATAATAAAATCCATACAACATAAAAGCACAGATATATCAGTTGTTTTCAGCTAGAAGTGGCCACTGCATAGTGATTAGAAAACAAAAAAATGTCCATTTTCATGTTCATTCCCCAAAGAATCCCCAGATAGAATTCCCCAAAAAGAATTCCCCAAATAGAAATTACCACCACTTGGACAACTGGTTTGTTTATTTTGTCATCCTTTGTGTTTCCTCTTAACAGGAAGAAAACAAACAAACAAAACAAACAAACAAAACAAATAACAACTAAAACACCCCCCAAAAATTGCTTCTGGTCTCAAAATGTTTTGGATTTTATCACATTCTACCTTTTAGAGTGATACTGTGAATTTCTGTTTTAAAACTTCTTTCATTTGTATAGTATTTCTCTAATTTTTACTTTTTTTTTTTTACTTTATTTATTTATTTATTTATTTATTTTTTATTTTCCCCAGGGAACTTCCAAGTTATAATTCTACAAAACCTGTCTTTACAAATTAAAAATATTTTGGAATTAAATCTGTTGCTGGCTGGTGGTATAATTCATGTGATTCTTCTGCAAATAAATGGGCCAACTGAAACACTATTGAAGTAACCTGGCGAGCATTTGTAAAGATTTGACAGGTATTCTACAGAGTGTAAGCAAGTTGGCTTAAGAATACATAATGTCAATAGATCATATCGAAAACCAAATAACCAACCAAAAAGCACACCATAAATTAACTTCAAAAATATTGTTGATTCTTCTAAGTCAAAATGGTCAGGTCTGGTTTCCATTAATTTTGCGGCTGAGGATTATTAATTTTCCTGTTTAATGAAAACTCCAACTAAACTGAATAGTTTTTTGAGTAATTGTTGGGGGGAGGGGGCTTACAAATAAATAAATGCACAAGTAACACACACACACACAAACCCACAATAATAAAACAAAAATATTGTGACCAGCCTCCACCCTGATACAGAATCATTAATCACAACCCTACAGCTGCATCCAGCAAGCCAATCATCCATCAAACAGTTCATCCTTCAAATACACTCCTCTCCAATTTAGAGAGAAGGATGTGGTAGGGGACCTTGTCAAAGGCTTTGCAGAAGTCCAAGTAGATCACCCTTCCCCCATCCACTTACTCCATCACTCTATCATAGAAGGCCACCAGATCTGTCAGGTAAGATCTGCCCTTGGTGAAGCCATGCTGTCTGTCTCAAATCACCATTTTACCTTGTTTGTGCCTTAACGTAGCTTCTAGGAGGATCTGCTTCATGTTCATCCCAGGCACAGAGGTGAGACTCACCAGCCTGTGGTTCCCTGGGTCTTCCTTTCTCCTTTTCTTAAAAATGGGAGTAATGTTTCCCTTTTCCTAGTCACTGTGGACTTCACCAGACAGCCTGATTTTCCAAATATGATGGAGAGTGGCTTGGCAACCACATCAGCCATCTCTTTCAGAACACTAGGATGGATATCATCCAACCCCATAGACTTATACATGTTCAAGGAGGAGGACTCAGACTTGTTCCACCATTACAGTTGAACAGAAAACACTCCCCTCACCTAGAGGCTTATGGTCTGGCAGACATGGGAAGCCTGACCACCTGTGAAGACTGAGGCAAAGCATTTATTGAGTACCTCAGCTTTTTCTATGTCTAAGGAAGCCAGCTCCCCATTACCTTTCAGCAGAGAGGGAACACTCTCCTTGGCCTGCCTCCTCCTGCCTACGTACCTGTAGAATCCCTTCTTGTTATCTTTCATATCCCTCACCAAGTTCAGCTCCATATGCTCCTTGGCTTTCCTAATCCTATCTCTACACACATAGACAACAGCCCTGTATTCCTCCCAGGCTACACAACCCTGCTTCCACTTCCTGAACCTCTTTTCCCTTAGTTTAAGTGTCAGATCTTTGCACAGCCATGATGGTCGCCTTGGTTGCCTGTTTTCCCTGTTCAGCTTCTTCTGCTGGTAGATGGAGAGCTGTTGCATGCTAAGAAGGGTGTCCTTAAAGAGTTGCCAGCTCTGTTCTGTACCTGTACCTTTAAGGGATCCCACTCAGCAGCTCCTGGAGCAGCTGGAAGTTTGCTCTCCTGTCGCACAGGGTCCTAGCTCTGCTTTTTCCCAGGCCTGCATTCTCCAAGAAATTCAAAAACCAGAGTATCCTCTTTAGCAATGATAGAACTACTAATTAGCATGCAACAACCTCAAAAATGTACATAATCCAATCCCAGAGAAATCTATAGGTTTGGCCAAATTTTCCCTGTTCCTGTTGAATATCTAGTGTTTTCTGCTAATAAAAAGCTTAAAGTCTTCCTGCTGAAGCATAAGAATAAATAAGATCTCAGTAAATGCTCCAGTGTAAACACAAAGGAATGACATACTGCTGCTTTGAAAAAGGATGTTTTAATGAGTTTGGAAATCCATAAAAGCCTATAGGAAATCTTCCACACTAATAAAAAGTCTTCTGCACTTAAGTTTTGACAATTTATGCAAAATACTATATTGCAAATAAGAACTTCATTCTTTTGGAAAAGGTTAAACTTAAGAAAGAAAAAAAAAAGCTACTTAATGAAAAAATCTATATTGTTGTTGTTATTTACAGGCAGCATATGTAATACAGCAAAAAAAATTAAGCTCTAGAGATATTAGCTCTCTATAGGTATTCACAGCAGCCAGGGCAAGGCCTGGTTTTTGTGTTGGTGCTTTTTTGTAATATCATTTAAATTTCATATTACATCTTCTCTATTTTTGCTTATGTTGGAATTGTTATGCTTATTATAATTCCATGTCATGAATATTGTCTCATATATATAACACTAAAAAGGACTGAACAAGTAGAATAAGACCTACAGATAAGTATGCTGTTTTCTTAGGCTTATTGCCAATAAGGCATTAGAGCATCTAGCTGGAATTCAGTGAGTAGTTTGCTCCTCTTTAAAAAAAATAAAACAAAAAAGGTAAAGAGAGCTTTGTGGTATTAAGAGTTCACTATGTGAGAGCTGAGACTTGAATAAAGAGTTAATTCTGCAATGTAGCAAAAACAGTGTGTAGAGAAGCTTGCCACTGGGACTCTCCTGTGCTACTGGCATTCAAAGTCACATAAACAATTATGTATGTCAGTTGAATGTCATCCAACATATGGATCTAGTAGCTTAACATAGTAACATTTAAAGCAAAATAAAATAATTCAGATCTGAAAGGATGTTCAAGGAAAAGCTTTGGTCCCAACCTGTGATGATATCTGCTAAGGAAGATAAGTTTTTCTGGATCCACTAGTGATGCTTCCTAAAGGTCACCACATATTCCTCTTTGAAAGGAGTTTCATTCCTAGATACAGCACATTTGAAAAGATGTTCTTAGTATTTCTCTAGGATTTCTCTTCAGTAGAAGCATATGTTATCCACATTGAATTATTGTTCTGATGTAAAACTGCTAAGTAAATGTAAAACTGCTAAGTAAATGGAAAAAAATAAAATAAAATAAAATAAAAAATACTAAGAAAAGCAGCCAAGATAAAATGTACCAGTTTCACAGGCACACTTCCAAATAAATACATAGTCATTTAACTGGTAAAGGCACTGTAGCTTATACCTGAAAGACAGACAGATGAACTACAAATCTGTACTGAATCAGCTTTATCCAGTTCTGTTTGAACTTTTTCTTTCTTTTTATCAGTATGAATTTTAAATTTTATTATTTCCTCTAATCATGATCAGAGAGAGTTCTGTAGTCTAGTGCAAAGAATTCTAACTGTCACCTTCAAAACCTGATGAATACTAACAACCAGATATTAAACAAAGCCTGTGCTTGGTGTCTTGGGAGAATCACAGAAGGTTTATTGCTTTTTGAAAATGAGAGGCAATATTTTTCTAAGTATTGAGTTTCCTAGACATAATTATAAAATAGTCTCAGTGAAGCTGCTTAATTTTAAGAGAAGTTCAGTCTGCAAAGCTGCAGAGGGTGTGAAAAGGTCTCAAACTCTTGTTAGAGGAGATGGGTAAAAGTACATTCTACTATGTCAGTGAAATTAAAGTTCTAGCATCGCCATGTGTTTTTCATAAAAGTTCTCTAAAAATCAGTTTTTCTCACCTGTTTATGTTCAGTGAGCCCAGTTCCCATGCATTAGAATTATGTCAGAAGTTCTGTTGATTTCACAAACACCAGAATCTAATACAGATCTAAAAACAGCAATCAAAGGAAGTAAATATAGTAATGGATTTCTTTTGTTCATTTCTTAAACAGCTGAAGAACTCTTCCAATAAGAAACTTAGTTCAGTTCTGGTCTGAATACATGTAAACTAACTACTCTAAACTTGCAGGAATATACTCCCACCATTACCTTATTTTGGTAGCTGTTCAATAAAAACAAGTTCAATGAGTTAGGAGGGGACAGGAAGAGTAAAATAAAAGGAGTCTTCCTTCTGTGAGCTGGTCAGAAACATATCATTTGGTTTGGATAGATTAAGCTTGTATGCAAGTTAATGCCAGAAAATATAATGCATGCAGTTTGAGTGTAACAGTTGTACTAAAAAATCAAATGCCTTAGAATTTCATGAACTTGTCACCTGTAGAATAGAGGTATTTAAGAAGTGATAAATTCCCGATTATTTTATCTCATTCAAATGCCTTAAAAGTTCTGATAGATGAGCTCAGTACTACTAAATGCAATAGTGCTTCCTCTACAGATTTCAGCTATATTTTCTGGAGTCACTAAGCCTATCAAAACATGATTCCCATGTTCCCTCCTTCACATCTTTTTGTCTTCTTTCCTGGAAAATGACAGTAGATGTTATATCTTTCCTACAAGAGTGAATATATATACTTGTCACTCAGACACTGCTAAATAAAATATTTTATAAATGGATCTCAGTAGTGTCTCATTAGTCTCATCTTTGTCCATCTTTCAGAAAATGTGTATGAACACAAATTTTCTTGAGATTTCTTTAATAGAGTCAATGCATTTAAACTTTTTTTTTTTTTTTTTTTTTTTTTTTTTTTTTTTTTAAAGAGGAAGAATAAAACAGAATTAGATGACAAAGGGCATGGTCTGTGGGATTATATTGTTATTATATTTTAATTATTATTATATTTATATTATAAATATTTAATTATTATAATTATTAATTATTATTACATGTGCTTTTATGGAAAATTCTATTATAAACATATGGATAATTCTCCAGATGAGCTTACCATGAAAAATAAAACTGCACTAGGACTTTAAAATTAAATAAAATCTTCAATAGTTATCAGACAGAAAATAGGAAGGTTGTGAATTTTGTAGAACATTTTCCTTGCTCACACACATTTATTTATCTACAATCAGATAGTAAGTAAAGAACACTTTTTTTTATGCTCATGACAAATAATATTTTTGTTACGTATAGATGTTTTAAATTTAGAGCCATGTGTGCTTTAAAAGCTAGGTGTAAGTATGTATCTCTTCAGTAGAAATTGATTTTGATGATAGCTATTTTAAGGTCCTACTTCACCTCAGATCATGCTAAAAATGATGCAGATGTTATAATGGGCACTTGATGAGGGGAAACTTCTAGAACATAAAAATGTTTCATTTTATTCATTGTGTTGTTGATCATTCAGTCTTTCATACATTCAAGTTAGATGTAGTTATCATCATACTTAATTTTATTTAGTTTGAATATTATGTTTTGTATTCACCATGGACAGGCCTATCTTTTAAGACTTTCTTTTCAGAACCTGGGAATATAGGGAACATGCACAAATATGACTTATTTATTTACTCATTTCAACAGCTTGCATTCTTACAGTTCAGGCAACTACACTACCAAACTTATATCATACTTAACTAAAGTTTGTTTTATGTCTTGAACTGCAATGTGTTGTGGTTTAACTCAGCAGGTGGCTAAGCACCACACAGTTATTTGCTCACTCCTCCACTTCCCAGTGGACAAAAACAAAGGAGAATTCCTGAGTCCAGATAAAGCTATTTATGAAGATAGAGTGAAGGAAAAGTAATTATGACTGTATCTATACATGTATGTAACAAGTGATGCACAAGTAATTGCTTACCATTCACCAAGCAACATTCAGCAAGGCTCCCAGGAGTAGAAAAGCCAGATGAACTCCCGCTCCTTCAGAACTCCTTCTGCCAGATGTCATGTGGTATGGAATAGCTCTTTGTCCAGTTTAAGCCAGCTGTCCTAATACTGTTTCTCCCAGCCATTTGCTGAGAAACTGAAATTGCCTTAGCTCTGTGCAATACTGCTTAGCAAAAACTAGAAATACTGGTGTGTTATCAACATTGTTTTTCTCATAGAACCAAAACATTGCTTCATATCAGACAGTGCAGAAAACTATTCTATCCCAGCTGAAACTAAAACACAATTTGAGGCAGGTAGAACTGCACACACATCATTGCTATTTTTGTTACTTAAACTGTTACAATTGAGATATCAAATGCCAGGTATGGAAATGAATTTAGACGTGGGTGAACTCTTCCCTTCTTTCTCTGTTATTGCATCTTGTGTCTTAATAATACAGTAGATACTGTCTTACATCTACCTTTCAGAATCCTGTTATGTGGTATCCACTGACAATTAATGATATATGAAACTGAGAAATGCAATAAATTTTCATAGGTTCATAAGCCAGTATATGTCTGCATATCCATCACAGAAGTAGGCTCTTTTAAACTTTTTTTTTTCCTTATATTTAATTTTCAATAAATAAATACATTAATAAATAAACATGTTTTTTTATTCTGAAAAACAGTTTCTACAAAGCAGCATTGTTCTGTTTTTGTCTATTAGTCTTCTCAGGCTTGTTCACTTTTTGTTCTCAGTTTTACAGGGAGTAGAACTTCATCCTGTGAGACTGCTAATCTCTTCCAGCTCCAGTTTCCTGCATCAATAATCTACTGCACAAACAAGCTAATACTTAGAAATTCAGATGGGACAACTTAGGGAGACATTTGACTTCAACTGCCATTAATTATTTGATGGAATTCAATGCCACTGAGTCCTCCCCTGATTTGCTGAAATAGCAGCATTGTCTTAAATACATGACATAAAACTATTATGTATATAGGATTTTCTATATGTGTACATATATATATATGCATACATATGTATACAGAGACACAGAAGATGCATTAGTTCAAATATCTAATTATAATTATAATATAATAATTTGCTTTATTTAAAATGTGTTTTACTCTAAAATTCTGCAGGAAGAAAATTCTGCAGGAAGAAAATACTGCAGGAAGAAAATTATTCCATTAAAGAATTAATGGTCCTTTTTAAAACTACATAGAAATGTTCAGGGTTGCTTTTTAGATTTAGATTTTCCTTGAAATGTTTGAGTTGGAAAGTAGTTTGTTATCTTCTTTTTTAGCCCAGTAAAAAAAAACTGGTTACTTTAGAATCTGTTTAAGTTTTTTTTTTTTGTTTTGTTTTGTTTTGTTTTGTTTTGAAAACAGATAAACAAACAACAAACAGCAACAACAACAACAACAAAGAAAAAGAAAAAGAAAAATTAGGTTCTCAGTTGCTAAACACATGATCAGGTAAGCAGGCAAGGTCTTGCCCCAAGCAAGTATCTACAGATTAAAGACTCCACTATTCAGACATTTGTTATGCAAGCTTTCTAATTGTGACAGAGTAACATTAGTTACGAAGCTAAACATAGTAAAAAATTTCAAAGACAGTTTATACACTCCATTCACTCCTTATGTTATAGAGTTTTCACCAGTAATTTACATTGAGGAATATCATCTGTAAAAAAATATCAATAAATAGTTAAATTCCTCTTACAACAAACTTCAAACAAACAAACAAAAAATTACCACATTTTACAGTGTTGTAGGTGTGACTGAAGGGAAGCAGAAATTATGTTAGGAATTATTCATATATTTTTTTTCAACTAGTCTTGTCCAGCTTTATAAATGTATCTTAGGAATTGTTTTTAAGGTTTATCAAGGATCATGTGCTCTAGCTATTATTCATTTTGTGTCTGGAATATTTATCTACTTAATACCACCTAAATGTTTCTTAATAATGCACTGTGTTTGCTTCAGTAAGCCTTCTTGCTGAACTATTACATGGACAAAATGATTCTCTAAAACCCAAATGTATCTTCTAATGCATTCCACTGCTTCCCTCCACCTTTAATGTCTATTTTCATTTAATGCCTATTCTAACTTGTCTTCACTGATCAATTTAACATCTATAAAACTCCTTTCTGTATATTTGCATTTTTGGGGGCTTATTTTGGATTTTTCATGCATGCTTGAAAACTTTTTGTCATTCTGTAGTGGAAATAGTATTAGGAAATTGTCTGCACTATGGCTTATAAATATGTATTATTTATTTGCCTACAGTATTAATTAGTGAGAGGAGTGGCTTGAAATGTGTGTATCTGACAGATACAATCAAGTCCATACATTCACAGATATACTCTTAGCATAAATTTGATCCTTCATGTTACTGGAATTCAGAATCACAGAGCTAGGGTTTGAAAAATGGTTATTACTATCACTGTCGTTAAAATAAAAAAAATAAAAAAAATAAAAAAAGAATTTTGATAGTCTTATTTTCAAAATTCATTAAATAAGGATATGATTCACCAGGCATGGCAAAACAGAAAGGGATAAAGTTATGTCCTGAAGTATGCTACACTCTTTATGTGAAGATGAGCAGTATAACTGTCATGGTACCTGCTGGGACTAGCTGTGCCCAAAGATAGAAAGGAAGAGTGACATAATTAATCTACTAAAGTGTCTTTGAGAAGATATCAATTTCTATTTAGTCTACCCATTATTTGTTGCATTGGTATCCTAACTAGAAAGTACTTTTGCTCTTTGTATATCAACTGGCATGTAGAAGTCTTAGTCTCGCATTAGAGGATCTATTTGCAATGGATGGATATATAATTAAAATTCTTTTATAATCTCTGTTATTCTTCCATAAGCCTTCATTTCATTTAAAATATTTTGAAACTTGTAGTTAGTTGCACTAAGGTTATCCTAAAGGCTATATGGAGATCATAATTAATATAAGTACTTACAAAATTCCATCTCTAAGTATATATGTTGACAAGTTATTACTTATTCATACATGAAACTGACAAGTCATCCATAAAGAGCTGAAAACCACAGCAGAACATGTAGAGATAAAAAAAAAAAAAAAAAAAAAAAAAAAAAAAAAAAAAAAAGATAAAACTTTGTAATAGATAAATAGAAGCACATCCTATATCAAAGCTAAAACAACAAATAAATGAAATAAATAAATGCTGGGATTTTACAAAATTGTGAAGTGTCCAGGTGGGTTTTCTATTATGTCCAGACAAGAAGAATCCACAAATCTTCTGGGCAGCTTGTTCCTCTGCTACTTCACACTCAAAGTAACATATTTTTGTACCCATGTTCATTTGGAACCTGCTGTTGTCTACTGTGTCCCCATTGCCCCCTGTAGTCTTACTAAACACCAATGAAGAGAGCCTGGCCTCACCCACTTGATACCTTTCATGTACATATTTACAAACATCGATAAGATCACTTCTCAGTCTGTTC
Source organism: Excalfactoria chinensis (assembly GCF_039878825.1). Lineage (NCBI taxonomy): Eukaryota > Metazoa > Chordata > Aves > Galliformes > Phasianidae > Excalfactoria > Excalfactoria chinensis. The sequence continues at coordinate 63,821,653 of NC_092826.1, read as the reverse complement.
TTCTCCAGGCTAAGCAGTGCCAGGTCTATCTGCCTTTCACAGAATCATAAAAATTGCAGGGGTTGGAAGAGTCCTCAAGAGATCATAAAGTCCATCCAACCTGCTGAAGCTGGCCTGTAGTTTCCTGGCTCCTACTTCTTGGCCTTTTTGAAGACTGGAGTGACACTTGCTTTCCTCCTTTTCTCAGCCACCTTTCCCATAATCTTTCATAGATGACAGAGTGCCGTGGTAACCACTTCTGCCAGTTTCCTCAGTATTTGCAGGTGCATCCAGTTGAGCCCCAAAGATTTACATGCGTCATTTGTCTAGATGAATTCTGACCTTATTAAGGTCCTCCTTGGTCTTCTTTGACTCAGAAGTATTCCTTTCTTCAAACCCTCTTACCTTCAGGGTCTGGGATTCATGAGTGCCAGTCTTAGCAGCAAAGACTGAAGCAAAGGAGGCATTCTCAGGCATTTCTCTGTCAGCAATTATCTTTAGATATTTATTTATTTGACATTTTCTATGCAAGAAGAATATAACATATAATCACTGTATGTTGTATTTAAGTAACTCTTGTGCTAATTAGCACATTGATACACCAAACTGATTTATAAGAAATATTGAGAGTAAACTAATCATAGCCTAATGCTAATATTTTACTTTTATAATACATAACCTTTAATTAGAACCATTTTATCTACAAGACTGCTTTGTGCCTCTAATTTCAGCATGGAAGTCTTTTACTTGAAGGGGGACCTGTGATGTTTATGTGTATTTTATCCCTGATCATGTGCATAACAATTATTACATGAGTTATTCTTGTGACAAGACAGAGAAGATCTTCAGTATTTTTTGTCTATTTGTAACGTTCTTTTACACAGATCTAATACCTCTACATGTTTTTGTCAAGTTAAAATAATGCATTTTCAATTCATTGTAGTAATTACATACTACTAAAATGTGGTTGATTTTATTATGAAAGACATTCAAGAACAGGTAGCATAAAAAGAAGTATGAATATTAAATGATAATGTGATAAGCTGCTAATGTGAAGAGTTTCTGAATCTACTTCTATCCTGATTATTCCCAACTGAATATTTATACTGCCTATATTTCTTTGTAGGTAAAGAAAGAAGAAAGGAGGGGAAGCATAACAGAAATCTGTCTACATCACCAGTAAGAAGTGAACAGTCATTGAAACAATTTACACAAAATTAACATCTTGTAAGGTTACTTTTTTATTGTTTTTCTAGGTGCTTACAAAGAAAAGGTGACTCAAGCATTACTTGAAGGGAAGGAAAGCAGAAAACACTATGATTATCTTGGTTTAAAATTACTTGTCCTTATAAGAACGGGCAAATCATTTTATAAATTAGTATTTGTCATAATTACAGCTTTTATTTCCTGACAGTTATGAGACCTCAATTTCTTGTAATAAGAAAAAAGACAGAAAATGTTCTGGAATAGAAGTAAGCATGTTCTGAATTATTTGAAAGTAAAGTTTAAAGACATTTCATTTTTTATGAAGTGATATTAAAAACTACATTATGTTTTCCCATAATTAATGTGGCAAGAAAAACATATTCTTCCTCTGAAAGTGGGAATTTACCTTTTTCAGAATGAAAAAAAAAAAAAAAAAGAAAAGAAAAGAAAAAATGAATTGAATGGTTGCTTTTTATCCTACAATTCCAGCCATGATTTTCATTCAAGTACACCTCAAGCAACGTGTTACTGAAGTTCTAAAAGAAGAATGCATTTCAACATACTTATTTCTATGAGATAAAATCATAGTGTCTTATTTACTGACTCTTTTAAATTGTTTCAGTAAAATAGGATTATTTGCTTTATTACTTGGAATTTTGACCAAAATATGGAATGAGTTCTAGTGGATATCTGCTATCCAGATATTCAATAAACTGTTAAAAAATAAACAAAGAAGTCTGTGACTATGGGGCATAATGGCACTTGTTCCAAAAAGAAATGAGAAATTATTGCAAAGATCAGCTATGAAGTAGAAGACTCATGTTCATAATTTAGAGAATAGCGGACTGTCTTTGTGACTGTCCATGTACTGGAAGTCATGAGGATCACATAAGACCCAATGAAGCTCACAGATTAACTACAGATTATAGAATTAATCTGTAGTTAAATTTAAGTAATATTTAAAGAACTTATCCCCTGTAAAAAACTGCTGCTGAACAGTAACAAGAAATTGTTAATGGAATACATCATAAAAAATTTTAAAATAGTAGTCAAGTTGTCTATAGAATAACAAATTTTGCACTGCTACTATATTACTACAGGTTGATAATGCAGTGAGTAAATACAGAAGAAAATGACAGAAGCTCCATGCAGCTTATTTAAGCAGATTACATTTTCAAGTCTGTATAGCTGTAAAAGTGTTTGGATCCTAAGATAACAAACAAATGCTACCAAAGACCTTTTACATATAGTACAGAAGTTATTGATATAGTACTAGTAGATGAGAGAAGGAAAAAATAAAACAAAACAAAATACCTACCATCATTATGTTTTGATGTGTTATGGTTAAAATGTTCATGGAAAAGCCAAGCCATTATAGTTCAAATGGTATTCTGTAATAAACTGAGCACAACGATATCGATTTCAGTAGAGCATAAAAGAAAATTAAATTTTGACTTTATTTTTAAGATCTACTCTCTAATGAGTTAATAAGTGTGCATTCTTTTCAGTGTGTCTTTACTCCTTTGCTTCTGTACAGAGAAGTAGTTACTGATAGTCAGAACAAAAGGGATCAGAAATAATCTATCAGTTCTCTTCAATGCCATGCAGCTCGGTGGTTCTGTAAGAAGCCTCACTGCAGGAGTTGCCCAAGGCAACTGACACTATCAAAATAATCTCATAAACTGGCCAATTTGGAATTGCTTATCTTGACCCCATGATACCAAATACTTGAGATATAAGCAGAAATGGAAGATCAGGCCAAAAATGAGAGTGAGTTGGAATAATGGAGTACCTGGCTGATGATCTTGCCTTGTTATGTGATCTGGAATATGGTGAAGGAATCATTGCCATGCTAACTACACAGAAAAGGTTAAACAGATTGTCAGACATTGATGGAAATGTCTGTGAAATGATGGAAATATAAGTGAAAATATGAATTAAAAGATATTACACACACACACACACATATATATATATATATATTTGGCTTTGGAAGAACAGCATGGAATGCAGTGAGAAAAACAGGAAACAACTGAAGTAGTAGTTGGTGTCTTACTGAAGTAGATGGTTGTGAGAACCCCTCTTTGTTTCCTGGTTCAAAGCTTGCTTCCTGAGGTGTTTTTTGAGATAAGACTCTAACCAATTTATTAATTGAGACTTTGTTAATTAAAATGAATTAAGTAAAATTACTGAGTAAAATGTACCTTTCAGATACACAGATAACAGTCCTTGCAGTCATTAAGTGTTTTTATGTTTCTAAATATTTGTTTGTTAGCACTCCAATGTATCTCCCATATATTTTTAACCATAACTGGGGTCAACAGCAACAAAAACAATAGAAGACATTACTAGAAAATCTGTTTCATGTTGTATAGAAAACTGTTTAGAGGTATTTCTGGTGTTGCACAAGGCGCTGAGACAGAATTCTGACAATTGATCCAAACTGGTCAAAGGGATATCCCATATCATATGGCATCATGCTAAGCAATAAAGCTGGGGAGACTGGGTGGAAAAGGCTACCTACTGCTGCACAGGAACTAAGTAGGTACTGGTCAGAGGGTGGTGGGTGATTATGTTGTACATCACTGTCATAGATTTACGAATTTTGGTTACTGGTATTCCACATCATATCATCATGTAGTGCATCGGGAGTTGAAGTGTTAATGCTGCAGTTCCGAGTACCTGCCTGGAAAAGAAGAACTACATTCCCCTGGGGGCTTTGTGATCAGAGAGGAGATATATAATTCCTGGCAAGGTCACCTGATCGGGCTCTTGGGTTCCTCTTCGCACTCTTCTCCATTTGATTTATTTGCTTCAATTCTAATTATATCATATTATAGTGTGTTATCTTGCATTCTGATACCATATTTAGTAAAATTAGTTTGTTTCTCCTCAGATCATTGCCACTGTTTTTAATTATTTTGGGGTCCCCTGTTTCCCTTTTTTGGAGGCGCAGATTTTGCGAAATCCCTCTGCCCAACTCGTCACGGAACTGGGCCAAACCAGCCCATAAACTGTTCACAATCGCTTACTTTATTTTTATATCATTATTATTATTTATCCTCCCTTTCTTGTTCTTTTAAACCCTCTTTGTCATAATCCACAAGTATTACCTTTTTTCCATTTCTTGTCTTCACCCTACTGTGGAGTGGAGTGAGCAAATCACTGCATGATGCTTAGCTCTCTACCAGGTTACACCACAGAAACTGTATACAAAGAATTTCCATCATTTTTCTTGAGAGAATATTTGCCATTTAACACAACTCACTGGAAGTTTTCTATGTTTTCTCAATTTTATCTCATTCTTTTTAGTTATGACTCTGAGGGAGAAAAAAATCACAGTATATAATTTCTTTCTACACATAGCTTTTACATTACTCGGATATTTCTGGTCCTGATATTCTACATTAGTCATCCCCTAGTGAATCCCTCATTCATATTTAGCTATTTCAGTGCTTCCTCTCAAGTCAGTTTTCCTAGCCCCTTGATCATTTTCATTCTAAGGGAGAACAGCTACCATTATTTATTCTAGGGTTTATTTTTTTTATGTGCCTAAAAATATACACCAACACTACAACAATAATGGACATATAATTTCATATAATGGGCAAATAACTTCAAGAAAGTGTACACATGTTCTTATACAACAAGTTGTAAAGTTGCAGCATGAAGAGTTATTTTATTCCTGTATTGCTTGTTTTAGAAGCAATCAAAAATTACTTAATGCCTGAATATGATCATTTCAATAACCCACACTAAAGTGATAAGATTCATAGAACAAAAAGGACTCTATTTGAATAAACTACTTTCTGAAAAGAGAAAGTATGTCCTTTTTGGAATTATTGACACAGAATTATTGACAGAGAGTGTGTGGCAACCACTTCTGCCAGTTTCCTCAGTACTTACAGGTGCATCCTGTTGAGCCCCATGGATCTGCATGTGTCAGGTTTGCCTAGATGAATTCTGACTACATTGAGGTCCTCCTTGGTCCTCCTTGACTGAGAAGTACTCCTTTCTTCAAACCCTCTTACCTTCAGGGTCTGGGATTCATAAGTGCCAGTCTTAGAAACAAAGACTGAAGCAACAAAGGCTTTCAGTAAATCTGCCTTCTCAGTGTCTGGCATTACTAGGGCATACATCCAGCAGTGGACCCATATTTTCCCAATTCTTCCTTTTGTTACTGATATATTTAAATTAGTCCTACTTTTTGTCCTTGACCTCCTTCTCTATGCCTCTTCTAGATTGGTGGATTTTATATCTCTTCCATATTATAAATTGTATGTTGTATTTTGTATATTATACATACTAAATCTAATAATAATATAATAATACAATAATAAATAGTGTTGAAAGCCTAAGCCCATCTCTTTTATTGTTGGAATATGATGAAAGGTATAATTTAGCTCCCATTGCATCCTTAATACTTTCAAATCTTGATGTTTAAGGCAGGTTGTTGAACTGGATGGACCTTAGGTCTGAACCAGTATTTCTATTTATTTTCTATTTAAAAGGACTTGTAATTAATAATTATATTAGGAGGCTAATCTAAAGTGATGTGTACGTTAAAGAAAGACTGATTGTGAATTATAATGCAAAGTAATAAGAAAAAATATAAAGAAATCTATTCCAGTTCAAATAACGGACATATTTATGCAGCAAAATTATAGGACTTCAGGTTCTATTTCATGAGTATGCACTGACAATGTATAAATGCTTTCCAATGTACATAAGTATTTATCAGTGTTTTCTTTTCTCAGTGCAAGTATTTTCTCTATATTTTTATAAGTCCAGAAAATGTTGTACTACTGTTAATTCTATACTTGTACTTGCAGGGTTGACAGCAGGTGTAGTTGTTTCTTGCTTTGAAGTCAGAAGATTAATAGCAGTCACATCCTCATCTGTGAAGCAAATCAAAAGATCTTATTTTAGTGTCACTCCAGCAATTTTCCCCACAGAGAAAACAGCCTTGAAGATGGAAGCACAAACAGGGAAAGAAGCAAAAAGAAGAGCACCTTATTCATTAAAGACACTTCTCAGATCTTTTATATATTTAAGGGTAGCTTATCTTCCACCAGGTAAAAAAAAGAACGCTTAATTCTTCTCTCAGTAATAGATGTGCAAATATTATTAAAACTTCTCTTTTTTGCTGTTGTTTTGTTTTGATTTATTTATTTTTTTTTCTACATATCAGAGTTTTCTTATAAACAGACTATAACTTCAAATACTGTGATTTTATTCATTGAACTTGAAACTCTGGGGTTATTTCCTGGTAACATACACCATTGTCACTAACCCCAAATCTTTTGTTCAATTGTATGTAGAACTGAAGGACAATTAAAAATTTAAATTAAATGCCTCTATTAATATAATCACTGCCATGGCTTAACTTAATTTACATGATGTAAATAACAGGCAGTACATATCTATTCTTATGGAGCAGAGTAGCTACCATAATTTTCTTACAGATTTTTAAGAAGAAATAAGTTGACCCGAAGCTTATGCAGTTCTTTTAACGTCCACCTGCGTTACATCTGAGTAAGAAACATGTGGACAACATGGGGGCAAAGGTTTGTAGTAAAGCCACATTACATAAAAAGTACCACAGCTGCTAAACACTACATAATAGCAACAGAAAAGGAAGAGAGAAGATTAATCTGCTATAAATGAATGATAATGGATGTCTAACTATGTCATATTCCCTTAAGTTATTTACCCAGCATTCACTAGCCCTACAACCTCTGACATCAATTTCCATAGCAACAAATGGCAATGTTACCAGCCAGAGCACATCCAACAACAGAGAAAATGTGCTCTAACAATGTAGTTCAAGAAAAAATATAAACCCATTATAGCAATCTAAGGGTATAGAGTACAAGATAGAATGGCATGTTTGAAATGTCTGCTTTGTGAAAAAGATATTTTCTTCATGTTTAATGTTTTTGAATTTTCCTCTTTATGTCTTGGAAGAGGTAAACACTGAGGAAAAAAAAATAAAAAAAAAAAACAAAAACCCAAAAAATAGGCGAGCTGCAAAATGACTTTCATAGAATCATAAAAGTCACAGGAGATGTAAGGGACCTCAAGAGATAGAATCATAGAATCATAGAATCACCAAGGTTGGAAAAGACCTAAAAGATCATCCAGTCCAACCGTTCACCTATTACCAATAGCTCCCAATATCCAATCGTTCCTTGAACACCCCGAGGGTCGGTGACTCCACCACCTCCCTGGGCAGTCCATTGCAGTGCCTCACCACCCTTTCTGAGAAGAAATATTTCCTTTTAGTAATGTCCAGTCTGAATCTCTCCTGCTGCAGCTTGAAACCATTCCCTCTAGTCCTAAATCATAAAGATCATAAAGTCCATCCAATCTGATGAAACAGGTTCCCTACAATAGGTCACACACATAGACATCCAGAGAGGTCTTGACTATCTCCACAGAAGGAAACTCCACAACCTCACTGAACAACCTGTTCCAGTGCTTCAGCACCCTTACTGTAAAGAAGTTCTTCCACATGTTTTCATTGAACTTCCTATATTTGAACTGTAGACCACTGTTCCTTGTCCTACCACTATGCACCACTGAGAAGAGCCTGGCCTCATCCATCTGCCTCCCACCTCCATTTGGATATTAATAGATCCCCCCAACCCCTTCTTCTTTTCCCCAGTCTGAACAGATCCAGGTTCCTTAGCCTTTCCTCATATGAGAGGTTCTGCAGGTCCATTATCATCTTTGTGGCTATCTACTGGACTCCTAGGACTGGACTCCTCCCTGTCTTTTTTGTACTGGGGAGTCCAGAACTGTGCACAGTAGTCTAAATGTGGCCTCACTGGGGCAGAGTAGAGGGGGAGGATCGCTTACCTTGGAATGCTTGGCCACGCTCATTTCAATGTACCCCAAGACACCATTGGCCATCTTGGCTACAAGGGCACACTGCTGCCTCGTGGGCAACCAGTTGTCTACCATAACACCCAGGTCCTTCTCCTCAGAGCTCCTCTCCAGAAAGTCATCCCATAACCTGTACTTAAATTATGGCAAACTCAAGATGCAACAAATAATTTCATGCACTTTGATATACTGGCTAAACACAGTCCTGAGAGCAGTGAAAAATATGCAGTCATGCATTCCATTTTGATAAAGAAAATAGAGAATAGCTCACAAGATTAAAAAACAAAACAAAACAAAACAAAACAAAAACAACTTTGTATATTTAGAACTCTATTTTCAGTCTGCATTAATATATCACTTGCACGTGGAATATATAGAGTTGCAATCAGACATTGAACTCAAAGAAAAAATTGGTCATGTCTCTTTACCAGACTTTAATAAGCCCTATCTTTCCAGAGAAAAATATCCCCTGCTTCACAGTCACACCTTATTTATGTCATCATTTTCTTAGCAGTACATACATTTATGAGCAATTATTGTCAAGGAACAGGGAAAGTAATATTTCATCAAAAATCTCTGACAAACACCTTGATAACTCACTAGGAATGGCAACCACTGGCATCAATCCAGACTGATACATTAATTTCTCAAAAACAAGGTCAAACATCCCACTAGTTTTATGTTTTTGTTGCTCACTAACTGTTATGCTTTAATAAAAAATAACAAAAATAAGTTTTGTTACTTATATTCTTTATTACATATTTTATATTTGGCCCATGATAATTCTTGTTCCTTCTTGGCCCAGGGAAGCCAAAAATTTGGACAACTGTGAACTAAGTTATCAAGATGACTGCTGACATGTTACAAAGCCTTGCAAAAACAAACATATGCAGAGATTTATTGTGCCTGTCAGTTATTCTACAAAAGCCTTCATATTGCCCAGAAGATTTAAAAAATAAGTAGCATCAACTGCACTGAACTATACTTTCCCTTCCACTTAAAGGGAAATGCCAAAGCTAAAAACATGATCTCTCAGTGTGTATTGCATGGACAGATTTAAAAATGACTGTCTTTTTTAATTCAAAGCCAGACTGGAAAAAAAATGCCACAAAACATGAAGAACAGTTGGCAATTAATGTGATTTTATTTATTTATTTATTTATTTATTTATTTATTTATTTTTTCCCTATTAGAATTAACATGAACATATAATTTAACTTAATGCTGCAGAAGTAATCTAAGTAGTAGTAAATCCTAATTGTACAGAATGAATCTTTCCTTGTCAGGAAGCAAGGCATTGCACATTTTGGTTTTAAATCAATTTTACCAACTAAAAGACAGTCTCAGTAATGTTTTCATTGCTTTTATTCAAGAAGCAAACAACAGGAAAAAATAAAATTAAAAATAAAAAGAAGAAGGAAAGGAGAACACTTGGCCAGTGATTTTTTTGTCTAGCATCTGATATTGTCATGTCTTAAACTGATCACAGTAATGAAAATCCACAGAAGATGTGTGTTTATTATAAACACATTGTTTACTCAATAATCTTGTTGGGGGGGTGGGGGCAAAATTGGGAACCAAAAAATATAAAATAACAGAAAAAATAAGCAAGGGAAAGAGAAGCTAAAAAGGTCACTTTATCTCTTCCATTGTCATCAAAGGAATAACACTTTCATCATCTACAACAGCCATGGGGTCACTGATATCATTCCAAGTTTTTACAGTTCCATATTAAATACTACATGACAGAAGTTATTCAGTCATAATAAACCATATTTACATATTTTAGATATTTCTGTCCCAGGTGAGCAACCCCAACGGTAATTTAACTGTAATGTAATACCATTTGGAAGGATAAGTTACACCATTGAAATGGATGAGAGAAAGCACATCTTGACTCTGTTCTTCCACTTTTCTCTGCCAGCCAAAGTGCTCATGTAGGAAATGATATCCTAGTGAAGTACACAAAATTGACCATAGAAGTGCAGAGTACATATGATTAAATTTTATGGGGAGAGATGCTATTGTCAATATTGCAGTAACAGTACTTAATTTAAAAAAAAAAAAAAAAAAAAAAAAAAAAAAAAGTTATCATTATTTCAGTCATTATTTCAATAAGGTAACAGCTTTGAATTACCTTTATTTCCAGAGACATCTGGCTTCATTCAAAGTTAGTTGATATTTGCATTTGCAAGGAAGAGAACTTATCAACAGGCCTAAAACTGCACCTATTTACCTGCTTAAACTCATAGGCCTTTCTGCTGCAGAACACTCTTTACTAGTAAATTTGTCAAAGCACATCCTACTATTTTATTTCCTTACAGTGGCCTAATCTAGGAAATCAATATTGTGGCAGGGGATTTTTGACATCATTTTATACTACAACAATGTAAGATACCAAGCAGGCTACAGAAGTATTACAGGTTGTCTAAGGAAAGATATCCCACCTGCAACTAAGCCTCACCTACCAGTTAATCTCTCATTCTATTGAATGCAATAAGCAGGGAAGAGACAATTTACTGTGTTTCTTTCCACAAGAGCAGTTCCTACAGCCCTAACTCTTCCAAAACATTCTGCAGATCTGTCTCTCCCAAATCAGTACCATCTGTTTGTTGTAAAAGCACTGCTCTTTCCTTCCACAGGATTCCAAACAAGTCTTTCGTGTGTAAATCTTTTATGCTCATCTGAGGTTTTTGCCATCCTTTCAGTTGGTGAGCTATGCAGCCACCCATGGTCTTCAGTATATTCATAATAAGATTTTGGGGAAGTTTCCACCACTTTGGAAGGGCAATGGATTGTTTTCTTGGTTTATTTGATTTTCTTACACTGACTTATTTTATAGAACAATATTAGGAATGGGGCTACAAAAAATACTTAACTGTGTTAAAAGAATTAGTGATTTACCTTCATATCAAAATAATTATTTTTCTTTTCATTACTTTATATTTCAGAGAAAGTACCTGACTTTTCAGTGTAACAACTTGATTACAGAACATGAAGTTATTTTCTCAGCAGGAACGTAAATATTTTTAATGGAATCAAGCGGAAAGAAAATAAGGAGACTTAAACACATTGGTACATCAAAGTACCTTGAATTAACACTGTGTTAACCTTTTTAAACTCAATGTTAGAAAAGTTTGAACTGTTGATTTCTGAATTCTGTTTTAAACCATCTACAGATTAAAACACAGAAATGGAAATATGGGTCTGCTCATACATGACTGAGTTGCATAGCAAAGCTAATTGGATGAACTGACACATTCAGAGAAGCTTACTGAATCTCTTCAGTGTATTCATTCCAGACTAAAACAGCACATTACTCTTAAAGCAACAAACATATTTCAAAACATATTCAGTTGCAATTCCAACTAATAAGACTGTGATTTTCCAGAGTTTATACACAAATGGCATGTTTCAGTAAGATAAGGATTTCAGCTTTAATTATGGTCCTTTCATGGACAGTCTATTAGTGCCACCTCAGCTGTTCTTCCTCTTCCTACTCCTCTTTTTTTTTTTTCTTTTTTTTTTCTTTTTTCTCTCTCTTTTTTTCTTTCTTTTTTTTTTTCTTTTTTTTTTTTTTTTTTTTTTCAAAAGAAATGTTAGTTTGTTGCACTACATTTTACTGAAAGTGAGTTATTACAGACTTTTCAAGAACTACAAAATTATCGGACAAATTCCTGCATTCACAATGTATTATTAACTCTCCCTCTGTGTAATAAAGTCCCCTCAAGTGGACTTCTATCTAAAATAATGTTACTGTGCCTGAACTGGATATACACTGAAATAATATTCATAGCAAATAGATAACATTTGACTATACTGAGAAGATTTTAAAAGCTATTTAGCAGCCCAGGAGAGGTGCATGGAGGAGCAGAATGTCATACTTCAGCCCACAGGCAGCATGCAGAGCAGATCTCCACATGCAGCCATGGAGAAGTCTGTAGGACAGCAGAGAAAAAAGGCACAAACCATGGATACCATGGTGCATCCAGGGTCAGAGCTACAACCCCTGGGGATCTGTGGGGAACAGTGCCTGAAAAGTTGTCTCTGCAGTATTTGGAGCAGTGGCAGAGAACGAACATAAAGGAGAGGCAGGGGTGAAGAGTAAACTGGTGAATGATGTTTCTGACTTTATCTTAATGCTTGACCTTTTTTCCTCTTCTTTTGAGGAGGTGTAGTGAGAAAATGGTGTGGTGTAGTCCAATGGAGCGAAAACAACACTATCCCTCCTGCTCATAAGAAAAGAAGAAATTAACCAAAGAAAGAGAGGGTATTAAGCTACATGAAACAACTTTTATTAACATATATACTAAAGTGACACTTTTAGCTTAAAAAAGAAAACAAGTTGGGTCCTCAAAATAATGCACTGCTTATAGGTCATAGAGTAAATAACCACCACACAGAGAATGAATATTTACTCTGCCTTCTTGTACCAGTTGTTGTGAGAAGCCACTGAAATTAACAGACAACAGACATAAATGAAGAGCTTTTTATAATACACTAAAGATAGCACTCACTGCATCACCAGACTGTGGGAGCTGAAAGTATAAATGAGATTAAAAAGGATTAGAAAACTGCATGGAAAACAGGCCCATTCACAGCTATTACACTTTCTGGCCTGTATGTAATCTCTGGCTCAGAAAGTCCCCATAATCACTGACTGTCAAAAACTGGGGTTATATAGCCAGAGAAAGGATTACTTTACATGTCTGATGTTTTCTAAGTAGCTGCTACTGGCACACAATCCATAACCCCAAATACTGGCATATGACTTAATTTTAATCATTTAACTCATTCTTTAACTTAAATGAAGCTCAAGTAACTTGCATTTTCACATTATAACAATTATATTTCTGATGGAACTTAGGCTCAGTGTTGAAGATTTGACTTTCCACGCATACCAAATAATTTCTCAAGTCAGGTTCCATATGAACATGAGAGTTAGCAAAATTTGAAGCTTAGAATATGAAAAACAATTGGAAAAAAAACACGCATACAAAAAACTGGTGTCACTTAGCTTCTCACAAGAATAAGTTCTTGCCATAAACTGCACTTCAGCACTTAGCTTGAGGTCTGGAACCAGACATGACTGAAGCTACTGAAACCTTCATTTGTTTTTACGAGGTTATTCTATTTTAAAATATCTACCACATATACTGATAGCGAGTTTCTGATAGGCTACATTTGTGTTAACATTGTCATTGTTCTTTCAGCACTACTTGCCAATTGACAGTTGGGCTGAGAGGCATTCAGTGACACTTATGGTTGGTAGTCTTTAAATCTAAAGCTCTTTATCTTGGAAGAAGCGGTAGGGTGGGTGGGGTTTTTATGTGTGTTAAGGCTCATTTGGTAGGCTACAGAAAAGCCAAGGATCTTTTCTGCACTGTTGTCCAGTTTGTAGCCTATATCTGAATATTATTTCAAAGGTATTTGTGACTCATCTGTTTTATCGCCAGCTATCTTCATTGCACTTGACTTGATCATTAGCAAACAGACTGAACTTCATTAATTTCTCATGAGTCACTGTCTTGTACTTATTGCCTAATGATTAATGTTCTGTAAGGGTTCTCCATGAAAACACTGCTGAAGCTTGCTGACTCTATCTAAATCAGTTTGCCAGCTGCATCATAGCAGGGAGGGAAAGCTGTTATTTTGTGTTGAGGGACTAGATGCTGGATATCATGCAGGTAGCTGGCAAAGTCCAGCATTTCAAAAGGGTACTGTTTAATAAGGGTAATGGTGTGTTCCCAACACTGGGTTTCAAAAGAGTTTCTCCTGTGCATTTGTCAGTAGGGGATCTCTAAAGACAAGATGCACAGTGAATATCAACTCTTGCAGTCACATACCAAATTGAACAAAAAAATAATTCAAAATGAACAAAAATGTATGAAAATAACAGCCTCTCATGAATAGACTAGTAAAGCAATTAGACTTTCTTTTCAAGAGCATTTGTATTGATGAAAATTCTTCTATATATTGAATGAATAAATGTGTTGGCTTGTTTAAATATTCATTTATGGCACCTGTTTTCAATGTCTCTTCGTCATTACGTTTTCTTTTGCAAGGGTGTAAAGAAGGCTGACAATTTTCAAATGCACAGAAGTTTAGAACTAAGCTGCTAAAATTGAAAATATGACATGGTTGCTCAAAAAAAAAAAATAAAAATCAACAAGCTGTTGGTTTTTGTCACATGACACAGGCAATCAGTTCCCAAGCTGCTGAATTAATGAAAAAATTCAACCAGCTCTCAGGTGATTTAAATGAGTCTGACAGAATCAGGGATCAGGATAGCCTTGTAAGTAGGACCGGACCAAGTGTTTGCCTATTTTCTGATGATAGTAAAATTCATCTGCAGATTAAGTTAGGCTAAGAGTCAAAAAGCATTTGTCTGGCCTCTGTAGACAGACAGCAGAAATAGACAAAGACTGATTGGTATGGTGTAAACATAACACACACACACAAATAAAAAAAAAAAAAAATGCACTTTCTAAGTCAAGATACTGAAAATGTCATATCAGGAGATCACAACCTATGGGTGTGATGGATAATTAAAAACAGGGCTTCATAAATTTCTGAGGAATTGTCAGCCGTTTCTTCCGTCCTGTTACTAAATATTCTTCTTTGTGTTTGTTTTAAAGTCACCTTTGAGCTGTGAGTGGACAAGTGTCAAGTTATACAAGTTATCTGTACATGTGTTTAGGTTGTACAGATTTAGGCTTTTACTGGATTGTGTTCTTCAACTGTTTTCTCATTTCTTAATAAAAATCATCAAGAAGAAGACCATAGCAAGAAAGTCATTAAATACATGATATTTAATTTATTCAGGAAGATAAGTCACTGGAAGTCTTGGTGTCCTCATATCTACTGAATGTCATCTTTTATTTAAAGAAATTGAAGGCTTGAAAAAGTATCATAGGTTCATTCTCCAGCCAAATGCATTCAGCATTCAAATTCACTTTGAAATTCACTCTGGAAATTGATGACAAAAATAATGCACAAGAAAGAAGATGTCCAGTAATCACCTAATATCAGCTAAGATCAGGACATACTTTATTTGAAAAATGATTCTGTAGATTTTACAAATCTTTAAACTTCAAAGAGTAGTCCTCAACATATTTTTGAGTCTGTTATGAGAAGTACTTTCCTGGAAAACAATGCTTCATAAGATTTCCGCTTTAAAATGTTTGGAGAAATTCAGGTGTAAAACATTAATCCAGTTTAGGATATCAGATGCTTTGTGAATAAGTTAGTGGTGCAGAAATTTACTTTTTTCTGATTTCAAAATAGGATCTGTTAATTTTGAAATAATTTGAATCATGGTGTTTCGAGAAAAGTAAGGATATTTATCTATGAATTCTTGTCATGGTTCTTCCTTATCTCACAGAGTAATTGCAAGGGTCAGCTGCTTCATTGATTAGAATCTTCTCAGGCACAGTGGTCATCGTTAGCCAGACGAGACCTAATTATGAAAGCCTTTTCAAGAAATTATTTCACTAACAAAATATGCAATTTGCACCATTCAAGCCTTATGGACTTCAGGCAGGACTCTTGCTACCACAGCATAATTACAAGCACCATGAAATGAAAACAATGTGGTCTAGTGATTAAAATACATATTTTGTGATGTTTTCTGATTATCAGTTTTTTAACTTTGTGTAAAGTGAAGTGAACACTGATAACAACATTGAATATTTGTATCAGTTAATCCAAAGAAGGAAGCAGCAAATGTTCAGCAATTATTTTGTTATTTTCAAAGATCTTCATAATATTAGTGGACTATTTTCAAAGTTATGTCAGATTATATAAGATATAAGAAATTTTTATAAGATTTAATGTGTCTGTCTCCAGTAAGATCCATTATATTCACAGAACTGCAGCTTTGCAGCCAGTGGAAAGGAACCCCAGACAAGAGGAAGTACAGTTATCCAAGAACATTTTTGCATATTCAGTTGGATGAATGACAGTGAGTACTGTGAATAGTAGTTTACTACTTCTTAAATAACTTGCATCACTCCAGTAATTTTGAACTAGATTACTGGATCTCCCAGTGAATATAAACTCCAATGAAAGACAACCTTTATTTGAATTCTTCTATATTCACTCTTTTACACTGAACAAGAAAACTGGACACCTGTTGCCTTCTGCCAGTGGACATATACTGCCAGTAATCTTTATGGAATTAAACTTACTTAAGGGATTCTTGTTCTCTCTCTCTCTCCTGGAGTACCTTCCCTTTTATTTTCTGATTCAATTAAATGGTAAAGTGACTTGTGAAGTACACATGTGCAGATATTCTATTTTTATTTTGACCTCACTTCATTTGTATTAAATGCCAAATAAACTAGATAATAAGAATGTATGAAAAATAATAATAATTAAAAAATACAAGAACATTTAGATAATGAAGGAACCATATACAAAACTGAAATGCAACTAATGGAGATTTTACCTGTTATCTTTGCTGGATAAATATTTTGTTTGGCTGACTTTGCATAAATATGCTTATCAAGTCTTTTCAAAATAATTTATTAGCATATATCTGTTCCATTTGGATAGTTGTTCTGATTCTTTTCTGCAGTATACTAACATTCTTAAGATATTTACTAAATGATCTGACTAATAAGTCATAAGTGAGTATCTCTCATTCTCTGAATTTCCTTGCTTTACTGTTTTTGTTGTTGATGTCATCTGTTTTTTTAAATAGATACACACAGGAATACAGAGAAACAGAAATTGTTACCATAGGTTTAGAGGAAAAGAAATAAAACTGTGTGCTTTCCATAGAGCCTAGAATTTCTTTTGTGAATATCAGTTCTTTTACTTGTTCACCTCACCATCATTCAAAGTAGCCCCTGAAGACTCCTTGAAAAACTTCTTAATTTTTATGAATTTTATCCTTCTTGGACTCTGTTTTAACCTAATATCAAGCTCAATACTATTCATCAGAACCAGTCTTGCCTGAGCAATCAATCATTTCGGCAGTAATACACAGAACAGGTGATTTCTACCATATCACACCAGGATCCATGTAGTATCACCAATTTCTTGAATCAACAAATGATGATGCTGGCAGAGCCATTGTGAGAACAGATGTCTTTGAGAGTTCTTAATGAAAGTAACTAGTAACAGATATAACTTCCCATCATTAGTTGTGGATGTATTTCTTTGTTAATAACTTCAGTGTCTGGAAAATTGCCATCTCTCTCAGGTGGGGTGACAGTATCACATTGTCATTGCTGAACACTGTGAAAGAAAATGGTGCTATGAAAAAAAAAAAAAGGGAGGTAACCTTCTACCAACTGGCAACTTAAGACCATCCTTTTGCATCTGTAAGCCTGTTACCACTGTGCAGCCAAGACAGCTTGTGACAAGATTTGAATATCTGCCCAAATGTTCTGTCATCAAATCCCTTTTGTCTTAAAACAACCACAACAGCAAAAAACCAAAAAGCCACAACCCAACTGTATGCTTTTGCTTCTTACTCATGTTACACTAGATATGCGTAATAAAAAAAAGTACATTTTAAGTCCTTAAACATAAAATTCTGCACTATATATATGCATTTTAGAACAGCTCTGCTCTTCACTGTAGTCATTAGGCTGAATTCACTGTTCACATTTGTCCTTTAAGGAATGGAATATTCCCATTTTATCCAAACCAAAATCATTCCATCAGACAAGAGCAGAATAACATCTGGGCTTGGAGTTATTCCAGGAGTCGTCTTTATGATTTATTATACCACAGTCATTTCAGACTGCTTCAACTCAGGAATCAAATGACTGAAACACCTAGACCAATGACAAGGATAAAGAATCTTATCCCACCATTCCTTCCCCTTTCAGAGCACAGAAGGGTAAAAGGTATGTAAGTGAGCAATGTTTGAACTGCTATAGGTACATGAGAATGCTAGGTACAGTCAAGTGGCTGGAAAACTTGATTTCTTTTTCTCCTAAGGAATTTTTACATTCACTCTTACTCTTTTCAAAACAAACAAACAAATAAATAAAACCACCCTTAATTGCTATAACCAAATTTGGCAGTAAGACCATGTGGAAGAAACTGTGTATTTGTATGCCGTCATTATTCTGCTGAGTAATGAAGTAATCACAGTAAACCATAAAGAAATAAAGAGATGAGTTCAGGTCATATAGAGCCACATAATTTTTTTCTGAAAATGGTGCTATTGGAAGGACTTGTCTTGCTTATGCTTCTCTGTAAAACATACTGAAAGAAAAAGAAGAAAGGAAGGGGCTGGACTTTCTCTCTTGAATCCTGCCAGCCAGGGGGGGAGCGTGTGGGAGCATTCCAGCCGTTTCGCCTAGAGTTACAGTAGGCCTCTCGGTTTTGGGACTCACTCTCTCTCTCCTATTTTACTTGATTTGTTAGCCTTAATTTCAATTATATTTCAATTATATTTAAAAATTTCACTGAAGTTGATGAATAACAGGACTAGTTATTGATAATAAGCAGCCAAACTATGCAAGAAGAATATAAAAATCTGGCTTATTCAGTTTTGCATCAACACCATTTCCAAAAAACATGTTCTTTTCTTCCTTAAAACTCTGAAGTGGATGATTTTCATTACTGCTTACTGTCGAATTCTGTTTATGTAAATAAATCTCGGATTACAAACTATGCTGAACATTTCTTACAATCTCTGTATGCACTATTTTATTCTGACTTACATGTTGCTTTTTTAGATTTTTCTTCTCCTATGGATGATTGTTCAAACCTAAAATTGGGAATAAAGCCTCATTTACTATGTCAGTGAAGATATCAAGCACTGTGATATTTGCTGTTGCCACCTAACACCAAAATGGTGCTCAGACCTTTTATTTAAAATATTATTAGTCCCATTTTGTTTTGTTTTTCTACTGGAAGTAGAATGTCAAAGCCAAATATAATTATCAAATCATTGAATGGCTTATGTTGGAAGGGACCTTAAAGATAATCCAATTATAACCCCCCTGCCATGGAGAGAATTGCCAGGCACTAGATCAGGTTGACAATTTTACTACCTATGTGTCCTTGGGAAGTCTCATACAGAAATTAACTTTACTCTCGCAAATAATTTGATTCGGTTCTAGTTTGCAGACATCATAAAGAAAGAGCAAAAATACTGACTAATTATAACATTTGATATGCTAGATCACATAAGACTTTACTTAGTGAATTATTCAAGGAGTATTAATTTTAAACACATTTTCTACAGAATGTCAAAATAAATTTAATGTTACCAAGGTAATTAATTCACTTTCAGCAAAAGCCATAAATGAATTCAAAGGTACTTATATCAAACTAGATATAACTAGATAATGACCAAAACAGATGTTGCTAGTAATACTGAATTTCTACCTTAAAACCTTCAACAAAATATTGGAGAGAATGTACACATACTGCTTTTTATATTGACATTTCTATAGCTTATGAGTGAATATAAATTTAGAAAGCTTTTGAAGCCAGTAATTCTAAAATTCATCTTTTAGAAAATAAACATAATTGGATGCTATTGGTTCAGTTTCTAAATCATTTCAGTTGTGCTTAAATAGGACCCACATTTGTCTCACAATTCAGCACAGTGGGAAAAATAATTGCAAAGTTTTTTTTTGAGTGTTCACTTTGCCTGATGCTTTGAATTTTTAAAAGGTAATTTTAGTTCGTAATGTATGAGATACTTGCATAGTCCACATAATTTTATTTTCATTTCAGGTCGTTCTAATACTCTGTTTTCCTTTCACTGTCACCAAAATGTCTGGGCATTGCTCAACCTTTAGGACAGAAAATAAATATAGGAGATTTTCTCTTCAAGAAATCTGTACTCACAAACTGTTTGGAATGGATTCAAACCAGAAAACACCCAACAGAGGTATCACAAAAAATAAAGTAAGTAAAAAAGCTGATGGGAACATAAGGTAAAGTATTTTGAATGACAAGTCATTCTCTAGCACTTGTTTACTTACTTTATGGAAACCACATAGACCATATTGACATCTTTTCTCTTCACTGAATCATTATTTTTCATGACACACTGCAGCTTTTGAAGTTATTACCTCTTTATCACAGAGAGAAATGTTAGGGTATAACAGAGAAAATATACTTACGTAAAACCAGGCCTGTGAGAAAGAACTGAACCTGAAGACATACAGACTAAACTATAGCTCCCAGTTGAATATTGCAATGTCAAAAACAAACAAACAAACAAACAAAACAAAAAACAAGTATTTACTTGAAAACTTTGAAGAAATAATAATTTCTGCTTTATTCTACCAAATAAATAAATAAATAAATAAATAAAAATTCAGTCTGCTGTTTTTTATGTGATTCAGTGAGCATCAAAAATCCTTGACAAAAGACTATATCCCCACTGGTGTTAATATAACCAAGGGATATGAAAACATTCTCTTTAACTTTTCTGCACACAGGTTATGTTAATAAATATTCCACAATATGTGGTTAGACAACTTATCTTTCTGTAAGGGGTTACTGGAAACTTTTTCGCTATTTCATACTTATCTGTGCTTTTATATATACCCCAGGATCAGAAGCTTAAGTTGTTCTTTAAATCTGTATTTTAAAATACATATATATCACATAAAGGATGCACAAATTGTTAGTCTTGCAAAAAATTGTCTTACAAAATTATATGACAGTCTACATTAAAACAAACAAACAAACAAAACAAAAAAATGTTTCTAAAGCCACAAATTGTGTGTTAACATTTTTTTAAAAAGTATTCCAAGTCTGTATTCTTGTTCTTCAAGTTCTTGAATCTATTAAGGTCTGTACCATTTTTAAAGTAGTTAAATTCACATTATTCCAATATGATAGTTAATAATTTTTTGGTTTTGTTTTGTTGTTTTGATATTTTTTTACAAAGAAATTAAATACAGATTGAAATACATCATCATTAAAGTTCTTATAACAGAAATACATTGAAGAGCAGTTTAGTGTTGAATCACCTTAATTAAGAAATACTGACAGAGTATGGTCATCTCATACATTCTTTTTGCTGTTTCACATTTCACTGAGTACCTGTTGAAAAGGCTGTGACAGAAAGATTTTTAGATCATATAAATATACAAGAGAAGCTGTAATCTATCAGTTATTCAGGATGGTGATATATATGGTTATAAATTTTGTCCATAATTTATCTTAGTGCTATCCTATCACAAGTTAGGACTTTAGATATTATCTCTCCTTGTAAAAGGACTTTGAAAGGATCACATTCCAGCCTAAGTTGAAATGTTTACCCATCAACACATCTGAAAAGTAACTGTACTTTCAGAATATGTTTTTCAATTATTAAATTAGATTAAGTACTGAAAAATATTTTTCCTCTGAATTTCGTATTTGAAATCATACTGAGATCTGAGATTCTTAGGCCAAAATACGCAGCTCCATAAATAATAAGCAAGTAAAATTCTGAGGAAGAACACAGATGTTTTCCTACTTCTCACATATATTCTAATCCCGTGTGTATCTTTAAAAGTAAAGTCAAAAACAGCTAATACATTTGCAGAGCTAAAAATAAAAACATTTTCAAGTACAATACATAATACATTTTGAATATACTGTTGTATTGTCTCAATTATTTTCTGGCAGTTAAACTTGTTACTAAACGCTGACTTGGGACTGAGAACACTTATTCAGATCACCTATATATTTATATTTCTTATTAAGTACCTTTAAAAAATCAATATGGCAATTAAAGAAGATGATAGTGTAATATTTAGTAATTAGCAATTCATCTTCAGTAGTGAGAAAAATACTAGTAGGCTATTTTGTTATATTTCTAGCTAGACAAACCTTAGGATTATGAAATCCCTAAGAAGATGCAAGGATAACTTCTACTACACCTGTTTGAAAAGAAAAGAAAAAATTCTGATTCATAATATAGTCAAATGATAGCAGATCATCTTCACTGGCCTGCTATCTCATATGAATCAAACTGTTCACCTCTGTTCCAACAAAAATCATCCACATCCATTTGTTTAAATTTCAGTCTTACAAGATATTGTTTTTCTTTATTTGCTCTATAATGTTAGGTAGAATTGCAGGGACAAAAGTGTGTAAATCAACCTCTCCACTTGACCTGTTTTAAGAAATGCAAAAAATATTTCAAAAATTTAAACAATACTTTTGGCAGATAAATAATTTTGGAATTTTATGTATGCTAGCAAGATATTAGTGCACTGTAAAATGGTTGCCTTCTGCAGCTTTAGGTCACTGGAGGTACTAATTCCTGCGGCTGTTGGGATATTCTGGTACAAACTGTCCTCTAATTTATGCTCTAATTAGAAGAAACACTGAAAGTGACAGTCATTGCTTTTAAAAAATATTTTGTCATAAATTGTATGGAAAGACGGCACTATTTTCTTCGTTTAATGAGACAGAACCAGGATGAGAATAAACGCAACCTTCGGCTGAGTTTTTTTTTTTTTCTAAATATTCCCAAAGATAAATTATCTCTCAGGTAGAAAATACTCATTTTATCATGTTTCTATTTTCTCTTCCCCATTAATCCAGTGTAGTATTCCTTCACATTATTGATGTGGTATCTAAGATATTATATTTTCTAAATGCTAAAGTGTTTTCATCATTTGTCTCTAAAATTGTAGCATGTCTACTCTGCTACTATTTGTTTATTACAAAAGCTTGCCAGAGAAAGACATTTTCAATATACAGTACTGTTGAGGTTTCAGCATGAATTCCAGTATGTATTACAAAGCAAAATATTTCAAATTTATTCTCTTGTCAGGAGGTCATCTCTAAGATTTGTGATTTTCTTTCTCATTTTCCCTCAAGCAAGAAAAAAGAAAAGCACAGTCTTTACAAGTTTTCTCACTGAAAAAGAGATTGAAATGACTATATGGCCAGAGAGTATTCTGGCTTCAACAATGATATAAATAATCATAAAGCTGTTGTTGACCTAATATTAAGACATTGTTGAAAATGTGATCATTAACAACTAAATCCAGTAACTCATTGCAGATTATTTTTCTCATATTACTAAACTCAGAGTTAACAGATGCAATACTAGCTTTTATTTACTGTAACTAATTTTAATGTAGCATTAGCACTAGTTTAATTATTCTGATATATATTCTTTTCATTGAAACAATCATAGTATCTGTATATTTTAACAACCTTTTCATACTTGAGTGATATTTTACTATAAAACTGTAATTTCGCACTTTGCCTCTGTTCCCCATTGCTTTGATTGTAACATCAGTAATTTTCGTCAATACAGAATTAAAAAATAACTGTTTTTTGTTTGTTTGTTTGTTTTTTCTTCATTCCCATTTCTAGTAATGCCTCCACCAGTGCGTCTTTGTCTTTGGAATGGCTACAGATATTTCTACTATTACATTTTATTTTTCATGGTACTGACACAAAGTATTGTAAAATAGTTGTTCAGCTACAGTTTCTGACTCTCTAACTGTGTCTTATTGTATATAAGCTTTCATCTTTATCCTGCTGTCAGTCTTTGTTTGTTTGTTTGTTTGTTTGTTTTCCAAGTAAGTAACTTCCTCTGTTTCATCAGTTATCTCATTACGGGTTCAGCACAACCACAAGTTCATTATCATCTAAAAGGAATAGATGATCCAGTAGATTGCTATACTGAGTACTACTGGGGAGATATAAACGGATCTCTTCTATAAATAAGCTTTTGCTGAGAGGCATCAACAACACTAGCAGAGCATGACAAGAGTTGTTGCTATGTCTGCCAATACACAAATACACAGAATATCTTTAAAACTTTCAAAACTTCAGTAATTTACACAGGCCACAGTTGCTCTTGAGTAATACAGATCTGTGGCTTGTATAATGATAAAGTATTATGTACTGATTTTTCCTTTTTATTTCTACTGGTAAAACAGATCAGTTCCATTTGGATTTAAGGTCACTTCTTCAAACATTGAGTAAATCAGAATCTGCACAAGCTGTAAAGGTTTAAATCATCATCCATTATGCTGACCATTAGTACAGATATGCTGCAACAAGCTCAGAAAATATTTTCATGTTCTGTAGTTTCCTGGTCTCTATTAGAGGAGAGAGTAATGGGGACCTGAGTTCTTCAGAACTGGCACTTTCTGTCAATTAAAAGAATCAGTTCTGCCTTTCTTCACTTGAATATCACTACAAAGAACACTGAAAACTAAAACAAACAAACAAACAAAAAAATCCTAAGACAACTGATAAAAATGTTTTTGTTTTCTGGAAATTTCAATTTTTTTTAGTTCTTCTGTATTCTTTCACTAAAATTTGTATTATCAGGCTGCAAAAACAAAACATAGGTTATTTTCTTCTCATCCTGACTAGGTTAAAACAAAGGAACTGTCTATATAATTGAACCCCAAAATAGTATGTGTATATATATACATATGTGTGTGTGTGTATATGCATATACATATATATGCATATACATATGTGTGTGTATACGTATATATACATATACATACACACACACACACACATATATATATAAATTAAGTGAAAGATTTCTGAGATAATAAGTCCAGAAAAGTGACCTAAGGAAATATATTTATTCATATGGGGATTTACTTTCTACTGTTTTGTAACTTCCTTGAAACTATTAAACTGCTACAGGATAACATCTTCTTTAACTTTGACTCCCAATTCCTTGGACTATGCTCATGGCCAGAAGTTGAAGATTAGCTACTCCTATTGGCATGGTGCATGACCACAGAGAAAAGGCACCATGCCACTTGTGTAAAATCAGAATAACTGACTAGGATTAATATCCTTACATAGTAAGTCTTGCTATATGTCCCTATCTCAGCTAAACTCAGAGATGTTATTCTAAAATCAGATGTTTAAATTAGGTTTTTCTTGTGAGATAGTAGGCAGCTAAACACCACTCAGTTGCTTACTTGATCCCTCAGTGAGAATGGGGAGAGGGTTAGAAGGATAAAACTAAAACAATACTTTGAGATAAAACTAAAGCGTAGTTTAAGTATGTGTAATCATGAAAGAGAAAAATGCACAGACTAGTGGAGCAAAATAAAGGATTTCTTCACCACTTTCCATCAACAGATAGATGCTCAGTCATTTTCAGGAAGGTGAGGATTATGATTATTATATATTGGGAAGACAAACAAAGTAACTCTGAATATCCCCCTTATGTTCCTTCTTTCCACCAACTTTAATCGCTGTGCATGACACCATATGGATATCCCTTATGTCTGGATCAGCAGTTCTGGCTGCACCCTCTCTCAGCTTTTGGTCATTGGCAGGACAGCATGAGAAGCAGAAAAGATTTCTGTGTAAGTACTACTCAGCAGTATATAAAACTTTGGAAAACATAAAGTCATACAAGTTATTGAAAAACTCTATCCCAGACAAAACCTACTAGCTGAAATAATGTCCCAAACTTCTTTCTACTGCAGTAATGAGTCAGAGAGAGTTTTATTAACAGTAAAAGTTGCTACAGTGTAAATTATTATTTTGACATTTATATATATAAATAAGTACATATATATATATATACACACACAAAATTATTTAGGTATTCACTGTTGATGTGAACCTTTCCCATTATGTGAGAACAGGGAAGACAAGCCTTCATTACTGGTGATATATTCATGGAAAATGTAATGTAACAAGTCTTGCTTATTTTAGGATATCTGTTCTTTTTCCCTGTACAGTCAAATGCATCCTCAGGTTAAATTTATCTTTGAGGACTTGATGGATCTCAACATCACCTCAGTGACAACTTATTTTTACAATACAAATTTTTAACTTCAACAAAAGTATGATACGTTACTATAAACTATAAGAAATTTTTATGTGTACTGCCTATTTGCACTATCATATTGAAAACTCAACTGACAAACTTAAACGCTACATCTATTTGTAATGTGACAAATGCACACACAAAAATTCAGATGTGGTTTTGATCTTTCCTAAATGAACGATGAGCTTGTATGTTATGAACCAAGCAGTTCATTCAGATCTGCAGTTAAAACTGCTGTCCCTTTTTTGAGCAGTAACTGTCTCACCTCTCAGGGTAGTGAACCCCAACATAAATTTGCATTCGGATTAGTACATAAGAAATAGCTTTGAATACACAAAGTATTGGCAATTAGAAATATAAGAGATTCCCTTCATTCTGCAAATCATCAAGAGACAAATCTGTTTGTCTAAATCTCTATATATTTATATAATAAAATATCTATTCAAACTTTCAAAAGCAACATAATATATAACAGAAACATAACCTCTTCAGCCTCTGCAAAGCAATGTAACTCATACCTAACACATTTACTGGTTATTAGATAAGAAAACACCATCATCTATATTTTCTCCTCATTTCCAAGCTGGTAATGAATCAGGTAAGTTACTAAAATGGTGACAGAAGATTGTGAAAGTGTCCCTTATTCTAAAAGTCGCACTTGTCTATGGTAGTGCTGTTTTCTGATTTTCCACCTCACATGTGTACATTGACAGATACTAATATTCAGTCATTATCTGTTTGTCTTGACTTGGCCTCTCAAGTTTCTCACTATTTGCTTTAAAGGACTAAACAAGAGAGTTGAAATGTGTGAAAATAGGGATTGGTGTTCCAAATATTATTGTTTCCAATAAAGATAATCACCACCAGCTGAATGGGTAAAATCTCCAGGTAGAGACTGCTCTTGCAGATAAGTCATTTCTGACAAATCAAAGACAGTCTCAGTTGCATAGGAGGTAGAGAGAGTTTCTGGCACTTTTACAGTTTGGTAATTATAAACAGCTTTGTTTGAAGACAAAAATGCACATTGGCTCTTTGGAGATGTAATGAGATATGTGTGATGCATTACTTATGGTCTCAATCTCCTGGAGACCAAGAGTCTAAAAAAAACACCACAATCACCAAGAGCCACATGTCCTAACTGAGAAAATAGAAAGCCTGTGGCAGCGTGGATGGTCTATAATGTCCCAAGTAAGAGCTTATAATAATCAGAATTATAGTCTGATAGTTTGAATTAGAGAGGCTACATTAGAAGAAAACAAGTGATATAATATCAAAATAGGAAAGGCAGGAAAAAAGAAATGGTGAAAAATTGGATGTCTCTTTTATAAGTTCTTTGTGCACTGGAGATTTCTTTGTGAAGGATGTGTCAAGAAGTTTTTAGAACCTATCATATGGTTCTGACCAGGTGCAGTAGCTCCTGCTATTTCAAAGCAGAATGGAGAAAATGTCCAGGTGATTTCCCAATAATTTTTCATGGAGGTCATATTTTCTTTTCTGCATTGCTAGCTTTGGAAGGATCTTTAGTAAGTCAAAGCTTTGAGGTGGATATTTCTAGGGCTTTTCAGGAGAAAAAAAGTAAAGAAAAAAAAAAAAAAGAGAGAGAGAGAGAGAAAAGCAAACAAACAAACAAACAAAAAAACAAAAACAAACAAAAAAAAATCCCACCCACATTCTAAAAGAGTAAGAGACCTTTGAAAATATGGAAAAAAAAAAAAAAAAAAAAAAAGAGAGAGAGAGAGAGAGAAAAAGAGAGACAGAACTGACTGAAATATAAATGGAACATTTCACATTTTAAACAATGAATGTCCAAAATGACTATGTCACATAGAATGGAAATAAATATACATGTTTTATAATGAGCTCATTGATTTCACTCTGTCAGTAACAGAATAATGACAGAATATCTGCTTCCAGGAATAATTTGTTTTCTTAATTGTTTTTTGAAGGCACCAAGAACCATAAAATCCCTCTAGTCCCTTAGTAAAAACAACACATCTCCTTTATACCTCTACAGCATACTTGTTATGTTCCATTCTCTTTGCATGTATGTTTGCTGCCATGGGAGAAGAAATGTGTACCTCTGTCTAAAACAGCCCTACCAAGATCTTCTTTAAGAAACAGAGCATACACAGGAAAGCCATGAAACAAAATAAATATAATTCACTATTGTGATCATGACCACTGTTCCCTGCAATCAGCAAAAATAGATGATGATGACCGTAGGTTGACATTTGTTACTAACACTGTAGAGGAGACACATCTCTGAGGGGTCAGTGCTTCTCCGTGAGTTTGAATTTCACATCTTTCCTGTAGGTCTGTCTGTAAAACACTTTATCACTTTATATTATGTTTCTGCAAGAAAAAATAAAGCTTTCAGTGAGAAATTGTTTGCATATCTGAGCTGAACAGAGTCATTCAACAGCTAAGGCTTTGCTAGTGAACAATACGATCTCCTATTGTGAAAGCAAACACATACGAACTCCTTAGGTGAAAACAGCTCATCACAAAGTTCCTTTGAGCTCCATCTGAGGCGTGGTTAATGAGAAGGCACAGAGATTGACAGAGCTGACAGTTCAAGGGCTGGTCTTGGCAGGGTGAGAAAGCCTTGGAGGACATGGCTAGTAGGACTTTCCATGACTTCAGCGACATATACATTCATATACATTCATATACATTCATATACATTCATATACATTCAAACAGAAACATAGTTATGTTAGAAGTAACTCTCTTCACACTTCTTCCACGAGCACTTGAATGTAAGTTTCCCAGGCAATTAGGACAACTCTGGGAACATTGTTCTTAATAAGAAGCTTTACAGCGATTTTCAAAAAAGCTTCTGCTTTGTGTGGAATACTTCGTTATCCTTCCTAATACTTGCAACAAAATCTCAGAACTATCAAAGCTTATTTGCAATTCATTATTTTTATCACCTCTTCAGAAAAGGTTGTTTTAGAGATCAAAGAGAGATTTGAAATCCCAAACATCTGATAAAATTAAACTTAAATCTATGTTAGAAGATAAGGACTAGATACAGAGTAGGACAACTTGTGCACAGCATAAGTATCTGACAGACAGAGTCAGAAAGCAGTTGTAATGATAATGAGGTAGCAAGGGAAAACTCACTTAACTTGCTTTAAAACATCAAAAACTAAAAGCTTTACTATACTCTTTCTTATTCTGGCTCCTTTGGTGAGGTGTTCTTATGTTGATGAGAAGGATGGGGAGAAAGGAAAATAAGGACATCATCCTTTTTTATTTCAAGTCCTTATGCAAATAGGGAAAAAAAGTTAAAAGCTATGTCAGGACTTCTTACTGATGCATCAATATAAAATGTATTTTTATATTATGTTAAAAATCCAATGAAACTGTAATCATGATAAAGAATGTGAAGGGGTACTCTCTCACCCAAAAAGCTGAAGAAATATTTTATGCAGTTGTAAGAAGATGAAGGGCTTGAGGAACTCATTTTCTTTACATTAGTGACATGGTTAGGTGTCTGAGGAGACCTGAGCAACAGTCTTTAGTGCATGAAGAAATTACAAGACTTTATTGAATAAACATGAGAGTCAAGGCACTAACAAATTACATCATCATCAGTATCACAAACTTCTATAATTCTTTGCTGTTTAATAACTGAAAATGTTCTCTGACTAGCAAATAACTAATGAATATGTAGCACAAATTATACCAGAGCTGCTTCTTATCAACTTTGTTGACATTTGATGCAAACTCTCACAATAAATATTTTTAAAATAGATAATTCTTGCAGAACAACAAATATATCTACACTCAAATACGTGCAGATTGTTTTTCTGTAGAAACATATATTCATTATTATCAGTCAGAATTTACTCTTGAGATTCTGATAAGTAATTGAATGAATATCCAGAAAAGGCTCTGGGAGATGACTTCATTACATAATTTAATTTCTCTGGCACACTGAGACAATGTTATGGCATGCTTATTGGTGATCTTCTGATCACCAGTGCATGTGACTATACACAGACTTTGCTATTGGCAGGTCAAAATTATGTAAATCCATAATTTTGGGTTTCTGAGTTATTGGCTTTATGTGCTATCACATATTTAGACAACGCATTTAACCTTCCTTCCTCCCTTCCTCCCTTCCTCCCTTCCTCCCTTCCTCCCTTCCCTTCCCTTCCCTTCCCTTCCCTTCCCTTCCCTTCCCTTCCCTTCCCTTCCCTTCCCTTCCCTTCCCTTCCCTTCCCTTCCCTTCCCTTCCCTTCCCTTCCCTTCCCTTCCCTTCCCTTCCCTTCCCTTCCCTTCCCTTCCCTTCCCTTCCCTTCCCTTCCCTTCCCTTCCCTTCTCTTTCCCCTCATTTCTTTTTCATTTTTTTTTTTTTTATTTTTCAGTCAGCAGAAATACTAAATTTTGCAGATTTGAAGAAGTTTTTTTTTTTTTTAGAAGAATAAGGTCCCATGTCTATACAACTAACATCTCTGAATAAGCACCAAATACATTATCATTTGCAGTAAAATCAGAAGTCAGGAACAATGCGGGTTCCATCAGGAAGGCCAGAATTGAATCTTCAGATACTACAGGCAAAAATATATGTTATTCATGGTTAAATTAGCAACAAATTAGGCCCAGACCACAGGAAAAGGCTACCTATGAAGGAAGATTTGAGTTGAATTACTGAACTATTACAGCTACTGCAAGCTGTTCCAGTATTTACTCTTTGTCTAAATATATACAAAAGTATATATTATGCCTACTGAAAAGATGTTCTGCTCTGTTGTACTCTTTTTGTCTCAAACAGATCTCATTACAAAAAAGGTTAGGTCTATGGCCACAGAACTACTATGAATTAAAATAAATGAATAAATAAAAATCAGCAGTCCAGATTTTGTTCTATCCAAAAAAAAGAAAAAACAGGGTAAAAATCCCTGGGTAGGACATTTCATGTAAGATATCTGAGGTGTTCATGCAGCTGTGCCACATTATTTCCTCAGTCAGCTTTTCAGGCTACATAGACCCTTATGTTGAACATACAGATTGGGATCTCTCATCCTTGCAAAGTTGAAATTTTCTTCTGTCTCTGTTCTTTCACAGTTTTTCATTATTGCATCCCATGAGGATACATTTGCTTCACGCAGTAAGTACAGTAACTCAGAATACATGGTTTTATACTCTCCTTTCAAACAAGTGAAATGGCTACCAAAACCACAAATTTTCATAACTACAGAGTCTTAGTCCTTTTAATAAAATAATTTCCTCTAACCTATAATTAAGTGATCAACTATGGATAAGAATGCTTCATTTCCTACTGAAAGAATTGATTTCCATGTTCCTTTAACACCATTTCAGTGTCACAGAAAACTTTGCCATCAAGGTATTTTTGATCTTAAGTGACAGATTTCTGAAACTAAATGATCATTGGTGCTGCATAGATATTCCAAGGACAGCAAAGTCTCCCCAAATCCAGCAAAACTATATTTATTAGTTCTGTCTGAACTGAAACCTATCAGTCTTATACTAAAACGGATGCACTGCTGTTGCGGAAAATTTGTCCCAGACAAATGAGCAAGTCTCTGCAGAACAGCATATGTGCCTTGTCATTAGACTGGAACAGGATGAGAATGCCTGCCAAACTAACCATTTCTAAGTATGTTAGAACTGAGCATCCCGCTTGCATGAGAGTCATGCTGCAGATGCTGTCACTGGTTCTCAACATTCAATTGCTTCCCTGAATTACTCTCTAGCCTGGACATTTGACAATATTTTCAAACTGTTGAAGTTAAATCTAGTTGTCAGATTTTCACAGCTCCCACAGCATGGTTCTTTGATAGTTCTCTCTATATATTATATTAAATTTTATTAATGTGTTCTACTTTCCAATTTCAAATATGTTTAATTTGTAGCACTGTACTCAACCTCCACAGCCAAAATTGGAGGGTTACAGTGAAGTTCTTCTGAATTACCTTTGTCTTTTTCAGTGGCCTATGTTTCTTGTGCTTGCAATTCTTTCATATCTCATTTAATTTTATTTATTATTTATTTTAATTACAAGCTTTCCTTCATATTTGGGCCTTGGTGAGTTGAGAGAATTGAGAAAATGTTTCTCCAAACAGTAAAGCCTTTCAGTTCTGGAGAAACATATTAAGCATAACAACTATAATATGCAGTTCCCAGAAGAAGATTTTACATAATAAGTCTTTTTTTAGTAGAAACAAATTCGAGTATCAGTTCGTAGTTTATCCTTTTTCTTATCCAGTACAAGGTGACTTTCACTAGCAAAATGGGAAAGTATGTTTTTATGACAGTGGTATTATAATTCTGCTGCTGTTTTTCACTTAACTTTAAGAAAATATAATTATATTTGCTGATATAATAATCAGCACCAGATGTGTTAAATGTCTTTGATTAGAAAATGAAAGCTATAATCTCTGTTGTTTTCTGAGAGTTTATATTATACTGCAATCATAACAATTTAGAATACAACATTACCCATTTCAGTGGCTTTTCTGAAGCTAAATTATGCCTTAACTTTAATGAGACCATGAACACAAATAAAAGTACAGAAGTACCTACAGCTGCAAAGCAAACCTTGGGGGCCTTAAGATTGTTTAGCTAATAAAAAAGAACATTCTGTACAGGTCAAATATGTATGCTATTTTCTGAAGACTTTTTTACCACAGCAGAATTTATAAATCTCCATCCAGAAGATCTGTCTTTGTCTAGAGATGCACTTTTAATGACAAAATAGCTTGGAAATTAATTTCCTATACAATCTGCACAGAATGTGATCTTCTTATTTGTTTCACCTGTTTTCACTTCCCTCTTTCAAAGTTTGTATGTTTCATCACATAATAAGTTTCCAACAAGGGGAAAAAAAAAAAAAAAAAAAAAAAAAAAAAAAAAAAAAAAAAAGACAACTTTTTTTTATATGCCCTTTCTCTCTTTCTTCCTCTCATAAATGGCAAGCAAAGATTATCATTAAAGCTGTTAGAAACATTTCCCTTATTAATCAGAAAAAAATCTACACTTAAATTATTTGGCTATTGGTGTACTAAGTATGCAAAGAAAAACAATAATCTAATGAAGTTGAAATAATCATACTGATTGTTGTGCTGGAGCATTTTCATCAGACATTTATTATCTTCCCTTCTTTGTGTCAGCTCTTTGTAAACACGCTAAATGTATTAATCAGTCTGAGCAAGGATATTATAAACATTACTGCATTATCTGTGCTATTAATATATGCAGTATTTCCAAAGCAAAATATTGATTATTTTAAAAAAATAATAAATTAAAAAGCTTACACTGAAAACTTTTTTCAATCAAGGTTAAATTAAGTTTGGATTGATAAATGCAATAAACAGAAAAAAAAAAAAAAAAAAAAAAAAAAAGTATAATGAGGTTGAATTCATTTGTTTAACATGTGGTGTCATCTGACATACCGTAAAGTGTCTGAAATATTTGTATGAGACTGACAGATAGGACAGAACTGTGCACTTCAGATAAGTATCTGAGTCAAATACACTGCATGCCTTGGAATAGCACTAATCACTCATACAAAATACAAGGCTGCTTGGAATGTAATGGCTCTTATTTATTATGATGGGCCACGATGTGAGTGGTAGATGTTGGTGATACAGCAGTAGTGGCTTAACCTTCCTTCCAGTATCCCATTATATTTTGCTGCAATGTGAAAGATGGCAGCAGAAGAGCAATCTGACAGAGCGGTGCCTGACATGGAAGTGCATATGAAGCAATCATGTGTCACTGAATTCCTCCATGTGGAAAAAATTGCACTCACTGACATTCTGACTTGCTGAACATTTATGGAGATCAAACAGTAGAAGCGAGCACAGTGAGGTGGTGGGCTCTGTGTTTCAGCAGTGGTAACTGCATTATGAAAAACAAAGTATGTTCTGGATGGCCATGCAGATTTTTATGAGATCAGCATGAATGTTCTTGTTCATGGCTGGCAAAAATGCATTAAATGCATTAATGCAAAAACCATTAGGTGGTTACTATGTTGAAAAAGAGCGTTTTATAGCTGAGATTTTACTCCATCAAATTGTGTTATTATGCTCCTTGTATCTGTTTCTACAGAAGGCACTACTTTCACAGCAACCTATGTACTTTTGCCAGCTCCTTTCTACTGTTCAGAAATACAATTTTCACATTGTAAGATATATGATAATTTTCCATGGCTTTTTCTTCAGAACAATAGTTATACACTATCCTCAGTAGGTCATTCTAATAGTCTAATAGGCCAAATGCAGATACATCCACCAAAGGTTATACAAAGATAAATCCTTACAGTTGATATTATCAGAAGATGCTCCCCTACAATGTCCATTCTGTGAGAGGTTGATTGTGTTTTTGCAGTGGAAATTTCTGATATTTCTGTATGTAGCATAGAATAAGTTGTTTTCCACAAAGAAAACTGCTGAACAGAGTAAGTTGAGACTGGGTCATTCCAAACTAAGTGGAATTGGCACAGGTACTAGGTAAGGTAATTATGTAGGGTAGGGGAGGGTCTAGTACAGGATAGAGCTAGTATGCAAAATGTTGAAAATATTGTCCTCATAATAAAATGTACAGAACATACCTAAAGACAATGGGTTGGTAACAGACATTGTATGGAATTATAATGTAGCAACAGTGTTGGAATATTGTGAACCTGAGATGCTCAACAAATGAGTGCCAGTAGAGGCTTTAACTGTGTTGGACCCAGGGTATATAATAGAATGGATTTCACTGACTAGTTGTGCAAATTCTCCCTTGTCAGTAGGAGTGTGCACCCATTATTGCAATAATGAAAAAACTGGTCTTCACAGAGATCTTTGCCTGATTAGAAATTTTTATCTTGAGCTTGTTTCTCACAATTCCCTGTGTGATGAGGCAAATTTACTCCATGAGATGTGCAGTTTTCCTGACCTATTTCAGAAGGGCAGATTTACAACAGTATTCATTGCCCTTTAAGTGAATCTACAAAAAAAAAAAAAAAAAAAAAAAAAAAAAAACCCTAGCAAGAACTGAAGAAAACCTACTATAGATCTTCTTTGCAGTGAAAAAGACAACCATGAGCTTATGAGGTGACCATTAGTCCATATAAGAATATCTTACATTTCTGGAGAAAGCTTTTATCTCCTTTCTAGCCTCTTGAGAATGCCAACAGTCCACAATATTGCCTTTTGTTTCATTTATCATGTCTCTTTTCTTCTGTTACATAGCTAGTGACTCAGTTACGTTTTTCAGTTCTCTTCAAGCAGTTAAGGGTCTTTTTCCTACTAGATAAGTAGAAAATTAGCAGCAGTGCTCCCGAGTGTGATTCATCCTATTCTCATTGTTTGCATCCTGAATTGATTCAGCAGTTCACTTACTGCCTTGAATAAACACTTTCAGAACTGTTGTTCTCCCATTCTCTAGATCACAAGGTCTGATGGTCATTTGGTAATACAACTAAGGGTCAGTACACTTTTATGGTGAACCTCATAAAGTGATATGAGGACAAGTTTCTAGTTTGAACAGAGAAACTGCAGTCTTTTGTTCTCTCTGCTGAAAAATTACAATCGTCTTTTACAAATGTTTTTTTTCTTTTTCTTTCAGAAAATATTCTGATATTTTGAAAAATATAAAAACATATAATCCAGAGAAGTGTCTTTACATTTTCCATTCTCTGTTTTCTTTTTTCTGGTTTTTCAGATTGAATAACAATTTATTATGGCAAATACAGTTTTAAATATTTATAATTTTTGCCTTAGCCCTTGCAAATGCAGAATTTTTCAAACCACACTAGGAAACAAAACAATTAAAGATCCAATTAGGCTCTAACCTGGTTAGAGTGTGCATTCAGGGAACCTTCAATTTTTTTTATTTTTTTTAATTTTTTTTCAGTCAGGTCTTGTTTATACTCATTTATTCATCTTGATGAGATTCATCTCAAAGTAATGAGTGAGTTAGCAGATGTTAAAGCTGTATTCCTAGATTTAGAGGATTTTATTGCTCTATTTTCACAGTGCTATCATCTACCTGGACTTTATATCATAATGGGATAGAAAAAGGGAATAAAAGAAGTAAGTTACAGAACCAAATGTTTAAGTGTTTATTTTATCTTAACCCGCTGGTATAATTCAGAATTAGTCTCTTCTGTGAATCTCATTGTGAAAGACAAAACTGTTTTTCTTTCTTGTCTCAAAGCTTGCTTCCTGAGGCCTTTCTGATGATAAGACTCTCACTGACAGCTGCTAATTATCCAGGGAGTTGAATGGTGGGTGTCACCATGCCACGGTACCTCTGTTTATGATTGTAAAGATAAGCAGAAGCAGGAAAAGCAATCTTTTTCAGGGGTGCAGCTTGAAGGAGCTGACCACTGTAAAAGGTGATAATGCCTGTGCATGGCAACAAAGGCACCACTCCCTGCTGGTTTATCTGTTGGCCCAGGTATGTCACGCTAAACTGAGAGAAAAAAAAGAAGTAGTAAAACAAAACAAAAACAAACAAACAAAACAAAACAAAACAAAAAACAAACAAACAAACAAACAAAAAAAACAGGAATGGGGGATAAAAAGCCCTGACTAAACCAGGGACTTTGGAGACAAACTCCCAAAGACACTTTTGACAGAGAATTCCCTGAGGGGAAAACCTCTTCCGAAGCTTCCTGGCTTTCTCTCATCCCCTGCGGTGATAAGACCAGTTCCTGAGATCAACAGACCTACTGTGTACCTCGCTGGACCCACGGTTGTGACTATCTCTTTTGCTCTCTACAGAGACTCCTTGCTTATATTTCCTATGTTTTCTATCTATCGCCCATCTTCTCTTCCCTATCTCGCTAAACGGCTAGAACTTGTAATAAACTGGTTAGACCAACATTCGAACCGGTGTTTCTTAATCTTACACCAGGCATACATATATCACAGAACCTCCCCTCCCTCCAATAAATAGGAGCGAGACACTCACTGATCTTAACTTTAAATTTAATCCACATATTAAATATTTATGAATAAAAATAATCAATTATTTTTAAATGTAATATTAAAGCTTAATGTGTATATATATATGTTTGTTTCAGACGCTGAAACACAGGAATAATCAAGGGGAAAAAAAAAGCAATAATAGTATTTCAATAATCATTAAACATTATTATTCTGCATTTGTGACAGTTGAAATTAAACAAATAAAGATACTGTCATCTTGACACAAAATATACCATACAGATTCAGAAGACTATTTAGTATAGCTACTAAGCACTGTTTCATTTACAACGAACAAACATAACATAACCCAGAAGAAAATAATACAATGACTAGGTAATTCTCAAAGTAATTCAATAAAATAAATGTAAAGTGCAGACTTGATTTTCTCTCTCATATACTCTCCATTTTTTTCTGGTGAAATTATTTATTATTCTTTTTAAAGGAAAAGATTTCACTAGTAAACAATGTAACTGTAGTCTCATAAATATTTTCTTGTATAAAACATAATAAATAAATAAATAAAAATATAAAAATGAAACACACTAATTACTGCAGAAGAGCTCAGGAAAATATTTATCATTTTCAGTAGTTCTCCCTCGTACTAACAGTTTACAGCCAAAGGACAACCTTATTCTGTTTTCCTTTAACCCTGAACCAGTGACAATTCATCCAAATAACATCAAGACTCCTAACTGCCAATCAAATCATAAAACAAATAAGACTTGTATGTGGTGGTTTGTGTCACCATTAAAGCTGAACCTGAAGGTATGCCATCAGCTGCTGGTCTGTATGACTTCGATTACACTTAGTCACAACACTTAGTCACACTGGGGAGATAAATTATTGAACAGAAAATTTTGATGTATATTTTTTTCCTCTATGACCCCATTCACTTTCATTAAAAAATGAGAAGATCATCTTCTTTCTGGTGTGCACTTAAGGTCCTATTAGTGCTGCAAGAAAGAACATCACAGGGTGTTCAAAACTTGTTTCAATTGCATTTAGAAAGCTTCCCAACACTTATCTACAGCAGAAGCAGCAGGAATTCACATTTGGAAATTTGCAGATGGCTACTTCTATGGGAGGTTGGAAAGAATCGCAGTCAGCAAAGAATGAAAGAGTAACTACTGTGTTCACCTTAATACCAACTTGTACTATGATCTGTACATTACTTACTGATCCAAATTCAATAGCAGCTATTTTCAAACAGGCCTGGATCAGGTCCAATCAGGTTATTTAATTCTCGGAAATAAAATAGCTTAAAATAGATAAATCTTAACTTCAAAAAGTCCAGTCCAAGAAAATGCTCAAAAATTGCTATGGATGAATGTAAATAAGGATAACTCCTTTTTTTCTGCACTAATTAGTATATTCCTCTAAAACATGACATTTAATTTCCCTTATCTAATCATCCTTAAAGGTGTCAAGCTGTCCCCTAGAATTTGTTGTCTTCCCACTATATATGTGATTTCTGCTATTGTATGTGTAACCAAAACAGTTGATCCAAAGACATTTAATTTCATGTTGGTTGTGGATCATAGAATCATAGAATATCTTAACTATGTACAGTAAAGATACAAAGATAAGTACACTGATTAATCACAGAGCCAAAATATTTTGGGGTCTTTATTCAGAAAACAAGTTTATTTTATTGAACTAAGTTGATGTTGTATGACAGTAAAGGGTCTTGACCCTAGTCGTGTTTTGCTGTTGCTATTTCTGTGGAGTTGTGCACTTCATTCTTGCTTACTTCTTGTTCTAATCAAACTCTGAATGTGTTTTTGGGCTATGTTTTCAGTATATATGCATATATGCTCAGGAGAGTTTCCAACAGAAATGAAGGCTGGTTGACACATATTCCAAGAATCACTCAGCAAGTGAGATATATCTTGTGGAAAGCAATGCTGGAGCTTCCTGGACAGATATTTATATGCACACACATATTGTTAAGCAGGAAGAAAAAAGGGCACTAGAATACAGGAAGGAATAAATTATTTCAGCTAAAATACCAAGAAACTTGAGGCTTTTTCAAATTTAGATATGAAATAGCAGCAAAAGTACACTGTTATTTTCTGAACTAGACTGTTAAGAGCTTGCTCCTCACATTTCTAATTTTTGCATAATTGGATTTCTAAGTACCAAAATCAGATTAATAATAATAATAATAATAAAAATTACTGGCAACTACCACAAGTGTTGGCTAAAAGTACATCAAGAAAATACTCAGAATGGAATAAACCCTTCTAAAATAAGAAACAGAATAAGGTGTACTTTGACATTTGTGAACAAAGGAAGCAGAGACTACCTGGTAGACGGGAAGTTATTTGTTAGTAAAAGTAGGTTACAAATTCTTCCCTCGAGGAAATGCAAGTATTGGAAGAAAAATACTAGAACTGCAAAGCTTAAGTAATAGAATAGGAGGAAATATTGGTATGCTCATAAAAAGCACTAAATCATACCATTAATGTGGAAAAGACATCTGCCTACATCATTTTAAATTTCAGTGTTTGGTAATGAGTGGTGTCAGGCAAAAAAAAAAAAAAATAAATAAAAATAAAAAATTGCTATTAAATTTGAGAGAACATCTAGTTTTCCTGTTTATATAAGAGTATGAGAATTCTGCTCTCACTTCCAATTAAAAAGTTGTCTGAAAAGACTGTAGGATTCAGTTATGCACTGAGCATTTGAGACATGAAAATTTTGATGCATTCAGATATAAGTTGTTCTCATCTAACTGTAGATACATAAATGAGATGCTCTGTTTCCACAAGGTCTCTCTGGAGTCACCAGAGAGAAAAGGACACTTTTTCCACATACTTCAAGAAATCTTAGTCATCGTGTGAAAGCTCACTGATTAGAGGGATAGTCGAGGGGGTGAGGGTTTTTATAAAGTACTTCAGATAATACCTAAAGCTAGATCAACTGCATCTGAGGTTTAAGAGTTCAGTGGAATTTATATTAATTCCTGAAGCATCTTTGTTTGTTTTTAGTTCACTACGTAACTCACATAGCATACACCGTGCATGCTACATGTGCATGCTAAATGTTTAACTTGCATGCAGACCTTTAGACTAGGATTAGAATATTCTGATGATTCACAAATTAAAACAAACAAACAAAACAAGATTAGTTAAGGAGATAACTCCACGCCACTCACATGCTCAGTGACAAAAATGAAGAGAGAATGTTTGGGTTCACTAGCCATCTTTTGTTTGGGAACTGATTGGGCATGAATCTACATATGAGAGGTGATAATTGACTGACTTTGCATCACTTATTAGATCTTGTTTTCTTTCTT
Source organism: Excalfactoria chinensis (assembly GCF_039878825.1). Classification (NCBI taxonomy): domain Eukaryota; kingdom Metazoa; phylum Chordata; class Aves; order Galliformes; family Phasianidae; genus Excalfactoria; species Excalfactoria chinensis. The sequence continues at coordinate 63,781,572 of NC_092826.1, read as the reverse complement.
ACTTCTTCCACTTCTTCACTTATCAAACAATTTTTGTCTCCATTCAAAAGTTTCCTTGCTTTTTCACTTCCTTTCCTATTCCACCTAACCACTGAAGGAGGAAGGGAACAAGTAAAAGTGTGTGGTTTAGCTCCAACAGCACTCTAGAAGAAAAGAAAAAGTACATGTAGAATAAAAGACAATAGGATCTATATTTAAATATCACAGTGTCACTTTTTTACTTATTGCCAGTATTTTTAGTACTTGTTCACCTGGGTAGATTTATTATATTGCTTGCAGTGGTGTCTACACATGAAAGTAAAGGAGAAGGTGGTGGTAAATTGTAACAATAAGCCACAACCATTTTCTATAGTTTTGTTGTATTTCACTGTAGCTGTGTGGAAGTTTCAGGATGGGGCAGATGTTATGTCTTCACTGGGCAGGTCTGAGAGTTGTAGTGTTACCTCCAAAGGTTTATGTCTGAAGTCCAAATACTGACTGCTCCCAGGATCAACACATGCAATAGTTTTGCTCTAATCCTCATATTTCTGGCTGGGTTCACACCACATAACAGAGCTCAGCACAATCTATAAGCCAGGCAGCATCTGTCTATCCATCTTTGCAAAACTTCTTGCCATAAGTATCCTTCTAGTTAGTGTCCTTGCCAGGTAATTCAAATTTACATCTTCAAATGCAAGCTTCTGTCATTTAACTCACTGGTGTAAACATGCCCTGAATTAATGTATGCCTGACTGCAGATTACAAACCACCTGTGTTTTACAGAAGCCCGTTTCAGAGTACAGGCAAAAAGCACACTGTCTATCAATCTTACAGTCATTTGATGCATAAATTGCTACTCTCACTCACAAGTAGGAAGTATATCTGGTTGTGCTCCTCCTTCTCCAGTAAGAACCTTTGCAACTCATTGTTTAATCTTAGGCAAGTCATCTTTCTGAACACCTATTTTCCTGTCTGTTAAGTGCTTTGAAATGACAAGGGTTATCTATATGAGAAAAATGCTGTGAAGTATAATTCATGAAAAGTTAGAAAACATTTTGAGATTATTAGATGAAAGGTGTCAATATTTTGATTCCTATCTTAGATTATATTAAAATGGAAATAATTTATAATTGAAATAAGAAACAAAATATGGATAAAATTTAAATGCATGAATATATCAGAAATGGTGAAAAGGCACAAAATGCCTGTAGAATTATCTAAATTTGCATGAATTTTGCTTGGCTGCATTTCCACATTAGTTCCTGTTGGTGGCTTGGTAGGAAAATGACATCTCCTTAAAAGAAAAACAAAAACAACTCAAAAACAAAGAACTCTGAAACTTACATTTCAAACTCATAAAAAAATGCAACATCTGTATAATATGGAGCTTCATTTAATGTAAGACATAAAAAGTAATCTCTTGCTAAAGTATTAACAAAGCAATATGTTGTAAAATCAGGCTTGTGATACACTCTGAATGGTTTTTAAAATATGTTTAAAGATTTGCAGGAAATGTATGATTCTATAAATCTCTTAGCCACATGGCCTGAACAAAAATGTGGTGGTTCTAATTTTAGTTCAGAGATGTGTAAAAAAGCAAAACTCTTGTGTATAAAGACTGAAGATTAAAAATGCACCAGAAATGAAAATATTTAATCTTTTCTGAAAAGGGAATTCTGAACAGTGCATTAATTGGAATTACTGATGATAGTTTTGATTTGTGATTTTAAAAGCAGTTAAAAAGCTATTTTTCCTCATTGCTTCTAACACTGCACATAAAGTTCTTTTTTTTTTTTTTTTTTTTTTTTTTTTTTCTCAAGGCCAGGATTTGTACAAACAGACAAAAGTATTGGAGTACTGTGTCCTGTTCTTGTCCCCCAGTACAAAAATGACAGGGATCTCTTGGAAAGAGTCCAGCGGAGGGCCAGGAAGATGGTGAAGGGCCTGGAGCACCTCCCTTATGAAGAAAGACTAAGTGAACTGGGTCTGCTTAGCCTTGAGAAAAGAAGACTGAGAGTATACCTGATCCAAGTCTATAAATATTTAAGGTGTGAGGGGGTAAAGCAGCCAGGCCAGGCTCCTTTCAGCAGCATGTGGAGACAGGACAAGGGGAAATAGACAGAAACTGAAGCATAGGAAGTTCCGCACGAATGTGCGTAAGGACTTCTTTGGGGTGAGGGTGACAGAGCACTGGAACAGGCTGCCCAGGGGAGTGGAGTTTCCTTCTCTGGAGATATTCAAGACCTGCCTGGATGTCTATCTGTGTGGACTGTTGGACTCAATGACCTCTGGAGGTCCCTTCCAACCCCTGCAATTCTGTGATTCTGGGCGAAGAATTCACGCTCTGCTGGGTGAAGAACTGGTTGGATGGCCGGACCCAGAGAGTTGTGGTAAATGGAGTGGAATCCAGTTGGTGGCCGGTCACAAGCAGTGTCCCCCAGGGCTCAGTGCTTGGGCCGCTTCTGTTTAACATCTTCATTGATGATTTGGATGAGGGGATTGAGTGCACCCTCAGTAAGTTCGCAGACGACAGTAAGCTGGGAGGGAGTGTTGATCTGCCTGAGGGGAGAAGGGCACTACAGAGGGACCTGGATAGACTTGATCGATGGGCCAAGGTTAATGGAATGAGTTTCAACAGGGCCAAGTGTTGGGTCCTTCATTTTGGTCACAGCAACCCCAGGCAACCCTACAGGCTTGCGGAGGTGTGGCTGGAAAGCTCCCAAACGGAAAGGGACCTTGGTGTGTTGATGGACAGTTGGCTGAATATGAGCCAGCAGTGTGCCCAGGTGGCCAAGAAGGCCAATGGCATCCTGGCTTGTATTAAGAATGGTGTGGTGAGCAGGACTAAGGAAGTCATCCTGCCCCTGTACTCGGCATTGGTGAGGCCTCACCTCAAGTACTGTGTCCAGTTTTGTGCACCTCAGCACAAGAAGGATAATGGAAGTACTGGAGCAGGTCCAGAGAATGGCAACGAGGCTCGTTAAGGGCTTGGAGAATCAGCCCTATGAGGAGAGGCTAAGGAAGCTGGGGCTGTTTAGTCTGAGGAAGAGGAGGCTGAGGGTAGACCTTATCGCTCTCTTCCAGTATCTGAACAGCGCTTACAGTGAGAGTGGGGCAGGTCTCTTCTCACTAGTGAGAAGTGACAGGACGAGGGGAAATGGTCTCAAGTTGCGCCAGGGCAAGTTTAGGTTGGATATTAGAAAGAACTTCTTTACAGAAAGGGTGGTTAGGTACTGGAATGGGCTCCCCAGGGAGGTGGTTGAATCGCCCTCCCTGCATGTGTTTAAGAGCCATTTGGATGTGGTACTCAACAATATGATTTAGCAGAGGTTTGTTGTTGTGTTTTTTTTTTTGTTTTTTTTTTTTTTTTTTAAGAGATAGGCTACTGGTTAGGCTGCAGTTGGACTTGATGATCTTCAAGGTCTTTTCAAACCTGAGTAATTCTATGATTCTATGATTCTATCTATGCATAGATTTTGTCAACAGATCAGTATTTGTTTATATTTTGGGCAATAAACAACCAAACTCTCTCCAGAGATAATTTTTTAAAAGCAATACTACAGCATATTTATCCTGAAATATACTATCAAACTCTATGTATGCTCCAGATTGGATGAAACATTTTTAATTATGTTGATTTTGCTAAATAATATTTTGAATTTCTAGTGAATCAGTGACTCTAGTTTTTGACCATTCTCAGACTAAACGTTTTCCTAATGTCCAGTCTGACACTCCACTGGCAGCTTTGTGCCATTCCAGTATGTCCTGACACCAGTTCTCAGCAAAAACGTGAGATCACCTCTTAGCCTCCTCTTCTGTACCCTGGACAACCTTCTCAGAGGACATGCCCTCCAGTCCATTTACTAGCCTTGTTTCCCTCATCTGCATGGTTTCAGGGACCTTAATATCTTCTTTCCATTCTGTGGAGCCAAGAACTGCATGCAATATTCAAGGTGAAGCTATGCCACCGATAAGCTTAGTGTCAGTATTACTTTCATGACCAGCCATCTATGTCGTGTTTAATGCACTCCAAAATGTGGTTTGCCCTCTTGGCTGACAGAACTGAAAAGTGTTGATCTTGCTGTCAGCCAGAATTCCTTTCTGCTGCACTGCTCTCTAGAGCACATATTAGAACTCCAGGCCAGATCGTATATTGCGATAATTATTTTTCCATTCCTTTGTAATTTCCATACAATTATCCAAAATACATATCTAGTTTCAATGAGGTTCAGTAAACACTGTCTTCCCATGTTTTGTTGTTTTTATTCACTCCAGTACAAATAAATGGAAACAGTCTAGGTTCTGGTCAGTTCAAGTTTTGTCAGATTAAAAATTAAAAGCAGTTCATTTTTCAGCAAGAGACTGATTGGCCAGTGTGTCAGGTTTTATATCACCTCTACAACATGAAATGTACCAATCCACATGCAAGATTCTTTATCGCATTCTCAGTCACCTGTTTGACAGGAAGATATATAGAGGAAAGCAATGTGTAGCTACGGTAAAGAATGAAGATATTGATTTTTCGGGTTGTAGCAGATTAAGCAACCTGTAAAAACTGGAAGCCATGAGGAAGAAAAAAGTTCTGAGTAAAATACCCTTATGTCTTCAATCTCTTGTTATTTTTGGATGACTAAGAGGAAAACATTTTATTCCTTCAGAACCCAGTATTTTTATTGCTTTTCTTTAAAATCTCAATGTGAATAGTTGACAAAGCACATTTTCCTGAACTGTACAAAATGCATTCAAAAAGATCCTCTAAATCTGTAACTGAAGTAATTTGTTTCAATAGAAAGTAAGGAAACTGCCTGCACTTTTCATTTGTGTGGATAAGGTATATCCATGTTCAATTCATATAATCAAAGTATTTTTTTAAAAGCATTTCCTTAGAAAAAATGTTAGGTTTAATGTTTCCAATATTCTTTAACTGTTCTCACCTCTCCCTTATTCCTTTTTAAATAGTGACTTAACTCTCAAGTAATCATAAAGACAAAGAAATTTTGCTATTATTCTTGCAATTTTATAACAAAATGTCCTGTGTTATCTTACAGTAGTAAGGGAAAGGTCACCCTTGAGCAGATATCAGTTAGAAGTATTTAGAAGGTGACTGCTGTCATCACGAAGAAAAAAGAAAACTTGATTTTTTTCTTCAATTTTGCGATGAATTTGGAATAATAGATTTTGATTAATCATCCAAACTAACATATAACTGCTCACTAATTTTGACAGTAAGAGAAGAAGACATTTTTTTTAGTGTTGTTACATTTTAACACTTCTAGTTATGAAATTCTAAAATTGTTTGTGATGAAAATAAATAAATAAATATCTTACATGAGAACACACTGTTTTTAAAAATTTTTGAAACCATATTGCAGTTTTCGAATCTTGAATGAATTAACATGTGAAGCTCTCACCTTGATTGAACTAATCACAAAAGTGTATTAGATGACTGCAGAAGGTTAATTTAGAGAGGGCAATGTGGAGGGTGAGGACTGCAGTTCACAATTATGAGTTTGTGATTAACTTGTAAAAGTTGTGGATTACACTAGCTGTAACATCAGAGCAAAACTGAAAGTGGGAGTTGTATTGATGGTGAACATTCCTGAATTTTGAAGAAGATTCTCAGATGAGGAGATACAGTCAGTTAATTGAGGGATGCAGGGGACAGAAACAAGAATCACGATACAAAGCCAGGGTCAGGAATACTGATTCAAGGAACCAAAACACAACCTAGAACCTTGCTGAGAAGACAAGCTGCTTTCCAGATGTTAAAAGTGTGGTATAGAAGCTTTTGTTCATCACTGGTGAAAATGTACTGCTAATGGTGATGACCCTGTTGAAAAGTAGTGCTCTGTAGCTGAGAATTTGCTCTAACAGTAGTGTTATTTTGTTCCTTGTATTTATTGTAGTTTTCACGGCGATAATTGAAATGAGTTACTTTGGAGCAATTACTTGCAATCCATTGTCTCTGTTGTTCTTTGATGCTTTCCTTTCCCTTTAGCTTTGATCATTACAGGCTTCCTTGTTCTTTTGCTGAGATTCTTTGCTGTCCTCCTTCACAAAAACCTGTCATCTTGGATATATTAAATGGCTGCCTAATTTCTCTAGTCCATGTGCCAGAAAGAAACAATAATGACTGATTTACTGGGGAATAACATGATATCAGGTGAACATCAAAGCATCTCTTAAGCTTGAGTGCTTAAAACACTCAAAACAGCATAGAAACAAGCTGAGCTTCATATTTATTCCCGTATTCTCATTGACTGTAAATGCTGGGGATTTCCTTTGCCTTACCTGGGCTTAGCATAGTGGAATGAAATTGCTCAGCCAGAATCCTGTGTATGGGAAACTGGTAATCACAGCCTGAAACTCTGATTAGTCAGCTGAGGCAAGTGTCAGGTCAGCTGTGAGACTACAGGTGAAAGTAATTTAGCTGTGCTCCTGGAAGGGGTGGAGCTTGACTCCACCTCCTCTAGACCTCATTTAAGGGCTGACCACCACTGAGGCAGCATCTCTTTTGGTGGTTGCTCCTTGCTGGAGATTGCCTTGGCATTTCCCAGTGAGGGTTGCAATACTGGTGAGTTTTTGCTTATAAATAAGCGTTAGAATATCTGTTATCATCTTTGTATCATTCCACCTTACAATCCTGTATAAATCTTTTTATGACATCTCTTTCTTGTCTGAGGTAGGATTTTATGTGGACCTCTAATGTAACATAGAACAAAGAAGAGTTAAAGAATTTTACAATTTTTCAGATAACGTGCTTGAAATGTTTTGAAATCCCTTGTTAGCTTTTGCTTTACAGTTACCTGACACTTTGAAGCATGACTACTTTTATTATTGGCTGGTTGCATTGTGTGTGTGTGAACTGTGTCTGAACTTTACTGTGAAATGCAATAAGGAACCCTCAGGCAATTACACATATTCAAAAACAAACAAGCAAAACTTGTATTAACCAAAGCATTAAAAGTGCTTTGGCAACGCATCAGTGCCTAGGGATTGGGAGACTCTAAACAACCAATCCGAATGTGAAAATGTGGGCTGGTAATATGTTTTTCAAAAATAGCTGAATGTGCCGATTTACAGTGATGAGCTGCAGCTTACTAAAAAGACATAGTGTAACATAGTAGTAGTGACTATGTAAGATGTCTGTAGGACAGCTTGCTAATGATAGAAATTTTCCAGACAGGAAGTTATCTGACATTAAATGTCAGAGGTTGCCACCTGATCCCTGTGAAAGGGATGAGAGAATCCAAACCATACTGAAAAACTAAAGAGTGTGTTAGGGTACTTTATATGTGAAAATAATGGACACATTTTGGAGTCTTAAGATGGAAGAGCAGAGTTTGTAGGCAATGCCTACAGCATCCTCTTTTTTTCCTTTTATTTTATTTTTTTTCTTTTCACTTAACATCAGCTCTACAATTAGAATTGACATATGAATTCTACTTTATATTGGCTGTTGGAAGGAATTCAGTCAATGAGCAAACCAGAAAAACATCTGAGGTTAATGGCATAGGTTTGTTTGTAGCTGCTGCTGTTCCCCCTCTTCTTTCAAAAAATGCATGGAATAAAACAGGAAAATCAAGCTATTGCATTCATTCTATGTTTTCATCAAAACTGAATAAATAACGCTTTATGTAACAAAGTTTTTTTTTTTTTTTTTATTTCAGACATACTAGAATCCTTTTTGCCATTGGGATTTTTTTTTTTTTTTTTTTTTACTTCTTAACAATGGCAAACTGTTTGTATACTTAATTTGTTGTATTCATGTTACTTCTCTAAGGAAACTTTTTTGTTCTGGGAGTTGAGGTAGGGAAGATTTGGGAAAAAAGAACTGTTCAAAAAAATTCCCAAAATATCAAATATTCACTAGTAATAATAATAACAACATCAGCAATATCACATCACAGTCTAATACTAAGGGATTCATTGCAATGCCCTCTGAAATCCTTACCTTTGCAAGATGATAACTTTTGCCATTAAAAAACACTTTATCACCAGAAGTACCGGAAAGTTCCGTCATACAGTTCCAGTGTCACAAATTTAAGTGTGTTTCAGCACCAGATATGAGTCTGGAATGTAACTCTGATGATCTGAATGTAAGATGAATGTTACTTTCTTCTTTTTCACTCCTCTACCCTAAATCTTAATATCTTTTTCCTGAAAATACTAATAAATACAATATTTTCCAATTACTTATATGATAAATTATATAATCTGTGAACTAAAATATAATTTAGGCATCACAATAAAAAAGTGTCTTTAAATTGGAAATGATTTTTTTCTTACAGTAGTATTCCATTAATACTGCAGAAATCTTCAATTAGAGCATGTGCAGTTTCATTAAACTGCTTTTATTTATATTTTATTTAATTTATATTTTTTATTTATATTTTATATGCACATTAATTTAAAATGCATTTTTCCTATGGTGTTCTTGCTATTAAGAGTTTGATCGTTCAACAGAGTCCTTAAGCATGATTTTCCTTAATTGATATGAATCTGGGTATATGTACAGTAGATTCATTAAACTATTGAGCAGAAACATTAGCTTTTTTTTTTTTTCCCCTGAACAATTTCCCCTCAAATTTAATCTGATTAACTGGTTAGGAAGGTAGACAATGCACAGTGATGTTGTCACAAATCTTGTCCTACCTTACTGAAACATTCAGCATTCCTCAGAACTACCTTACTCATGTGTCTGTTGGATTTTTTCACATATAAACATACCATTCTACAGGCATTTCATCATATTTTGAGCACTTAACTATATCTAGAAGAACATTCTCACATTCTGTACAAAATAACACCAAAGATGTCACTCTCTAGGTTAACTGTGGCAGTGGGTATTTAGCTACAAGAATTTTTCTGGCTTACCATCTGTCACTATGTTCTATGCTTTTGCTGGCACATAAAAGCTGATTAGTCTACATCAGCAAGTGTTGCTTTGAAGAACAAATTAAAATACACCAAAAGTTATGCAGTTCTTTAATTGCTTTTCTGGAATGTATCCAAATTATCTGCCTGGATTAAAAATGATGTAGGAGTCTTCCAAGGGACAAACAGGATAGCCACTATAATGCTATTTGGATAAAGTCAAAGGGCCTGGTCCTTTTAGGAGAGGATAACTCCTTAGCTCTTAAGTGTTTTTCAGCATAGTCTTAGCAATAATAGACTCCACATGTTATTTGCATGCATGCACCCCATTTTCTTTCCCATTACTTCCGTATGAATCAATGTGTGTGCCAGCTTCACAAACATTATGAACACTTTTCTGTAAATATATTTCAACAAGAAAATACAAGAAGAGATAAGCTTAAGTTGTGAAGCTAAAATAGTGTGGTAGAAAAGTACTTTTCTAATGTAGATTTCTCATGCTTACAAATTTCTTACTGCATGCATCTCATACTTAAAAGTGCTATGAATCCAGTTCGGGCACTGAATTCAACAAGAATAATATTCTTTGAAACATATTCTTCTTAACATTTTAAGTGTAATGTTTTCTATTGGCCAAATAGGTCCACGTATCTCAAGCCTGACAGTAAAACAATCTATGACATATAAGGGAGCTGGACTATCTAAAAAAACTATCTGTTTTACCATGCAAGTATAAAAAATGCAAAAATGATATGTCCCACTCTTTTTTTAAAATGGTGTAAAATATGTGAAAATAGACATTCTGGAAAGAAGTCCAATTTTACTCAGAATTGTCTAGAAATCATTCAATTTCAAATAGAAAGACAGAATTTTTAAATACTGGAATGTATGTGGATCCAAAAGTTCACATATATATGAAATATAAGTGTATATATCCATTATATGTACAGTTTCCTCTCCATCAGTATATTAGATACTTGTCTTTCCAAAACATGTTGAATGTCACTGTATGTTTGTATTAATATTATCCTTTAGCAGTTCTATGATATTCCTTCGCCAAAATCATAGCAGAAATGCATACCTTTCTCACAGCCACCAACACAGAATATTTTAAGGGTAGAGTTCTCAGCAACACTTCTCTAATCTTTTCAGTCAGTGAAAAAAGCAATAGTACACCTAGTCTGCATCTGCAACACAATGATTAAGTGTATGGTCTACATAAGATTGCCTTGTACTTAATTATTTGACTTAATGTCAGGTTAACTTTGCTTAATTTTCCAATCCTTTGGAATGCATGTTCTGACTATATGCTAAGTCCTCCTTTTTAGCATTATTTTGAAAAATATCTGTGCTAACAACAGCAAACAACTCAGGCAAAATAATATACCCATGTGATTTATGGTGTTGAGGAGTCCTACTTTGTTGTAACACTTTTGAAAATGTGGGATCTTTTCTGCTGTAGTCCATATACCAGTTATTTCCTCCTTTGCTTCCTTCCTTACCTCATTTTCTTTCCTCTTCCTTCCTTTGTTTCTCTGTGTGCATGTTTTTAAACTTTTTTTATGCATCCAAGAATGTTGGTATTAACCAATTTCTTTCCACTAAGTCTTTGCAATTGAGTTGTACAGTGTGAAGCTGTATTATAAAGTCTTCCAGAACTTATTAGAAACTGATACTTGATTATGCTGCAGTGTTCATGATGTGGATGAGAATGTGAGGTCTCATATAAGGCAGAAACATTATAGTAATGGTTATTATTCCATGTCCTTTAACTAGCTGTATGTTCCTCACTATTTTTTGTTTCTGTGATAGAGTGCAGACATTGTATTTCATTAGTTTATATCCACCTCAAAATTAATTTCAACATCAGTGAAGTACTGTACTTTAAATTTTACAAATGCAATTAACACTTCACTGAATAGGAATTATGATTCTCCTCTTTGGTCTACTACAGATTACTGCTAACCTGATTTGGATTAGTTTTTGTTACTAGCTTAGCTGTGAAAAATATTAATTTGTCACCATATGTTCAAGAGAACATAAGTCTTTTAAGATTAAAATTGTCTGCCTCCTCTTGGCAAGCAGGTCATTAAAACAAACCTTGTTTACATGCATCAAGTGTGTTTTGTAAGAAATTGTGTTAGTAGAATTCTCTAGTTTGTCTGCCAGAAACCCAAAATAAATAATTCCATCTCTCTTAATAAAGAAAAGACATCCTTCCACGCAGCAGCCACCTGAGTTCTGCCTGCTCTTACTTGTAGGAGCTCTTTACATATGCACTGTGCATTCTTTTCTTCATTGAGGAAGTCATGAGGAAGGACTTGAATTATCCATATTTCAATAATTCAAAGAGACAGGAGGAGAATTAAAGCATCTGTCAGTTTCTCAATAGCTAGTAGGTATGACAGTTTTTCATTCAATTCTACCTACTGCAACATTTTTGAAGGTAATGCACCCTGTAACATCTCTACTTTCTAGAAACAGTGTGCAGCAATAAACTATGATTTTACAAAAATGCAAGAAGTTGTGACCATTTTCAGTTATGTTAACAAGGTTCAGCATATCATCTGATTCTCTGATTTTACTGTAGTATTAGGCCAACACTGGTCAGTTGGAAGCTATGCTGATTACATACGACATTATGTTGGCCAGTTCATGGTGGTATAACAATAGAGTTTGAATCTTTCCACCAGTATTTAATTAAATGTTGCTGTGTGAGAAATGGCAAGAGGGACAGTCTGAAAAAACTGGTGTTTGACATGCTCTTGAAGAAAAGATGTGGAACTAAAAGACTGCACATTCACTGATGCCTCCAGAACATTTATAGAGAGCAAACAGTGTATGTGAGCACAGTGATACAGTGGGTTATGTTTCAGCAGTGAAGACAGCAATGTGAAGGACAAGGATGGTTAAGCATATCTGTCACACCATGAAATGGAGAGCATCAAAGTCAGCTCATCCATTAGTTTTAATCAACACTTTTTAGCAGAAAGCAGAGGAATTACATTATTTCTTTAAAGTTAAGTTTTCATTAAACTCTTGGTTTTACCTGAAAATGGCTCTGAAAACACAAAAGCCAAAATTTAATGAGGAAATTGAGTTAGTGTTTCCTACCTTCCTCTGCCATCATTCAGGAGTAAAATTGCAGTCCTACAAATATTCCATATGATACACTGAACTGTTATCCTTATAGCCATTGCCAAAGCAAAGTCCTCCATCATTGAAGCAGAGTGACAAGTTTCCATAAACGGCAATAGAACTCAACAGCATGCCCTAATGTCCCTGGAGATGCTTACCTTTCTAGAGGCAACACACATTAGTCAAAATGCAGTCAGGCATCTATCTTGGTTCTCTTCAACATCTAAAATGCAGAAAGAGGAATTCAGGATGAGGGGAACTGTGCTTCATGAAAGGAAAGACTATTGGTAGCTGCAAAGTGTCGTGTTAATAGCCCTCTCCTTTCAAAGCAACAGTTTTCTGTCCTCATGAAGAGCAGACTTGCTATGAAGTCTGCTGTGAAACCAATAGCAACTGAATCTGCCACCTACCCTCTCAGAACAAAAATAGAGTAATCTTAAATTAACATGTTGACAAATGATGATTTGAACCAGCATTGTGCCCAAGTGGCCAAAAAGGCCACTGGCAACCTGGCTTGTATCAGGAATGGTGTGGTGGATGAGGGAAGGAATCTTGCCCCTGTACTCAGCACTGGTGAGGCCTCACCTCAAGTATTGTGTTCAGTTTTGGGCTGTTTTTTGAATACAAAAAGGGCATTGAGGTGCTGGAGCAGGACAAAAAAGGGCAAAAAGGCTTGTGAAGGGTTTGGAGAATATGCCCTGTGAGGAGCAACTGAAGGAACTGGGGTTGTTTAGTCTGAGGAAGAGGAAGCTGAGGGGGAGATCTTACAGCTTTCTTCCAACCCCTGAAAAGTTATTACAGTGAGAGCAGGGTTGGTCTCTTCTCACTGCTGGCAGGTGACAGGATGAGGGGAAAAGGGATCAAGCTGCACCAAGGTAGGCTTAGGTTGGACATAGAGAAAAACTTCATTACAGAAAGGGTTGTTAAGCACTGGAATAGGCTCACCAGGGAGGTGGTTGAGTCATCATCCCTGTGTGTGTTTAAAAACCATCTTTATGTGGTGCTCAGGGACGTGATTTAGCAGAGGGCTGTTATGGTAGTATGGATAGGCTGCGGTTAAACTTGATGATCTTTAAGGTCTTTTCCAACCTAAGCAATGCTATGATTCTATGATGGGTCAGTTTATACATGCAGAAAATGGTTCAGCTAAGACAAAATTTGCCTATTAAGATTGCAGTATAGCCTTTTTTTTTTTTTTTTTTTTTTTTTTTTTTTTTTTTTTTTTTTTTTTTTTCCCTATCCCAAATGGCTTTATCTTTTCACTTAACTTTATGACATAACCCATGTGCATTCCCATAAATTGATAAATGGGAGCCTTTTAAAGGTCCAAAGAGTGCTCCTGTTGATTCCTAGTGCAATTTGGGCACTTTTTATAATCTCCCATTAGATCTATAAATATATTTACTTGTTCTGTACTATTAAGAAAGGAAGACTCCCCAGGCACTGGGTCACTAAAAAAATGTTCTCTTTTTTAAATTATTTTTATTTATTTATTTATTGACCTAAATAAGGGGTCATGTTTAGTTAATGTGGACATTTTTAAGAAACATCATTAAATATTCAGCATGACTCATTAAAAAGAGCCAGTGGCAAAATACGTTTCAGATGTTGAAAAATCCCAACATTTACATGTGTAAGAATGTCTAAATTAAACCTGTTTACTTTTTAAAAGTCTATTATTCTGTTTTTATTATTATTCTACATTTCAAGTGTCCTTCCTTCACTCAAAGTGGTGAAAAAATTATCTGTAGCCTCAGCCTCACCTTTCCAAAGCAGGGAGAGGACCCAGACTTCTGCAGTGGTTTGGTCTTTTCCAAAATAAACATTGCTTTTTGAATTGGTTTCAGGGCAAAAGCAATTTGCAGCTGCAAAAGCTCAGCTAGAATACTGCAGAGCTGATACTGCAGACACACTGTAATTTCTGCTTCCAGTAAACTAAAGACTAGGCTGCAGCTAATTTGAACTTGCCTTTTCTGTGTAGTCTTCATTTTCCTTTTTTTTTCTGTCTCTCTGTCTCTCTCCATTTTTCTTCCTTTTTTCTTTTTCCAGTGGATGGGTAGTTAAGTGCTCAGTCAATTAGCAAGTACTGAGAACTGGATGATTTTCCAGACTTTAAATGTAACTGTTCCCAACAGCAATGATGAGGACAGTTGACTTAATGCCTTTAGGTTGCTGCGTATGGTTCTTTGTTCATTTGTATTTCTCAATCCATGCTGCAGCTCCAGAAAAGAAATGATTAAAAGTGAATGATCTAATGAATTTCAGGACTTAGTGTTTCCTCCTGCATAACACTCATTACTGTGATTGTTCAATTAATAATGTCTCTAAATTTTGCAGAGTTCAATGTTCTACGTGAAAAAGCTATGACCATCCAGAAAATCTAGACTGAAATATCAATGAGTATCATTTTACAGATATAGCCTGGGTCTTATCTCTTTATAAAATAAAAATATGGTCCATATTTTCACAAGAAAATTAATGGTAACAATGAATTAGAATACCATTTATTAGCATATCAGAATATCACAAAACTAGAATCTTATGTTGTGTGCAACACTATAAGCTACTCAGAGTAATTTCAGATATCATATAAGTTTATTAAACTGATTGCAGTAATAACTATCAGGTGCTTTTCTGGAATGAAAAAATATCATAGAAAGTGGAATAATTTGCCAACAATTATGTTATATTATTTCCAAATGGTGCATAAGCTGCTAAATGGAATGGTTCATTAAATACTTTTTAAAAGCTGCTGCCAATGTGAAGCTGCAAATTGCATATTGAATTGTAAATATTTAGTATTACTGAGTCCAGTGCAAATGAGACATCAGATAAAATAAAGAGTGTTTTAGTACTATATTTGTGATATAGGGCTCAGGATGGACATGAGCACAGTGTTTATCCTGAAAACTTATTCTTCTTCCATATACATGAAGTTCATCCACACTAAGACACATTTCTTTCTGTGAGTATTCTTTTCCTTTAGTAAATCTCTAGCAAAACTTACTAAAAATCAGTGTTTGTTTTTGGATCAGTCAAACCATTCAACATGAATACCATACAGCGTAAACATAACTCTTAGATTCTATTTACATATGATTAAAAAGTCAGTTCTGAGATTAGTACGTCATTTCTGACTTCTCTGGATGTATATGTTTTTCCAAGTAGCTTATTAATACAAATATCAACATATGAGTATCCATTAAACCTCAGATTTATCTGTTCATTATTGACTTCTGTTTGTCATATATAATTGTGTTTTCTCCTCTCCTAAATACTTAAATGTTTGAATATACAGTGATGTAGACTCAAAAGAACTTAACAATACATCACAAAATGCATTTCCTAATAGCTTAATGCTTGTACCTGACTTTACATTGGAAACCACCAAGATTTTAATGTTTGAAGCTATATATATATATATATATATATATAGCAAAACTATATATATATATATATATATATATATAGCAAAAGGACTTGAGGAAGCAAAATGATATATATTCCTTGAAAATAGATTGCCTTGCTGAATGATTTTGAGAATAGAAATGAAGCAAAACTTTTTTGCTCTGGATTTTTTCTCCCTTTTTCTGCTATTTCTCAGCATTTCCTCTTTTGATATTCACAAGTGTGAGGATAAAGAAATTCCACAAAAACTTCAAATTGATGGCATTTAATAATTAATGTGTCCTATTTAAGTTGATTTCAATTGCCATAGACAATCAGTATTCCCACAGAAGCTGCCAGACTCTTTGAAAAGTACAGAAACATATAACAGTATAAGTACAGAAAGTGCAAACATTTTTCAGTAAGCAATTATTTAGTTTCAATTTACTAACTTTCATTTGTTGTCTCTATTTCAAGTTAAGTTCTTTCAGTTAATTTATTTTTTTTTTAAACTATAGAAGTTTTCAGATATATGGAGACATCAGATTGATAGGATCAAAAAGTATCTCAAATTGTAAGGGACACACAGGGATCATTCATTCAATCTCCTGGCTCCACATAGAACCACACAAAAAATCAAACTGTATGTCTGAGATCACTGATCAAATGTTCTCAAACTCTGTCAGGCTTGTTGTCATGATCACATGACTGAGGAGTTTTATTCAGCTTATTTTTGCATTGAGTAACTTTTTCTCACCTTGCATTTTGCAACATAATTTCAGATAAATACATAAGATCAAAGTTAAATGGATGGGAGCAGATACAGAACTTGTTTCAAATAACAGCATGTAAGATTAAATAAAAGAATTTCAGGGATTCTTAAGAGAAAACGACCCATTGATGTAAAAATCTCTTAATATTTGGGACTCTTCTCCTAGGCAAACTATCTCATTTAAATATGATGAGTCAAATAAGTACTTTTTTTTTTTTTTTTTCCTTCCAACATAAAGGTTAATTTATTATAATGAGATGTATTTATTGCACAGTTAGATAACAATATAATGAACTGGCAGAAAAATGGTCACATAGTACACCAAACTGTGTGCCCCCAGTGGCGCAGTGGTTTAAGCTGCTGCTTGCGGCACTGGAGGGCCCGGGTTCGAATCCCCCCTGTGGCGCAGGGGTAGAAGTGCCGCTTCGCTACACAGGGGGCTCGAAACCCGGGAGTTGGACTCGATGATCTCTAAGGTCCCTTCCAACTTGCACGATACTATGATACTATGATAAACCTATTTAAACTGATTAATGATTTTTTTTTTTTTTTGGTGAACTTAAAATACTGATGTGTTGTGCAATAAAGTAAATAATGAATCATAAAATGCTCACAAGCAGTATTTACGAAAAAATGTGAGATGCATCATGAGGTGAAGTCTATTGTTCTCTGTGAAATAAATGTTTTAAAGAGACACATTCTTGTTTAAACACTAGAGATAAAGGTAGTGGGAAATCACAAGTTCAACCACTAGCACACATGTTAACTTTGAACAGTGCATACTGAAGTAGCACTTCCCCTTCTGAAATTAATATTTTTAGTTTAAACAACCAAAATGTTTAAATATTTAATGGGCCTTGGAATGTCTTTATACTGAGAAATTGAAGAGACATCCATAAGACTCTATTCTTGAATATCTAAGAAATTAGTATATTTAAGATGGGAATTGTATGTTTGAACACCTAGTGCAGTGTTAGTCAAAAGAAAAATGTACATGCCCTATCAGCTCTTTTAGAGTGACAGCTTGTGGCTTTGGGATCTCAGCAGGAACTCCATTGTTCCAGTCTTCCAGGCCTTGCAAATTTAAGTGAGCAGATAAGGGGAAGCGGGGAGACTCCAGCTTATTTTTTCATTTCTTCACAGGACATAATGAATATAATCTCCCAGTCTCCCTATCAGCTGGATTTATTTATTCACAGGCCAAGTCTTCAGCCAGTTAACACTCCCAAGCACTCCCTTTTGAAGGCAAAAGTTCCAAAGAAATGCTTTGAGGGGAGGGAGTTTGTGTGTGTGGAATGGTTATTGACCAAGGAACAGAGGTTGTGTATCTATATCCCAGTCTACAAATTACAAACAGTACCTCTTTATTAACAATTAAACACTGCAATCCTTCAAATATGATCATACAAAACATGGCACATATCATGGTAAACAGACACAGAAAAATCACTGGTTTACCCCATTTTGAGCCTGGAATAATCAGTAAATGTAACAGCTGCATGGTGTGCGGAATAAAGAACGCACTGTACACATTGATACAAATCATTTCCAGCTAACTTTTTATGATGTATATCTAAAATGTGTTTGTGGCTGAATTTGTAATTAGCTCACTGAACAGATGGAGCAAGCTGAAATACTGAAATGCCCATAAAATGACTCATGCCACCTAGTGCTTGTACACTGGAATATAGTTCACCAGAGCTCTGCCTCAAGGGAAATATGTTAAAGCCCCAGTCTGTGGCATGCACAAGAAAGAAACTGCCATGTTGATCAACTTTAAATGACCAAGTGTTTGCTAATCATAGTGACAAGTACTCAGAAGCAAATCAAATTTAAATGTTTTGCAGGAAGGCTCAAAAAGGTTTGATGGATCTGAATGTTTCCACAACTATTTCTTAAAACAACAGTACCTTTTGTTCAGTTTCTTAACAGCATCTGTGAACAACTTCCAGTGCTTTTGTGTGATATTTCAAGTTAGCAGAGTTGTAAGTGCAGGGACATTCAACCCCATTGTGTCAGATATTCACAGCTGTGTTTTCAGTGACAGCAACATGCCATACCCATTGCTGTGAGTCATTTACAAACAGAAATGCCCCAAAAGAGGGCTGCGCAATACAATGATCTCCCAATCTAAACATCACAATAATTAATAGTTTCTAAGTTTAACTCACTAATTTTCAACAGAAATTACAGGCCTCATATAGAGTAATACTGAAGGTATTGGTGAGTGACAATGCTGAGTAAGGCCTCAGTTCTCATATTTATGGAGTGCAGACTTGTAGTGTTTCAGGAAACAATTTAGCCTAAAAGCAAGAAGAAAAAAAAAAAAAAAGTTTAATATTATCAAGAAAAATGGACAAATAGGTGTGAAGTTGTGCCCCTAACAGGAAACATGAATCATTTTGTGAAAATTATGCTTAGGGGATCATGAGACTCATGATGGATACTATAAACTTGTTCTGTGATTACTAAAAGAAATATTCATTTTTTACTCTATCACATCTGAATAACCGATATATGCATATTTCATTTTTTAAAAAATATGGAAAAAAACAACCAAACACCTCAGAACTTCTGCACTGCACTGTATCCATTGTTGCAGTTGAGTAGAGATCCCAGTAAAAGACCTGCAGTAAATGAAATGACTGCATCTGTCCTTCACACCTTTTGTCATTTTTCTTAGAAACGTATTTTGTTTGTTTGTTTGAAATCACCACAAATCAGATTCTGCTATAATTTGAAGCCTGATAAATACAGAATGAATTATAATTTGATACCTCCATCCATTAAGCTTGTACTGTTCCCTATTGCAAGTTGTTAAGAACAATGGAAGCATGGCAAACATGAGATGAATACCTAAAAAGGGAGTGCAGTTTCCATACACATGTACAAAGAAAGAGAGTGAGGAAAGGAAAATCAAGCTGAGTTTTTTTCTCAGATTGTTGTCTTGAAGCAGATATATAGCATAATGAAAGTTCTGTAGCAGAAAGTAGGAGCAATTAGCAAATAGTAAAGAAAAAAATGTTTTTCTAAGGAAAATATCATAACAGATGGCAAACTGTGCTATAGAAGCTTGTGTTCAGAAGTAGTAAAAAAGTAAGTATGATGAAATAGCATAAAAAAAAGAAACCACTTGTATTAGCAGAAAAGGATAATTAGAATACTTAAGGTGCAGCAAAATATAAAATGAGTAGTATGGCCAGGTTTACTGAAAATAAATTAACTCCTTTACAGCAATTCTAAAAAAGATAGCATCTCTCAGCAAGGAAAGTACAATATATTGCAAATATTTTAAATACATAGTTATTCTCTGCAAAATTAATTGCTCTGACACTGAATTTAAACAAAAAATTTAAGGCACAGATCATGAACCAGCTAACACATGAC
Source organism: Excalfactoria chinensis (assembly GCF_039878825.1). Lineage (NCBI taxonomy): Eukaryota > Metazoa > Chordata > Aves > Galliformes > Phasianidae > Excalfactoria > Excalfactoria chinensis. Next base: position 63,762,032 of record NC_092826.1, on the reverse strand, counting down.
TCTACTTGAATTTTAATAAATAAATTTACACAACAAATAATATACAATCTGCAAGTGAAAAAAAGGAAATGCAGAAATTACATGAAAGCTTAGAAGGATTTATTAATAAGGGTTGGTCTACAGACAGACATTTAGAACACTTACAAAAATTAAATTCAAAGAACTGTATCACTCTTTTCAATTTCTTACCAAAAAGGGATGAGAAACACCGTGTTCTTGTGAGAAGGCTACTCCACATTTTTGTAACTGTGATTACTTACATCCTTCCACCCTGTATGTAGTTCATGAACAATAGTCACTGTCAACAACACTGCAATACCTTGGCTGAATTAATATGTTATGACAATGACAGTGACCTTTATGCCCTTCTGCAGAGAGTGAGGACAGGTGGGTCAAGTAATCGAGCACTGCTTTAATCTTGTACAGGTGTCTTAGCCAGACTTTTGAAGAATGGGAACTGCATAATGATGTCTACATCACCCCTGGACTGATCCAAAAGACTGATTTAGAGAGAGCTCAACTTGCAGGATCCAGACATAATGTTTGTAGGAATCTTTCTCACGAAGGCTGCTGAAAGGTTTTTAAAGAGTGACTTTGTTATTTATGTTGGCTTTGAATATACTATGATCGTCACCGTACAAAGGAAAAAAGGAATCTGGCTTTCTCCCATTCAGATAGCATTTATTATTTTGTGGATTTTTTTGTTTAGTTTTGTTTTGCTTTTTAAACTATTATTACCACTCTAAAAATAATTAAAAAGAAATAATAAATTAAAGAATAAAGGATCACATACAGTAAATTAAGGATATTTATCTTATTCTCAGGTTGTACCATGAAACTACCTACAGTTACAGAGAGCATAAAAAAGAATTATTAAGAGCTCCCACATATGAAATATTCTTATTGCTAGTAATTTTTGCATAAATGGGACTGGAGTGAGAGAAGCAGGTTTTAATCTGAATCTCTTTATGCATTTTTAACTGAGTGTAATATAAGCATTAAGAAAGTGAAGCTTTTCTTCTTGATTGAAATCTATGGGCCTTATCTTCCCCCAGGGTTATATTTAAAAACTGACACGTTAGTAAAAAATGTATTCAAATTAACTTCCTTTCTTTGCAGGAAAAAAAAAAAAAAAAAAAAAAAAAAAAAAAGAGCCACCTGCTGCCTACAATACGGCACATCAGATTATAGAAAAAATGAAAGACTTGAATATAGTACTAATTCAGCTGAAAATGAAGAAATGGTGCATAAATGCACACAGAACCATGGAAAACAACAAAAACAACATTTCCTAAGATATCTGCTTTAACCTCATTACTTATATCTGTTGTTTACTAAACTACCACCTCTATATAGACTTGTTGGTCAGAAACAAAAACAAAACAAAACAAAAAACAACAACAAAAGCAAACCAATTTACCAATAAACAAACAAACAAAAATCCCCACAAACAAAACAAGCGAAAAATACATTTCATCATTTCATCAAAGTTTGTGAAAAATCATAGAATTGTAGAATCACCAATGTTGGAAAAGATTTCAAGAGCATCCAGTCAGAAGTAAGAAAGAGTAAGTATGACAAAATAGCACAAAAACAAAAAAAGTAACCACTTCTATTACCAGAAAAGGATAATAAGAATACTTAAGTTGCAGCAAAATGTGAAATGAGTGGAATGATCGAGTTTATTGGAAATTAACTCCTTTGCAGCAGTTCTAAAAATGATAACATCCTAGTAGATCAAGCCTTGACAAGGAACTGGAAACCAGCCTGTGTAGGTACTGAATGCTTCCATTATAAAGCACTTGTAAAACAGTTACAGACAGTGTGGTCCTGGTGTCACTGTGGGCCATGGAAGTCACCAGGAAGCGGCAAGTTGCCAGTGCAGAACATCTTCTGAGTTGTTAGACTAGTATGCTTAGGTTGAGGTTGGACTTGATGATCTTTAAGGTCTTTTCCAACCTGAGCAATTCTATGATTCACTGATCCTGGTGAGGTTATTGTCCATTTCCACTTTGCTGGTGCTCTCCTCTACTAAAACACCATCCCAGGCTTCAAACAGTATCTTATTAAACAGGGTTTCTTGGTAGAAAATGGTCACAATTTTGATGTACTTCTCAGTATTGATGTCCTGTTCAATAACTGATGTTATTCAGAAAGGCTTCTGATAATTTCCATCTCTAGCAGTTAAGATAAGACAAGACAATACCTGCAGTATAAGAAGATTTTTTTCAGAGCTCATAACAGTCACATTCACTTTCTTGGGAGCTGATGAGAATCAAAGCTCTAATTTTCAGCACAATTACCTATATCTTAGTCATGTGGTTATTTTGCATTCACAGGGGTAATGAGTTAAAACAATTTCTCAGATATTGTTAAAACTGCCATTACTATGCAAAAAGCATAATTTGATCGACAGTGCCAAAATTTGTGCATTACACCTTTTATTTTACAGCTGTTCTGGGATGTACGTACAAAAAACAACATCTTTAATGGCTCATAAATTACAAATGGCAAAGAAAAACATGAGGTTAGAACAAGAAACGCAATTAAAAAGAGCCCTATATTGGCAGACAGCAGTGGATAACAGCACGTTAGCTACATCTTCTATCAGAAAGCTTTGTGAATCAAAGGTATAGTGCTGATATTCATTCATACATTTTAAAGATTTTTTGTTCTACATTGACTATTCAACTCTTCAATTCTTGGAGTTCCAATGCCATACTAAAAATCTAGGTTTTGTTTTTTTTTTTTGTTTTGTTTTGTTTTTTTTGTCTGAAAGAGTAATAATTTTCAACTTGCTCCAGCAGAGATCACATACAACGACTAATGTTGAGAGTTTTTCCAGGCAAAATATTAGAATTTAAATCTATGAGCTACACTATTGAAATATTAGTAGTTTAATTAGTTTAATTAATTAGTAGTTTAAGTCCAGCTGGTGACCTGTTACAAGTGGTGTCCCCCAGGGGGTGGTGCTGGTGTCCATCCTGAGTAAGTCTGCAGATGGCACCAAGTTGGGAGATGGTAACCAGCTGCCTGAGGGTAAGGAGCAAGATTACAGGGGGGGAGCAAGATTACATTATTTTCTCTTTATCGTGCAACAGGTTTGATTTTTCTAAAACTAATACTGTTTCACATTTATTGACATAGATATATTTACTTTCAGTGTTATACTGTTTACAAAAGTTGTATAATTAAAAAGTCACATTTTAAGATGATATTACAGCTTGGATGAAGTAGGTTAAATATCTTGGGTTTTCAAATTTTCAAATGTTTGTTAATATCTGGGAAATGGCAAGTTCCTTGTAGTAGCATCATCAATCTTACCTTTTTAAAATTACTTTGTAAGCCAACAAATTATCTGAAGTTTGCATATGAAACAATGCTGCAGAGACAGTATTGATTGCTGATCCACAACATTTCAACTAGTAACAAAGTCATACATTGTGCTTGTTTTTCCTTTCTGTGCCATCTCATCCTCTTGGATTTTCTTCAGAAACAGAACTTTAAAAGAGGATATTTGTCCCAGCCAGTCGAACCTTAAATCTTGGGACATTAAATGACATAAGGCTCCATTCTATGTGATCTTTCCAGTGGACAAAACAGTGTTTTCCACTATGTTACAGGCTGTGAAACATTCCACTGACAGAGGCTTCCTGCTGCTTTAAACAGTATCAGGAGACAGGTAAAACAGACTGCAGATGTTTTCTGCTGAGCAATGTATCTGAATAAACTTCCATCATTGCTCTAAGTTTTCCACAAAATGTGAAAGGATGCACTTAAATCTTGAGTGGATAAATTTTTAACAGATGTATTTTGGTTTCATTAAGCAAGAGTTTAACTTGATTTAAAATATTTTTAAAATGACAAATGTGAAATATGGGTTTTTTTCCTTAGTGAGATGCTCCTCTTTAGCTTGAAAAGGAAATACATATTTCACAACATATAAATTAAATGCACTGATCAATAGTCAAAAAAAGATCCAAGGAGCTGAAAGTACTGGCACAAGAATAGTGTACACATAAAGAATATTTATGAGGAAATAACCATTAGTTCACATTTCTGTGACCTGAAATTTAAAGAATATGCTATTTGGATGATAAAAAAAGTATTAAGAATATTTAGGTGCACTTTGAGATAACAGTGTCTCCTACATTTTGCAATACGATAACATGCCTTTCATCTTGATTATCTACTAATCTATTCTTTAATAATAGAATAGTTGTTCCTTTAAAGTTTGCTCTATTATTAAAAATATATGGTTTCTCTTCTAAAAAAACGGTCTTTTGAAATCAGTGGGGTATAGTAAAACACTTGCAAAGAGCAGACACCGAAGAAAGAGAACCAAATATGATATACGTAGTTTGTTACATTTTCTCTACAATACAGGGTACAGTGTCTGTAAAGGCACTGATAGGCACTTTGCTATTGCTGGAAATCTGTGTCCTGGTGTCTGCAGTTGTCTAAAGTGCTATTGCAGACAAAAAACATTAGACTTTGGGTGACTGTGGAGAGCGACTAGCTTAGGCACGGAATTAAAACATCTGGCTTCCCTAGACATCACCTCAGATGATCTGATGGGCCATTTATTACAAGTAAAACCCGAAATGGAATAGCACTTCAGCAACTTATTCCAGATCCCGTTTTGCTAGAAGTGTCACCACAGAGGCAAGCCCTATTTGCTTACAATCCAAATATAAAAACACACAGAATCAGAAAGCTGAGAGACCATCATATCACTAAGACAATATTAGCCTGCATAACAGCAAACAGAATAACATTTATAGAAATAATTACTATTCAGAGTTAGTTTAGCATCTTGGACTGGCACTAAGGGCTTTCTGCCACTTATTTTCCTTCAAATGAAGCTTTGTTTTAATATCACAATTCAACAGCATTTATTTGGCCCTTAAAATCAAATTGAACATTAGCATTTTGTAATCTAACCCACTTATATGTTCCAGCATGGAGTGAGCTAAATTAGGTTCATGAAATGAGGAAATCAAGCTCATAAAATGTTAATTATTGCACCTATAAAAATGTTAATTAACTAAACTGCCAACAGAAATATGTGTCATGTTTGTTGTGAACTTGTAAATAATTATGTTCTGATGTGTCCTGCACAGGAAAAGGAATATTCACCAAACAGAAAACTAAACAGGTTTTTCAAGTTATAAAAATAAATACATTCTGATAAATAAATACATTCTGATACATAAATAAATAAATACATTCTGATCCCATCTTGATCTTGCTCTTTATTCAGTCCTCATTTTTCCTTCTCCATTTTGTTCTGAGTCACTTTGGAGATAACCACTGTCTGAAGAAAAAACAGCAACAAGACACAAAGAATTCTCCAAGTGTATTCTGACACAACTTTCATCCTTGTCCTGAGCAACAAGAACAAGATCTGAAAAGATGTTTCATACTTTCCAGCTCAAGAAAACATGCGTATATTTCCATTCTTTACCTCCTGTGTACAACCTTTGACAATACTGATTTAATCCTGGAAAGATAAGCCTCATGCTTACTTATATAAACATTCATTTATAGAACACTGTAAACATACATGCTGAACAAGTAGTCTCAAGACAAGAGGACATTTTGCTATAAAGGGTACAATCCAATTGATGAAGACAGGAAAAGAAAGGAAAAGTCTGCATGTAGACCAGATAGCGTATTGGAATATAGCACAGAATAGGAAACATTTCCCTATTTTCTTCAAAATCAGGCGGGATTCAAATGTTACCATAAAATATAATAGGACCCAAACTAGAAAAAAATTGTTCTCATACTTAGTGAAGAAATTGAGTAAAAGGTGCCAGAACTGGATATAAATAGTGAACAGGAAGAGGAGAGTATCATTTTTTAAACTGGAGACAGACTTTGGTGCAAATCCATGAATTGCAAAGCAGCAGCTTGAGCTTGGACAGTGAAGTATATGGAGAACAGAAAGAAGCAAGGGGAAGAAAGGAAAAATTGTGTGATCTTTAACTGCTTGAATGGGGAGGACACAAATGCAATAAAGGAGAAGAAAAAGGAGTCCACAAAGGAGGGCCAGATGAAACATAAGTTTGAGGCTTTGGATGAAAGGATGATTTTCGATGTTCTCTTTCCCATATGGAAAAATGTTCAACTAAATATTTCTTCCCAACTAAATGATCTCTTGTGAGAGAATAATTATTGTTAGTTAGGCACTACAAAATATAATTGTCGAAACATAAAACTTTCAGCCCATTATGATTATGTGTGTTTTGCTACAATTTTAGACAGAGAAGCTGAAACACTAATATGCTGAATGACTGTGAATTATAGTACCAATTAGATAAAGCAGAAGCTAATCTCGAGCTCTATAAATGTGACTGCAGGAGAGAATGAATTCTCCATTAGTGATAGCTAAAGACTAAATCCAGAGATATACCAGGCTGGCCAACCTACTGCTTACTGTACGCTTTGTTGCATAAAGGGAATACACTTACAGGTTCTTCAAACCATGAATGAAAGTTAAGGGAATGAGCAACTGTGGGACAAATTAGCCTACTAAATCATTAAAATGAAAAATCAACCTGTCTCCCATCTGTTTTCATTAAATGGATTGAAATAAAAAGTAAAGATCTGCCATCCGTTTTTCTCTGGTTCCAAATAAGTCCAGGGAGCCCTATACTGAGTCAGACAAAAACAAATGCATATTTTTAATAAATAATTACCATCGAGCATTTAACAGTCTGTGGACCCTATGAAATACATTAACAGTTCTCATTGAAATGAAAAAAATCCCTGCAAATTTTTAAATACTCCAAAGTACGAGGGGTGGATAAATGCTCAGTCATTACAGTAAACTGAAACAAAAGTCATGAGATAAGTATTCAAGTGTCATTTTGTGGCAGAACTGATCAACATGGAAGTTTTTCCATAACTTTAATCATTTTTCTAAAGAAAATCTCCTGTGGAAGTCATCTTTGATGTAAGAACAGCAATAAATTACATATACATAGATAAGAAATATAGAAGACTTTTTCCTCCCAGAGCTGTTTAAGTCAAGTGTTCTTAACTTATTTAACAAGTTTCCTCCATTCAGGTAATCTGAGTTCTTTAAATATTTGTTACTCTCTAAAATACTTTTTTTAGTTCCACAATACTGTTCACCAGCAGTACTTTTGAGATTTCCCTATTTTTCAATTAGCTTCCCTTTTATTTTAAATAAAATGCAGTATGTGTACAAGTCACAATAGCTTCCATGAAGCAGAACTAAAATTGAATAGAAACATATTTATGTATTATGATGAGTAAGACTTAATCACTTATTTATCGGTATTTCATTCTGACATTAACACTAAAAATGGAAATGCTATCTTTGTGGTCAATGGAACAGACAGAAGTTATGTTAGATACTTCTTAAATGATATTAAAACTTCTTTTACCACAAAAGCTATGGAGATTTAAATAGTAGATTTTAAAACGTTGCCTTGTAACTGTTCAACTTTCTTGGTAGTACAACAGAAACAATTATAAATGAGCTCTGGATTTCAAGAGAAATGGGCAACAACCATACTAGTGGTATTTGTTTGTTTGCTTGTTTATCATCTCATAATATTCCATTCATGTAATTACTAAGCAGGAGATAGCTATGGAATACACATACCAAAGTATCTGAGATGCAAGATGTGCCAACAAAACTTGAAGTTGGCATAATTTTTAAGTGAATATTTATTCATTTAGAATGTTGAAGAGGCACAACTCAGTGGTTTTGGCCTATGTATTTGACAATGTACCTGAGTAATGAATATAAACTTGTGATGTCTGGCAATAATATAGTCACAGCATTTCCAAGAAAGAATACTGAAATAAACTGAATGAAGGCAAGGGGAATGTAGCTCTATAGTGAGCTTTCTTTCAGATATATTTTACTCTATTCTTGAGCTCCCACATGAGGAGAAGAAACATCATCTTTCAGGTGGAAGCAGCAGACAAGGATGAATGATTTTAAACTAAAATGGGGAAAATTTATATGATGTTCAAGGCCAGGTTGGGTGAGACCCTGGTCCCCTGTTCCAGGGGGTAGCAACCTTGTCCATTGTAGGGGGTTGGAACAAGATAATCTTTAAGGTTCCTTCCAACCCAAGGCTCTGTCTCAAATTTAGCTCCTAGCTCTTTCTAATTCAAACTTTTTAACTGTCAAGAAACTGTTTTTCAGATGTTTGCTCAGTTTAACAATAAAGAATTCCTTTCTTGCATGTCAAATCAGACAGCAAATGGTCTACTTACTTTACTCTTAAACAACTTTCTGAAGATTTGGTATTGCTACCAATGCAAAGCACCAGATCTCATTTAAGTGTCCTCTGCAGATATAATTAAGTACTTCCAAATGTTTTGCCTAATAGCATTCCTTAACATTCTGAGTGATGTTTTGCTCTTTTCCTTCAGTTATGAATTGCATTGATAGCTTCCAGTAATCCCATTTATCATTGCAATTTGCTTAGCTTGAAATGTGCAACATTAATTAGTTCTTTTCAAGTCTTTTAGAAGAAATGTCTGGAGATCATTAATTCTATATGGGCAATTTGTTATTGCTTAAAAGAATTACATATCACAGTCTGTTGCTTCTTTTTATAAACTTCTTACAGTATTTCCCTGCGTAAAAATTATCTTACATGATCACCTTCCATAAACCCTCCCTTGTGAATATCAGTGTAATTTTTTATGGTTATAAAGGGCTCCCAAGCATTCAGCAGCCAATTCCAAACAAACACCATAAGTATTTTCATTTATTTATTTATTTTGTAAATGTTATTCCAAAATGAGTTTACAAAGCACATATTACCAGAATGAACAACTTCCACAATTTATTAGTACATAGCAGGGTAGTGATTGAGGTGCACTATGCAAAGACATGCGGGGGGACCAGCAGTGCAATTGCTCTTTGTATAGTAATTAGTCTAGAGAAGAAAAGATTGTTTTTTCCTTCCTTGAAACTAAGAAAAGAGAGCACAAATCTCACCTTCTTTTATCCATTGGTCTCAGCGGTATATCATAGCTGATGACTATAAAGCTGTGATAGCTTTCAACACATCTTATTTCAAACACATCTTGTTTCAAACACATCTGTTCACACGTTGAGCTCAGTGCCTTTAAGCACCAGAGTAACACTTAGCAAGATCACAGTATTATTCACATGTTATCTCCAGTCCAGGGGAATTTTTGAAGCCATATGTTCTCCACTAGAAGAGAAGATAAGGAAGACTGTCTTAAAAAAGCCTAGAAAAAAACTCCTCAATCTATTCACCTTTATACAGCTATAGTTCAAAAGAGACCTATTAATTGGTGAAATAATGTGTATTTCAAAGTTGAAAAGTTATGTCTAATTATCACTGGTGTCACCTGCACACAAAAGATTAACAAAGGCATGACTTTCAAGTTGTATGGTAAATCTGAGGTGTGGGGAGGAGTTTTAATTGTTTGGGAAATCAACACAGTGTAAACTCTTACATCTTATGATAGAAATGGCACCAACCTATTTCCATGCATTTTAAATATGAAATTTATTAAACAATGCAGGGGATTACTTCCTGTAAAACATCCTTGTTTTATGTGTGTCATGGGTGCCCTGTCACTGGCACAGGTAGATTTTCGGTTAACCCGTGACAATGTGGAAAAAAATATGATGTGAAAACAAATAGGTATTGATGAAAAATATTGATGTTAAAAGTACCTTTTGTGTTTAGAAAGTATACATTATACTTAGCAGAAAAACTACTCTAAAGTAGGACAGGTATTTAACTCTAGATGAGCTAACTAGATACAGCAGCAGGTTAGCTAAAGTACCACATAAGTAAATTTGAGAGGGGGAGGATACCATCAGGAGAACAGAGCTTAAGCCAAAGGTTTGTATCTCTCCATTTGAAGTTGTCAAGGCTAACTGAAAAGTATATGTCCTTCCAGGGAGCACATCTGAAAAGTTTTTCTTAAATGTGGGATAACCAGGGTAAAACAGAAGCTTTTGTCCTTTCTCAGAGTTGTGACACCATTTGTGTTAGTGAGATTTGGTGAGTGCTGAAATGGAGGCTTATCAGCTGTTGGGAAGAAGGGAAGAGCAGGGGAGGAAGAAGTGTTATGCTGTACATAAGGAAGAAATTAGACTACATAACCCATGAAGTTAGTGTTGGTGTAACAGACAGCCTCTCGGTGAAGGTGAGGATTAAGGAGATGAATATCAAAGCAAATGTCAAGGGAGTCTACTATCAACCACTCACCCAGAGCAATAGCACAGATGAGTTATTCTATAAAGTTTTTGCATCAGATGCCCTCATCCTTATGGGCAACTTCAATTTCTCAGACATAGAATAGAATATCACACAGTCATGAGAGGTGAGTCTGGAAAATTTAAAAAAAAAAAATAAAAATAAAAATAAAAAAAAAATAAAAAAAGTTTAAAATCAATGTCAGTCAGAAACACTGAGACAACTAGAAATGGTGCCCTTCTAGATCTGTTGTTTGAGAACAAAGAAGGTCCTGTGAGTGATATGATAACAAGTAGCTGTCTTGGCCATGGTGATCATGCAGTAATTGAGTTCAAAATCTGTGCTGCAAAGAGAAAAAAAAGGTCAGTTCACCAACCTTGAACTTTAGGAGAGCAAAAATGTAGTTCTTCAGGGACCTACTTAACAATGACACCAGGGAATCTGCCCTACAGGGTTTGGGATTCTATGTGAGCAAGTTATATTGCACCAGAAATTGAGCAAGCCATGAGAGCGGTCAGTCACTGGAATGGACTTCCTTGAGAGGACAAAGTGAGGGGGGAAGGGGATCACAGGGGGACAGGAGGATTGAGAGGGAGAGAAAGGAAAAGAAGGGACTTATCCTGAGATCATAGAGTAGCCTGGGGGTGCTGCAAAAATACAGGTATATATATATATATTTTAATATGGGAAATTCTGTCACATCATTCAGTTTAAGAATATAGTATACAGATCATAAAACTTGGGGTATGCCTTCCTAGCTTTCACTTCAGCTGCTTTGGATTTTTATTTTTTTTAAAGACATCTATTATTAAAATGACAACTTAAACTGAAACATGGCTATTTAAATAGCAGCCCAACACCTATATTAGAAGGAAAATTTTATCCTTAATTTTTTTCATATCTCATCAGCTTTATAAAGAAGAAATTCTTCAAAATGAATAAGCAGAACATTTTATTGGGAAAAAAAAATAAAAATCTACATCTGTATGATCAACACGAAAACATTCTAGTAGATAATATGACTAGTAAAGAAAGTATTTTTTCTATAAGAATTAAAGGATTAAATACTTGAATATTTAAGTCTCTGGTCCTTCCTTTCATATTCAGACAAGTAGAAAACTGGTTAGATTATGACAGACTTACCTAGTTCTTACCTAGATTTTCCTTTGCAGGCTTATTACTGCCTGTAGCACACTACCCTTGTAGTTACCTCCTGTCTTTTTATGTGTGAGATATGGAGAGAAACAAACTAGACAACAATAAGGTATTCTAATTCTACTCTCTGTACACAGGCTTGGGTAATAATAGCATATTATTACACTCTTTTAATTTCTGTTTTAAAAATTGATATGATCAGAATCTTTTCAGAAGTTTTCCAGAAAGGTAGTTTTTTGTAAGAGGAGGATTAAGCACTATATGACCTCTTGGGGTCCCTTCCAGAGCTAAATTTTTTTTACTTATGTCTAGAAACTTGCTGGCCCTTTCAAGACTTAAAGTGGAATATTGTGGAATTATTTATATGGTATGTTTCATTAAATTAGCAGTACCCAAGTTTTCCATTAGGTCAGAAACATAGCTTTGTTAGTAGTAGGAAGGGATATGCTGTGATCACCTTTTTTTTGATCACGTGCAGGGGAATCCAAGGAACAGAGTTACCTGTTTGACTTGGTGACAGACCATCCGAGTTGAGCTGGCAAGGCAAAGAGTGTGCATGCCAAAAATGTTAGACTTACTGTACCTGCCTGAGTGGAGTCACACATCTGTAAGATGCTGTGCTCCTCAGTCATATAGCAACACACCAAAAACCAAACACAGTGCTGCAATGGCAGTCAAGAGCAGAATATCAACTGAGTCACTATATTTACTTACCTCAAGAGATGTGCAAGTGAAAGGGTTTTCAGGGAAAGCCCGTGAGCTGAGTGAACTGTTTGATCAAAAGATGGCACTCCAGAAATTCTCAAACTACACAAACAAATTTCTTTGTTTTATCAAACTTTTTTAGATCCAGGCAGGATTTTTCCCTAAAATTTCAGCTTAACTGCAAATATACTCTCACTGAAATTAAGACCTAATTAATTGAGAGTTTCTGACCTTCTCTGTATTTACTGTATTACAGTGTGAGACTAGGTGGCCTCTTGAGAGATAAGTACCTCTGTTTTGAAACAAGCAAGACTGTTCAGATGCTAAGTGTTCGTCCTTCACCAGGGCAACATCTGATAAATCTGGAGTGTAAATTCCACAAAGGGACAAATTGGCAGTAACATATGGATGAAGCAATTATTCCCTCAAATGATCTTTCAGAAACTCCCTCTGATCTGCCATTGGATAAATGCTATTGTATGAGTAAACGCTTAACAGAAGGCTGAGCTTTTGCAGTTATTGGAGTCCACACACATACTATGGCTAACAAAGTCGAAAAGATAACAAAATGTTAGTAATAATAGTAAGCAAATAACCTACAAGCAGGTAAGCAAATGAACTCTAATGGTCCAGTGGCTGAAACTAGGCAGATTCAGGACAGGGGCAAGACTAGTATCTTGAATGAAATAATGATATTTTGGATTTTTGAGCAATTTAACTTAGTTTACACTCCAGGTGAATTATTTATGTCATTTAAAATATTTTCTAGTAGACCTAGCCAGATGTTAATGTTAAATGTAGGATTATTTGAACTACAAGACACAATACTGAATAGTGAGTCCCAAAGGGACCTTCTGGCCCTGAATATAGTGTGTTCCAATAAAAAGTGTACATTTTGTTTCATAGAAGAGTAATAGCAAAATATTTACGTAAAAAATACATTAAAATACAATCATAATTTTCAGCCATGAAAGAATTCATTTAAATAAAAACTTGTTTATTTGTAATGCTGACATAAGAGTAAGTACAGTCTAACAGGTGGTACTATAATTAACAGCACATTCTGAATGAAATATAACACAATTTGGAACAGCACTAGCTCCCATTGCAGTTTTCACAGATCAGAGGCATTTCAAATAACCATTTTGTTAAAATCACATAGTGTTCTTATTTTAATTTACTTGTAAATATCTCATGGGGCTGTTCTCTTTTTTCCACATAATGCACTGACATTTGACTGTGTTACTGATTTTTACACACAATACTTCATTTTTTTAAATAAAATTTACCTCAACTTTATGGGAGACAGGAAATGGGGGAAGAAAGCTGTATTCCACTGAATTATGATATATGACATTTAGATCTTGACTGCATACTAAATCCTTTCAAAGCATATACATTCATATTCTGGTCTAATATTTGAACTTATGATACCACATCTAGGACCATTTCCTGTCTGCTCTCCGTAAGCCTCTTCTTACTAAGGTGAGAGGGAAGTGGTACTTAATGTCCATAAGCACAGGCATATGGTACTACTATTAGGAAGTATATATGAATATACTTGGACAGCAATCAGAAGGAGTAGCAAAAAGGCAATGAAAGGAGTAAAATTAGGTTCTTCTTATTGCTCCACAGGGATTTGAAGAAATTGACATTTTCCCCAGTCTAGGGCCAAGACATCAAATAGTAGGGTCAGAATACAAATGCTAAAAAGACTCAAAGGAAAGAAAACATACTTGATCTCAAAAGACAAAGTACTATTTGTCTACTTTTCTGTCTGACTGTTGTTATTTAACTACAGTACTAGTTGTACATGTTAAAGAAAAAGCTGTTTGCAGAAGAAGCTGAAAGATTTGCAGGAAAAATATAAAGTATATAGAATTGCTAAAGAAGACTTAGGAAGACTTCAAGGCCTTAAAAGGAATGAAGCATGATATGCCTTCTCAGCAGGAATGGATATACAAGTGTTCTGTTCCTGTATTTCTGGAGTTTTCTCTCCACTTATTGGTGATTAAATTTCAAAGTGTTTTGAGGTCTATATATGAGCTCATTGTCATGTTGTTTTGTTTTTTGTGTTTTTTTTATTGGCAGTCTGCCCGCATTCTCCACCAATAATGTCATGGGTTATCCTTCTGGCCCAGAAGGAAAAGAAAAACAGGGAAAAGGAAAATAAATACAGCGGCAACGATCTAAGGAGGCACATTTATTTACTAAATACTATATCGGAATACAGAATAACACAATATATTCCAATATAATTGGAATTAAGGCTAACGAATCAAGTAAAATAAGAGAGAGTGAGTCCTGAAACCGAGAGGCCTACTGTAACTCTAGACGAAATGGCTGGAACGCTCCCACACGGCTCCCCCCTGGCTGGCAAGGTCCAAGAGAGCGAGTTCAGCACTGAAGTGAGATTATATAGAGTCCGTGTCATATGACTGACCGTGGTGTTCCCTGGGACATTCAGTCTTCTTTAGTGAGCAGCAGATTTGTCAAAATTATCTGTGCTTAACATGATGTTATGATGTGGAATACTGATAGCAAAATTATAAAATTGCAAAACCATGACACTCATATATCAAGTCCAGGCACAAACTATGACATACATGTTGACATAAATAAAATCCAGACATCTTGTTAGATACTAAGAGTTTTGGAATCAATATTAGACACGGGATGTAGGTGATTGCATCACAAGGTTTCTAGTTCTGGGAAGAATGTAACACACTGAAAATGCTAATTAAGAGTATGCATGTCCACAGATACAAAGCTAGAGACAATACTTAGGCTTTGCCCTGATTCAGATAGCTCATCTGTTCCTGTAATAACTTATAAACAAAAACAGAAGCTTGTTTTATTAAGATCAGGAGTATGTATTATGTCTAACTCTGCTGAAAAAAAATCAGTTTAATACTATTTTATGTATTAAATGAAAGCTTTCTGACTATAATACTATGATACTAGGATGATGATGATAATTATATGTAGAAAGATAATAATACCACAGCTTCCATAGTTGTCATGGTTTTGCAATTTTGTAATTTTGCTATCAGTATTCCACATCATAACATCATGTTAAGCATAGATAATTTGACAAATCTGCTGCTCACAGAAAGAAGACTACATGTCCCAGGGAGCATCACGGTCAGTCAAATGACCAGGACTATATAATCTCACTTCAGTGCTGGACTCGCTCTCTTGGATCCTGCCAGCCAGGGGGAGAGCCGTGTGGGAGCGTTCCAGCCGTTTCGCCTAGAGTTACAGTAGGCCTCTCGGTTTCGGGACTCACTCTCTCTTATTTTACTCAATTCGTTAGCTTTAATTCCAATTATATTGTATTATATTGTGTTATTCTGTATTCCGATATAGTATTTAGTAAATAAGTGTGCCTCCTTAGATCGCTGCCGCTGTATTTATTTCCTTTTCCCTGTTTTTCTTTTCCTTCTGGGCCAGCGGCCTGCGGGCCGACTGCCCCCCTGTCTTGGGTGCAGGTAGATTTTAGGCTAACCCACGACAGGATTTTGGTGGAGAATCGGGCAAGTTGCCGTTTTGCCGTTTTTTTTTTCAGCTGTGGCAAGTTGCCGTTTTTTTTTTTTTTCTGCTGTTCTTTTAGCTTCTTACAGAGCTGCAGAGTTTTTACAGAGTTTTTCTCGTTAAGGAGCTATCTAAGTTTACGTTTCTGCACCTGGGAGCTTGACCTTGAAAGTCCGGGCGGACCGCCAATACCCCGGAATAGTTTACAAACTTTGAGGTCTTGAAATCCAGGCAGACTGCCAACAGCCCAGTATATTTTGTAAACTTGAGCTCTACCTTTTTTTTTTTTTTTTTTTTTTTTTTTTTTTCCCCGCTGTTGAAGACAATAAATAAATAAATAAAAATGTGGCCTCTAATTGAATTATTTTGCAAAGCATTGCATGCCATTGGTTCTTCCGTTGTAATGATCCAAACCTATTGGGCCATAATTAAGCTCGCCACTTTTATCTATGGGGCTATAGGCATATACAATCGATTGAAACCATTTTTAGAAATGCTTACTTGGTACCTGCATACAGCTCCAGAAGCTCCAAAAGGAGCAACTAATATTACAGAAATGGTGGTTTTCGAGCATGTTCCTCGTTCTTTTTTTGAATCTTTTATACAGTTTTTGAAAGCCCAGTTGACCACACTGTCAATTGAGTTTCTCGTGTCAATCTCCCTAAACTTACTGTTTATTGTTCTATTTATCAGTATCTGGATTTATAACATTCTGAGGAAGTCTTCCCCAGAACCAGAGAATACTGAATGGCAGGGAGTGTGGAGAGGATTTGGAGAGATTTTTAAGGGGAAAACATCTTCAGTGTCATGGAGCTTTACTCCTGAACACTTGAAGAATCCCGAAAGTTTGATAGAATATTTGAGACAGGAATGTTGTGGCTCAGGAAGATCTCAGGAGGCACAAATGACTTGGGGCCTGGCTAAAGCTTATCGGGCCTTATTCAATACCATTCCAAAGAGTCTCAGAGCTGAGAGAGAGAGTCTCAAAGCTGAGAGAGAGAGTCTCAAAGCTGAGAGAGAGAGTCTCAGAGCTGAAAAGGCAGAGAGGGAAAAAGTTTTGGAAGCTGAGAGAGAGAGTCTTAAGGCTGAGAAAGAGAGTCTCAGGGAGGCAGTACGAAATGAGCGAGAGAGTTTCCAGGCCGAGCGAGAGAGTTTCCAGGCCAAGCGAGAGAATCTCTGGGCTGAGAAGGAGAGTCTCCTAGCTGAGAGAAATAGCCTCCTGCAACAACGTGATGCACTCTGGGCCGAGAAGGAGAGTCTCCTAGCTGAGAGAAATAGCCTCCTACAACAACGAGACGCACTCTGGTATGAGAAGGAGAGTCTCATAGTTGAGAGAAGAGACCTCTTACATCAACGAGACTCATTTTGGTATGAGGGAGAGGCTCTCAGAAATGAGAAAGGCTCCCTCCAATCCAAACTTGACACTCTCCAGTCCGAGCACAATGCCCTCCAGTCTGAGCAAGACACCCTCCGGTCAGAGCACAATGCTCTCCAGTCTACGTACAGCGCCCTCCAGTTTGAGCGTATCACCCTCCAGTCTGAGAGGGACATCCTTCAGTCCGAGTATGATATCTTCCAGTCTGAGTACGACGCCCTCCGTTCTGAGAGTAATACCCTCCGATCTGAGCGAGACACTCTCCGGTCCGAGTACAACGCCCTCCAGTCCAAACTCAACACTCTCCAGTCTGAGTGCGACACTCTCCAGTCCGAGCACGATGCCCTCCAGTCCAAACATGACACTCTCCAGCCCAAGCGCAACATTCTCTGGTCCGAGTACAACGCCCTCCAGTCCGAGCACAACGCCCTCCAGTCCGAGCGTAATACTCTCCGATCCGAGAGAGATGCCCTCCGGTCTGAATATGATGCCCTCCAGTCCGAGCACAACATCCTCCAGTTCGAGCGTAACACCCTCCGATCTGAGCGAGACACCCTCCGGTTCGAGCGCGACAACCTCCAGACTGAGTACGGTGCCATCCTGTTTGATCGTAACTCCCTCCGGAATCACATAGGTGCCCTCCAGTCCATGTATGATACCCTCCAGTCTGAGAGGGACATCCTCGAATCTGAACTGAACGCCCTCAGAGACGGACTCCAACCTAACTTGGAGGGCATTAAAATCAGCCAACCTGATCAATCACAGGGGGCACCAGATTCAATGTTGGTTGCCCCTGTAAGAGGACGAAAAACGAAACGAGTTTCAACTCAGTTAGAACAACCACTGGAGGTAGAAGAGCAGAGGGTGATAGAAGAGCAGGAGGAGGCAGAAGAAAAGAGAAAAGAAAGGGAGGGTGAACTGGAGGAAATAGAGGAAATAGGAGAGGAGGAGCCAAGAATTAGATTTTCTATGCCAGAATTTCTTGCCCCCAAAATTTCAAATGGGGGGTCCTCATCAATACAGTTGCCGCCATCAACACCAAGGACTCCTGGAAGAGCAAGAGGTGAGGAAAAAATCACAACTCTTACTGATCGGTCTTTAAAACTGAGTGAAATTCGGGATCTAAGAAAGGACTATGCACGCCAGCCAAAAGAATCTATAGCTGCTTGGTTACTTCGATGTTGGGACAATGGGGCCAACAGTGTGTGGCTCGATGGCAATGAAGCTCGCCAACTGGGTAGCGTTTCCAGGGACTCACGTGTGGATAGAGGTATTGGCACATGCCAAGATGAGTCCTACACCCTCTGGACGAGGATGCTGTTAGCAGTAAAAGAAAGATTTCCCCTTAAACAGGATCTGACACCTGAGGAAAAGAAATGGACTGATATAGAGACCGGTATTCGATATTTGAGAGAACGTGCTGTGGTGGAAATGCTATACAGCCCTAATTTCAGACATGATGATCCCAACCAATTACATGATCCTGAGACAGTCCGTGTTTCACGCCTTATGTGGCGTGCATTTACAAGGACTGCACCAAGAGAGCATGCTAGTGCACTAGCAATAATATATGGCACAGGGGCAAGGGAACCCATTGTCTTCAACAGCGGGGAAAAAAAAAAAAAAAAAAAAAAAAGACAATAGTATAATGTTTTATATAGCAAGTTTGACTTTGCGTATGGGTGTCCATGATGAACACTGCAACACATTCTTCTCTTCATATTGTCATCTATTTTTCAAAAAAAAACCAAAAAACTGGATTAATGTGTACTCACATCACATCTCTTTAAAGACACTATAAGCAATAGCATCTAAGACATTTTCTGGATAAGACAACAAATATCATCTTTTTATTTTTCCAAACCTTTCAAAATTGTGCCTTACAAAAATTGGAAAAGGAAATTTCAGAAAATTCTCAAAGGGATAAAGTGATGGTAGCATTACCAACTAAATAACAAGAAATCAAATATTTGCACTGATTTGAATTAAAAATTACTTTCATGATTTGAGTTTATTCCTTCTATCATGACTAAGTCCATCTCTAAGAAAATCTTATCAGATTTGATAGTCATAACATTTGATCAGCATCCTTCTTATTCTTACTTTATAAACATTCTTTATAATTCCTTTATTGCTTTCACTGGTTATTTGAATTTATTAGTAAGTTTCCTAGCAACAGTCCATAATATCTTTATTCCAGATGCTTTTTGAATGCTACTTAATGGCAAAATTTAGGACCAATAATTAATTATACTGAGTAACGAGTGAATTTTTTTACTGAGATAACACTTATAAACCACAACTGCTATTAAAGTAAATGAAATAACACTGGCCTTAACACTGCATGACAGCTTCAGCGTATTTTACTAGAGACACTGTTGTTCCGCCTTCCACTATCCTGCTCAACTAAAAACCCATGCAGGCTCTTACAGTTATTACTTTTTTAATGATAGTAAATACCCTTCATCTCAGAGAATGATCATGAAAATATACATATGGTAATACCTAAACTGCATGTGCAATAACCAGTATGATCTTAAGACTTATAACACTCTCCCTCTACAGTTCCATGTCAGACAAAAGCAGTCAGCCAGCACACTGGGAAGGAGACAATTGTGGGTACTAAGCTCAGCTCTCATTTGACATTATCTCCCCACTGATAAGAGCAACAGCAATGAGATGAGCTCCTTTCTCTGTTCTCTTTTGGTCTAAAACCAAACAAGTCACCCCAATTAAAGGCAGATTAGCCTACTTAGCTTTGAATTGAAACATCAGAGGAGCAGCATCCATCCATTTGCAGCACCAGTTTCCGCTTGTACATGAGTATTAACAGCACTACCCCCCAGCTCAAACAAATGATAGCTTTTGCAACAAAAATTTCTGAGTTGCTGGAAACATTATGAGACTCACAAAAACAATAGAAGAGACACGTTGGGCATGGATTTAAGTGCATTACCTGTACAAATGGAAAACGTTTCCTGCAATTGGCCTCAAGACATCATCTTACCTCTGCAATAGAAATGACACCACTGTAGTAGGCTCTGCTCAATTGCTAGATGTGGAATCCTCTTTGTTCCATCAGTTTTGTTAGAACTCCAATGTATAATCTGAAATAAAAGCAGTAACAAAACAAAACAAATAAACAAACAAACAGAAGCAACAGAAAGTATCAAGATCATCATCAACAAAAAAAGTTATATTGTTCCAATGAAAGACATTTTCCCGATTTTATAACATCTGTCTTTATCTGATATGTCTTCTACCAAAAAACAACATATGAGTGATTTTTTTCCCAGTGGGTTAGCTAATATATTTCAGTAATTATTTGGCTGAATTATAAAACTGGAAAATAGAGACATTCTGTTGCTTTTTGCCCTACTTTGAGCAATCTTCTATAGCAAAAGCATATTGGTACTTGTCATTTTGTCTTAGAAAAACACTCCTTGTCATTCTTTACCTTCCTATTGACTACAGCAAAGCTACTAATATGTTAATCATGAACATACTATTAATATTAGTTGATTAATTATACTAATAAGCTTTCTTTTGTTCAAATCTGATTTTGTTGTGTTCCAGAACTGAAAGATATTTAATTAATATTTTAACTTCAGCCTGTATCTGGAAATAGTCAAGTGGTTTTAAAACGAAATAGAATTTTTCAGCAGATTTTAAGCACATTTTCAGCTTTCCTCTTAGGGAAAAAAAAAAAAAAAAAAAAAAAAAAAAATCTAGAAGGAAAAATGGGACTGAAAGCTGAATATATGACTCATCAAAACCCACAAAATAAGACCGAAGTTGAAGTGAGTAGATGCTAATTAGACAATTAAAATAATTTTAAATATAAACAACAGATTGCATTACTAAAGCATCTATGAAGATTTTGATTCATCAGCAGTTCCAGAGCTGCCACTAGAAAACAGAAAAACCCAGAAGCAGTAATTGCTGGGGTAGGAACTATCCTTCTACAAAAAGTCTTAGTGGTAGGACAAAGAAAGGCAGGAAATTCTCTTCATTTTGTGCTTTACTTCCAGTCTTGATGCTTTTAAGCCCTGGAATGAATTGCTTCCTCTTAGTGACTTCTGTCCACATCCTGGGAGCCCAAGGATGCTTCCCTTCTTTCCACATCTTAAGATAGTAAGGTGGATGAAAGCTGGGAGAGATGCACATTAAATGTCAAAATAGGTTTTTGGACCATAACCAACTGAAGACTTGTTCAATGTCATTTCAGAAGTGTATCACTTCCATGGGATTTAAACTTAAAATACTTAAGCTGCAAGATCATTTTGTCATAAACTGTCTCACTACCTGATCAGACGCTGAAGATAATAAAACATAAATAATGAATAAAAAAGCATTCAGATAAATTTTGCAAATATTATCTTTTTTTTTTTTTTTTTTTTTTTTTTTTTTCTTCTTTGTCATAATAAGTACAAGAATGAAAAATATAAACAATCAGCATTCCTTTTTTTTTTTTTTTTCATTGCCATGGACAGTAAACCTCACAACCCCATGAGCTTTGTAGATGTTGTTTTGATTACTTGCAGCTCATATTACAGTTACTGTCGTTGTTTATTCTGATAGACCCATCTCAATTTCTTTTATTGTCAGTTTTGTGTCTGTATTTATAGCTGTCAATTAACTCAGTAGGTAACAGCCAAGGTGAAAAGAATACAGCCCTTTATTGCATCTCTCCTTCTGACTGAATTATTAATTATCATAATACTAAAATTAACATACTGATTACATTTCTGTTTATATGTACCACCTAGGATATGTAAACCATCTTGGAATGGGTTGTAGCTTTCAGAATACAGCAATCCTTGTTCATTTCTGTCCGTAAAAAAGGAGATCATCTAGGGCTCTCTATACTCAGATATTTACAGGTTTCTCCTTATATCATGGAGTTGCATATATGAAGCAATGTTTTTCATCCTTTTCCAGTTTGCAGACTTTTTTAAGTATCTCCCAAGATACTCATGACATCTAATTCTTCAAACTGAAATGGTAACTGATGACTGATACCTCTAATCATGACCTACAGACTAGCAAATTCTACTGATAAAAACCTTAGGTTTAAACCCTAGTAAAGCATATCAATAAATGCGCCAAAGGATGGTTGGGTAAATTTTGACATTGTTGTGGAAGCTACTGCCACTTCTACAGTTTAGTACAGAACATGCTCTTTCAAGTATCCTTTCTATAAAAATGGTAAAGACTGTAAAATGAACTGTTAAGAAGAAGGAAATGTTTTAGCTTCCCAGTATAGTACCATTATATACATATAGATTTGCTACTGTAACTACTGGCCATAACTGAACTGTGCTATCTTCACAAAAACTGAAGTGCAATTTGTGAAACAGATAGATGTTTATATTCCTTTTTATGGAAGGCAAATGCCTCAACTTGCAGGGCTGCTGAAGTAATCACCAGATGGTGCTTTGTACAACCAAGCTGGATATGGCTGATAGCCAAAATGACTAGAAACCTAGAGGAGGGATCTTACAATTGCACTGTCTGATACTGGCAGAGTATATAATCAACTCCACCTCAGCTGATCCGGCTGCCACTTTAGGTGCCCGTCTTTCGCATTAACATATGCAGTATCCTGAAGTATAAACAGTTTTTTTAAAACTTCAAAGAATGAGAAACTCACAAAAGCAAGGAGCAGGAATATTTTACACTGAAGTTAAGAGACAAACATAGAGCATAAAGCTTCCTGCTGTGCCCTGAAGGCCAGCTCACTTAACCTTTGCAGTATTCTGGCTTCTCCCTTTAGGAATTCACAAGAGAACACTGGTGTACTTAGAAATCCCACTATGTTGAAGAGAGAAATTAATCATGCCTCTGTAGGACTTCAGACACACAGCATGGCCTTCTGAAGAGAACTGCAAAGCAGTCCTTCAAAATTCAACAAAGATTCTACCAAACTTCCTAAATAATTTGTACCTTTGAACAGATAAGGACATAGAAACATTAAGATGCAGAAATTATAAAATATATCCTCTCTACTTGACAATGCGTTCTATCTATATTCAGAATCATTTCTGATTGTTTTGATGACAGAAGCTTTCCTTTTTTCTTCTTTTAGCTTAGAACAAACAGAATTGAACTGGATTTTTTTTTTATTTTTTTATTTTTTATTTATTTATTTTTTTCTTTCTTTCAATTCAATTTAAAAGTCGATTAAGTTCAAAGCAACGGATTCAAGATTCCCCCATGGAAATCATCTATAGCAGGAATGGCAGTGTTGAGTGAATTTGTAGCAAGGGAGAGATCAATAACTTTATGAGGTGACAATCTGTGAATGCAATAGATGAAGAAATGTGATGGAACTGAAATAAGTGAATACTTGGAAGACTGGAAAAGAGGTCTGCAGGAAGCTGTATATAAGCAGGGATTCACACTAAGCCACATGAGTTTCAGTGGAGCTAAAAGGGTGCCCATATTAATAGTTGTCACACAGATGCAGGAGAAAAGGAGAATTTGAAGCTGTAAGTCAAGAAATGTGAAAACTACCATTAATGTTTCTGCAACGCTCTAAGGGAAACAAAGTTAGATCTTCCATAAATCTGCTCATAAGTCTATAAGCCATTTCTTCTGTAGCTTTTGACTGTGTTGGCAAAGTCAGGATAGAGATTTAAAAGCCTTTACCAGATCCAGGAAAACTAAAAACAGGTAATCAAACAGATATCAGAAAAAACAGAACAGGATGCAGCCTGAGCGCAACATTATTTGACAAGATAGAAATAACTCAAACATGACTTTGTAAGTTATTTCAGTAATCAAGTATTTACATACTAGGACAAAATGTAAGCTGTATTCCATTTAATACATAAAAACACAGAGAAATCAAAATAATAATTTCTTAAAATATATAAATAAATAATAGTCCTGAAATCTTTGGAAATATGTATTGTTTTTATATATATAGATATATATTTATAGTTGTCACTTCAGGTATTGTGTAATTCAGGACAGTATACAAATAATTGTGTTCAATATATCCTATAAAAAATGCATCTAGCTAGAGACATAATACAGACATGCTTGCAGATGATAAACACTTTCAGATTTATAGGTACTGTTTTGTTGCTTGTCTACATCACATAATTTTACTTCACACACTAACTATAAGCTTGTTTTAAAGTGACAAAAACATTATACAGAATGACAGTAAACTTCATAGCCAATGTTTAATTGCATCATAAAACTAAACATGTAAAAGAGCTGAAGAATTTTAACAATAAAAACAGAATTATAATTCTGCATCTTACTTTAATTAACATATTTAAATCTAGTATCTGTTTTTATAAATACTGTATTTCAGCTGAAAAGGAAGATTAATTTGAAGTTTAGAAATCATACAGGTAGTAGTGCAAAAACCTAAATGACAGCAAAAATACCTCATATTTGAGAAGCATATTTGTCTTGTGTTTCTGACTACCCTGGAGTAATGCCCATTTAATCTCTGAGTCTTTTTTGGTTTTGATGCTTTTTTTTTTTTTTTTTTTTTAATATAAGTTATATATATATTATATATATATATAATATATATATTATATTATATATAATATAATACATTTTATATAGTATATAATATAATATATATATATTATATATTATATCATATATATATAATATATTATATATTATTTAATATAAGTTTTAGAACTAGAAATAAACATTAAATACTGATTTCTGATATATAACTCATCTAATTCTGAAAAAGCAGGACACCCTTGTTGGAAATTTCAGTCAGCACTGACTGAACTATTCTTTCCAAAGGATTACAGACAGCTTGTGAAACATACCTAGATGGTTCTGGATTTCGCTTTTTCTATCTTGGATTGTAGGATTATTCATCTAAGTATTTAAATTTCTTATTTATTAGAAATGTATCTAAAATCTAAAATCATTATTGAAGACATCTTACATTTTTTTCCAGTATTTTTGTGTCATTTCTTAGTAACTAAAACCACTATGTCTTTTATGTCAATAGCAAAAAAGAAGGCTAGTATATTACAACTGAAGGTTAATGACTGCATTCTTGAGCCAAATAATGTACAAATTGCTTCCAGTTTAGTTAACAGTCTTCTCTCAATCAGGAAGGTTATTCAAAGGTTTTCCAAGACTTAAAAGAACGTTCTTCAGGCTACACACCTATCTTCAATAGTATTAACTATTTCTTAATGCATTAGTCTATGTATGATAAAGAGACCATGATTCTTAATTTCTCAATTATTACATTAATGCCATTACAAGTTCAAAATCTGCGCTGGTCATTTTTCTTAATGGAGTTGACTGTATGCTCTACATTGTAACTCAACCATCTAACAGTTATTCATGGATCAATCACCAGTTTTTTGTCTTTTTCAAATTCAAGAGTCCTGGTAAGACAGCCCCTCTTCCTATCTTCTGCTCTTGCATGTGGAAGATATATCTGGGTTATGTTATCCTTGCTGTATGTGTTTACTGCTTTTTCAGCTCTCTGTCTCTCTTGGCAGCAAGCATGCTGACTTTCCAAGACTCTGGCAGAGACAAAGGAAGTTACGATATTTTCCTGCCCTAAGAAACTGCTCACGTCAATCATTCTGGCAGATGGTATCAGTCAGACTCTTGTATCTACCAAACTGGACACAAAGATCATCATGCTGGAGAAGCAGACCTATTTTGAACTGTCATCTGCAGATGAATGACCTGCGTAGCTGGGTGCCAGATTTTAACAGGATTAGATTTCCTGTTTTTTCTTCCTCTTTCATGTGATGAAAATACAAAATGACTAGTGCAAACAGGCTGCAAGAAAACCCATTATTAAATTTACACATCACCATAATAAAATTGAACACATGAATTCATTTGCCATCAAGTAGATGATAAATACCACAGTGACAGTAAACCTAAAGGCTCATATTATCACTGCAGTAAAGCTGCAATCTAGAGTGTCTGACACTTGCCTCTGACACCTATCTGTCCTTCAGATTGTTCATATGTTAAAGAGAAGATGTGGAGAGTTAAAATGAGAACTGCCTGTGTGCACAGCCTTCGACACCATATATCCTTATATTTCAGTCTGCAGTAGGGACAAAGGAAAGCAGTTATTCTTAACCTTAAGTATTCTTAAACCTTAAGCATTATCCATGGAGCAAGATGCAGAGTGATGAAACCTGCAAGATCTCCCTAAGATTTGATTTTTGTGCCTGAAAGTGATCTCTGGTTGCTTCATTCTATCCTTCCCTGTGCATGCAGAATGATCTAGGTAGAAGTGTAGTTGTAGCCTCTAGGCACAAGGTTGAGTTTAAATCTAATGTTCTACACAAAATCTTAAATGAATTTGCAAGTAATACCAAAAGCACTTTGCAGATATGAAGTGCATGTGATTTTGTTTCAGCTGAGTTTGCAACTTTTTTGGTTACATGCTCCACAAATATTCAAGCAGCTTAGGATGTACTGCTGACCAGTCTAATGCTTATCTTGAATCATACCATGCAGTGGATTTAAAAATTGCACTTATCTTTGAGGCTTATTGATTTTATTTTAGATCTCATGAAGTTATTTTTTTCTCACCACTCTATTCTTCAGTCTAATAAGAAAAAATGCTATCTCTTGCAAATATTGCAAAAGTGATCCTATGTAATTTTTTTCAGAAAATAGAATTGTCTAAAGAAGAATAGAAATGTTGAAATATTTCATCATGTTTCAAGAAAGTTTCCATTCTCTTTTTTTCACGACAGCTTCCAAATTAACATTTAGCCCATATTCAGAACCTACAAACAAAAAATACTTGACAGAAAGGTAATTTTAAGTCATTATCTGTGGTTGCATTTAACAGCTATGTGGTAGTTAGATTT
Source organism: Excalfactoria chinensis (assembly GCF_039878825.1). NCBI lineage: Eukaryota > Metazoa > Chordata > Aves > Galliformes > Phasianidae > Excalfactoria > Excalfactoria chinensis. The sequence goes on along the minus strand of NC_092826.1, from coordinate 63,735,180 downwards.
ACAAAATGAATTATCATGTTTGAAATTTATTTATAGCTGTACAGTTCTACAAGACTTAGAAATTTATTCACAGTCATAGCTATGGGCCTGCATTATATTCATTCAGAACAACAAAGCAAATAACCAGAAATAAAACCTTTTTCTCTAACATTCATGAACTGCAAACACAGCCTCAGGACTTTTAGTGCGATGACAAGTGATCATCCAGCCAGCTATCAAGCCAACTAGCAGGGATCCTGGCCAGCTGGCTAAGAGAACATCTTGCTCCTGACCAGCTTGCCTGCTGCCCAGTTCCCAGCTTCCTGACAGTTTCTAAATTTCTCCCCTGGCCAGATGCCTTATCCTTTTGCTGGCTGCTTGATTTGCTACTGGTCTGCTCTTTGGCTACTCACTGTGTTGGTAGAGCAGCTTGAGCTCCAGCTCTCTGCATTTCCAGACACCCATCTGGTGCTCAGGATATTCATCAGATAGATGGTCCAAAACGGACAATTTGCCTTTGCAAGAGATTCCTGACTGCTGGCATTTCATACCAATGTAATACAAACCAAAGTATCCACAATGTAGATTACCAGCAAAAACTGCAGCTCTACATCCCTCTTCCCCAGTCAGCACTTCCTAAGCAGTATGGAAGTAGAATATGATGCTCTTTTCATTTTGAGTAGCATCCTAACCCTAGTTTATTAAGACCTTTGGAGTAAGACAATATTAAATGTAAATATAAGTATCAGAAAATCATTTACAATAGTTGATACTCTACAGCTCTGTACAGGGATGAAATGTGTAAAACAGCTGTTAAACAATACAGAATAATTTGTGAGTGTATGGTCCTTTTTTAAATACATTTATTAAATAATGCAGTTACCTATATAGGAATTGTTACCTATATAGAAATCAGACTAATCTGATATGAAGAGAGAATACAAAAACAAACATTTTTCTGAAATTTGTGTACAAAATCTTTCACCAAATGTAATCTTCAGAATCTCTATATCAAAGACATAAGAGCAGGGATTTCAGTGGCTTCAGTAAAAATGCTATGTGCAAAATACACACGTCTTTGAAATGAAACTCACTTTAATTACCAGTTCTACTAACTGATCTGCATCGGAACTGCTCTACAACAGCTAAGTCTTATTATGGACATGGTATGTGTGCATATTTAACCTTGCATTATGTGTTACTTCTTCCAGGGGTAAAAACTAAACTAAACTAAACTGAACTAAACTAAAATAATGAAAGATAAAATAAAATGTTATGCTTCCTCATAATAACATTACTTAACACTGTCTAAGAAACACAATATAGAACTGGCATTATGTTCTCTCTACGAACACTCCCACTGGCATCCCCAAAAAAGAGTAGAAAATGTTCATGAAAGAAATCAAAATTATTTTCACTGAAGAAATAATATATGTCAAAAGAGCACATTATTTGGTGAAGAAAAAGACAGTGAAAGCAAGGTTGTAGAAACTGAAATGTCAGGTTACTTAAAAAGGCCAGGAGGATAGATAAGTCTTCAGTCAGAATGCGGAATGGAAGACCAGTTGTTTTATATCAGGGGTTTGAGTTGCGTTGCTATCTCCATTCACTCTCCCTCTGTTTCACAAAACTGAAATATAGTTTTGGAGAGATTCTTGAACTATTTTACATGTTCCAGTACTCATTATCAATACCAACAAAATTCTACAAGAAAATTGCATAGTAACTTTCAAGGGTATGATATAATCTTACAGTTTATTCAAAAGCTTTTACCAAACTGATACCTAATTTAAACTCTGAAGAATGTTGCAGATGTACTAGTTATTTTCTTTCTTGGAGCAGGTTAAGGAACTATTAAGACCATGAAAAAGGAAGCCTTCATGCTTTATTCTACCTGCAAAATCACCATAGATTTATTTAATTCTTGATTCTTTGAATTTGAATATTAAATAGTTGTAACTACCATAGTTCTTGAGGAGCCTTTACACAGGTTGATCCTTGGGAATGGATAGAGTGAGGGAGGCTGCCAGGGAAAGGATTTTCTAGCACTTTCACAAATTCTATTCTGTTCAAATCTTGTTTCCAGCACACACACAATTGGATGAGATATTATCATGCAGTGTTACCTTCTACATTTATTAGACAAGTCTAAGAAGTAAATATTAAGGAATAATGCATATTCCTGCTTACTAGGCTGTGGAATATGTAATAATTCAACCATGGAGACAGTACTGTTATTTAGTCTTAAAAAAAATAGCATAATTTTCACAGATAAACAAACAAACGATAAATGACAAATGCTAAATGATAAAATGTTTGCTCTCAACTGCAGAACTGCAGAAGGCAAAAATATTTTGGGATAAAATGCTGTTAGGTTATGCAGCAGCCCTTCCCTTAGCTACCATAAGACCTGCAATCATTAGCATTTTTGACTCTCACCATGCATAGTGAAGGTGAAGGACATGACTATGTGCAGATAGCAAATATTTAGACAGTTAATTACGTTAATATTCAATACAAAATCTCATTCCTTATCCTTCTTTAGAACTGACTAGAAGTACGCATATACTCTTCCCATTTCTGGAAGTTATTTGTTAGAGATGGGAAAAAAATCAACAACACTGCATGATATTTATGCAAAGACATCAAGGGTTGCTCAGAAAGTAATGTCTCCTATTTTACTCATATTATATTGGCTCATGATGTCAGAAGTTGATGTTGGTAGGATGGTACTAAAGGCTGAACCTTCTCACAAGTATTCCATTAAGTCTTCTTGCTATGTGATAGAAAACAGGAGAGGGACAGTCTGACAAAATGGCATCTGATGTGGAAGTGCATAAGAAGAAAACATGAAACTGAATTCCATTATAAGGAAAAAATGGCACCCACAGACATTCATCAGTGCTTGCTGAACACTTATGGAGACCAAACAGTGAATGTGAACACAGTGAGGTGGTGAGTGGTGTGTTTCATCCATGGCAATGGTGACATGAAAGTCAAGCCATGTTCCAGATGGACATGAATAGTTTTATGAGTATGACATGCTGGCTATTGTGCACTGCTGCCAAAAATGCATGGCTAGTGCTAATGTCTTTGTTGAAAAATAGCATGTTCTAGCTGAGAATTTGCTCTATCAAATAGTGTTACTGTGCTCCTTGTAGTTTCCCTGGAAATAAATAGAAGGCATTACTTTCAACTGATACACATTCTTCACAAAGAGAGTGATACGCCAGAGAGAGCAAATGGAGTTCTCAGAAAAAAAAAAAAAAAAAAAAAAAAAAAGTTTTGGGGTGAGCCATATATTTAATGATTTTTTCATCTTTGTGTTCCTATAGTAGCAAACAATGAAGAGGTGAGGGTTTGATCAAACCAGGCTTCAATAAAATAACTAGGTCTTTCATTTTTCACTGACATTAGTTTTTAAGGTTGGCAACTTAGATGGTACAATATTGGCCCAAAAATATACTATGAAAGAACTACTGAAAAGCTAGGCTTACATTATCAGATGAATTTGTAAGTAAAGTTATGAGAACAATACAGTTTTCAATGTGCTATCCTGAAGATATCTGTATGTTATCATCTTTACATCAGATTGTTTCACCGGACTCATGAAAGCTTAGGGGTAGTGTTGAGGGAAAGGAAGTCTGCTGTCAAGTACGTCTTCAATTTACCATAAGAACAGTTGTTTTACTATTCAGTAAATTATTTTGGAACAAAATTGAGATTTTCCAAATTGTTTTTCAATTTAATTGACATATTCTCTTTGTAGTGGTAAAATGGTTAACACTTAGGATAAGCTGCTTAGCTACATCTCTTAAATCCTAACTTAAAGCACAATCTTTTCCAGGAAAGTTAGCAGTCTATGATTGTTTCCTATTTCTCACTTTTGAGTTAAGAAAATAAATTCTGTGTGTGTCAGACCTCCAGGCTCCCTAAAGAGCCAGCAGTGTGCCCAGGTGGCTAAGGAGGCCAATGACATCCTGGCTTTTATCAAGAATGGTGTGGTGAGCAGGACTACATCCTGTCCCTTTACTCAGCATTGGTGAGGCCTCACCTCGAGTACTGTGTTCAGTTTTGGGTACCTCAGTACAAAAAGGACATGGAGGTAATGGAGCAGGTCCAGAGGAGGGCAACGAGTCTTGTGAAAATCAACCCTATGAGGAGAGTCTGAGGGAGCTGGGGCTGTTTAGTCTGGGAAAAAGGAGGCTGAGGGGAGACCTAATTGTTCACTTCCAGTATTTGAGAAGTGCTTACAGTGAGAGCGGGCAAGTCTCTTCTAACAGGTGACAAGTGACAGGACGAGGGGAAATGGCCTCAAGCTGTGCCAAGTTAAGTTTAGATTGGATGCTAGGAAAGGCTTCTTTACAGAAAGGGTAGTTAAACACTGGAATGGGTTCCCCAGGGAGGTGGTTGAGTTACCATTCCTGGATGTGTTTAAGAGCCATTTGGATGTGTTGCTCAGAGATCCGATTTAGCAGAGGGTTGTTAGAGTTAAGGTACTGTGGTTTGGCTGTGGTTGGACTTGATGATCTTTGAGGTCTTTTCCAACCTAGATTTCTATGATTCTATGATTCTATGATCTCTCCATATTGTCTCATATTCACTGTTTGATTTGCTGTTGGAACTGTGGTATTTTACAAGATAATTAAGGAGTCTGCAACTCTTAGATATAGTCATTTGTCTTTGTTAATATTAGAATAATTATTTTTCTTCAGCTCTTTATTTTTTCCTAAAACAATCTGCGTCAGTTCTCCACAGCCACTGGACAGAAAACTGGAGCAGAGGAAGAGCTACTCTCTGCATGTTCTCTCACTATGACCATAGTTAATAAAGCTTCTGTCTGACACTGAATTTTCATCACTACAGACTTGGAATTCCTTTATTCTTACCCTGGTGAGTGAATTATCATATTAAGTACTTCAAAAGTATACTAGGGTAAAAAAGCAGAAGGATTAGAAAACTATTCGATTAGTAACAGCAGGAGAAGGAAAGGGTATAAGGTGAAACTACTTATTCTGGAGATAAAAACTTTTCTTGACCTTCTGGCCTACATACATATATAAAAGTTACCCAAATCATTAAGATTTGATTTTACAAGTAAAGCCAATGGAAACTGAAACTACTTGATGTAACTAAAATAGGGTCATTTTCACAAGATTCCTACTTGTGTTTTAGGCAGCTGTCACTAATACGTTTCTTTATCAACTGCTAATCTGCATTCCAGACTTTAAAGTACAAGCTTTTGAACAAAATTCATTGTGGTACTTGAAATGACCTTTCAAAATTGTTAATGAACCAGTCCCCAAATGTAGAAGTTTTATTCCTCTCATTGCATTCAGAATATATATATTTTTTGCAGAGATATATTTGTCAATTATCACCATAAGCATTTTGTCTGAAGTGTAAAAACTATATGCAATAAATCTGATCAGAAGACATATTACTGAACTGTCTTCTCTCTTACAATTATGAGACCAAACAGTTGCAGCATCGCCCTGAATTCTGACTATGCCAATATGCTGCACATAACAAGAAATCTTTTTCTTTTAATGCTGATTAAGATGTTCCGTAGAAGGTAATACCAACACACAATCCCATTTTCTTGTTTTATACTACTTGGGCCTGCAAAGTTAATTGTTTATCTACTTTTTACCACAAAGAATTACATTGGCTATTAAAAATGGTTATGCTGAGGACTCTCAGTTCTATTATACAACCTGTAAATCTTCCGTCTCCTTTAGAAAAACACACAATACCACAGAAATATTTTAGAGCAGATCCTCTGCAGCAGTAAATCAATATATCTCTTCTGAAATCAATTGAGCTAGCATGATTTACAGTAGCTCAAGATCTGCCCTTTCGATTGCAGCCAGTGATAAAAGACACTCGAGAGTGTTATTACAGTAATATTCAGGAATACATTTTCCAGTAAATTACAGTTCTTTAAATAGAGATCAAGAAAACAATGCAAGGGCTCTGCTCAGTTCATTGCACAGTATGGCACTATTGTAGCAGAGGATTAGCATACAGAGTCTGCAGTTCTGCTTGCCAACTACATCTGTCTGTAGGTACCCAAGTCAGACATGAGTCCTAATCTGGGCACTACAGATTGTTTCTATAGGCCATTAAGGTAGGTAGCCACTGATATTTCTCCTATTCTGTACACTGGTATAAACTTCCAGAGATGACTGATGTTTTTCCCTTATTGTGAAAGAAATTGTGCAGCAGATGTCCAACTCCTAAACAGATGGAGGAGTCCTTTCATCAGCCAAGTTGCTAGGCTTGCTTATCCTTTGTCATTCTCTAGTGGCAAAGTGAGGATGCTAAGATTCCTCCTCATCAGTATCTGCAGGTGGGTCTAAATTTCCATTTTGATTACCAGTGTAAAATATCCTGATTTTCAGCATTTTAGGTGCCTAAAATGAGCAAATCCAGCCCACAGATCAAGAAATTAACAGAAATTGTATTTGTACCATAAGCATTCAGACTTGAGAAACTTAGAAATCTGCATCAGTTCACATTTAAAACCAGTTTGAAACTGGAATATTTAAGAAGCTGCAAAAATCTTATTATACTATCCTTCTCAGTTTAGTTTGATGGTATTTCTGATTTTGAGATTTCTTAACCTGTTACTTAGTGAGCGCAGGATAAGCCCTGACAAACTAAATGCACTGGTGAAAAAAACTAACATGTAGAACAGCATCATATACTCAGGCACTTTTTCTCATTCTTCAAAAAGCTGTTTCCTCAAAGGCTCCTCAAAGAAGCCAAACTTACACAGCAGTTTTTTTTTGTCTTAACAACTTTGTCAAATGTTTTTAAGTGACTGCATGCCAGTTTTGCTGGCAAGGATATGTCCTCCTTTGCAGCTGATCAAATTTCCATTTGCTCATGAAGAAAATTGTTGTTTAAAAAGGTTTTAAAATATTCTTTAAAAGATTACTAAAATACCAACTGTAGCTATAGAAGCGCAACATTAATAATGTTTTTCTGTTTGGTTTTTTTTTTTTTTGCAAAATTGATGCCACTCTATATTTGAGAATCACAGATGAAATATGGATGGAAAGAAGCAGTATTTTTCCCATAGACAAAAAATAAATTAAAAAAAATAAAAACAAACAAACAAGCAAAAAACAACCAGGAGTCCCTCTGTCAATAAAAATTAAAGTAAAAAAACAAAACCTTTGTGATAGAGCTTTGTAGTTTATGCTCTGAAAAATACAGAAAAAATTGAGTCTTTTTTTTTTTTTATTGTTACCTGATCTTGCTCAGAACTGAACAACACAAATGCAAAAAGGAGACCAAATGTCGAAGAACTTCATCTTAGGTGTAAACATTGTTTTTGTAAGCCAACATTAGGAACTTAAGTGTTATAAATTTATAGGAAACCCTGGAATTTCATGTTTTTTACAAACATTCTGGATGTTTAAAATTTTTAATAAAATAAGTTACTGTTTCTTGCTTTGTTAATGAACCTTCCATGTACCTTGACAAAGAATTTGACAAGATTAGCTGTAAGTGGAAGAATGTTTAATTACTTTCTTCAGTTGTCAAATGTTTGCAAAGGCTTCTTGGAATGGTGAATTAAAGGAGAATAATTATCACTTAATTATATAGTCTCTAAAGAAGACAAACATACTTCTTTAAATTTTATATGTGTTAAACAATACAGTATTCATGGGTTCAAAAAATTCTCAGAAATCACTAAAATATATTTGAACATCTAGTATCTCTTATGTCAGTTCACTGCTTAAAAATCAGTGAGTTTTGTTTTCCATTTTGAAGGAAAGCACATTACTGGAAGTGCAATAGACCTAAAAAGACCACATGAAACTTCTGTGAGAAATTATGCCGAGTTAAAACTGTTTTGTTTTATTTTGTTTTTGTTTGTTTGTTTTCTGCTTTTGTTTTTGAGTCATTTCAATTGTCAAAAGTGAAGTTACACAGAGGAGGAACTGAATTTATACCTTATGAGGACCAAGGGAAAAAAAATGACATTGTTTTCACGGATATCGAATTGCTACTTTTTTTCTTAAACAGATTCAGTTTCAAAGTAATGGCTGAATTCTTTGGTTGTGTTTTGAAGAAGACACTGATAAAAATTCACTAACATGTTCCTTTCAAGACATGTGAGAAAGGAACATAAAGGAACAGTAATTAATTAATTAATTAATTATTGCAACCTGCTAAAAAGAAGCCTTTTCTTTGGTCAGAGATAAGGAAACAATTTGTATGACACCTGGTCAGACAGTAATACTTCCAGTTTTATTATGTTGACCCAAGACATCAGAGGTGGCTACTAGTATGGCAGTAGAAACTGAATATTCCCACTGATATTCTGTTGTGTTTTATTGCTGTGTGACAAATGGCAGCAGAGGGGCAATCTGACAAATTGGTGCCTGACATGGAAGTGCATTCTAATCAAAGACGCGTGATTGAATTTCTTTGTGTGGAAAAAAGTCTCACCCACTGACATTTGTCAACACTGGATGAATGTTTATGGAGACCAAACAGTGAGTGGACGCTGGCATATATCTTTGGCATGAATACTGTCTTTACCTTAGTATAGCTATAGACAAATATTAGATACAAACTCATCTATAATGCACACTCATATAACTACTGATCCACGAGAGAGATGTGGAAAGACAAATGTTGAAGCAGTCTTAGGGAAATCTATGCTTCCCTAGGCATGCATCTTCCTGCATCAGTGTCCCTGAAGCTATGAGCTTTCTCTTTCTCTGCACTCTAAGCCTAATGTGCAGGTAATATATGTGAGCTTAGATATACTAATATGTCACAAGTTAGCAACACTACGCAAGGCTCTTGTGCCTGGAAGCTTTCTTTATTGCTATGATGATCATGATCATAATGCCGCATATACCACTCTCAACCTTCTAAGCAAGCCTTTTTATACTCTAACACATGTATCCACTACATTTGCACTAACAATTCATTGGCTAGAAAGCAAGCAAATTCTATAACAAGTTTTCATAATCAGCAGAGAGTTTATCTTATGCCTAGGTACAAGACATTCCTGTTTGTTCAGATCTTCTGTCTCCTTTCCAGAGCCTTCATTATCAGTGAATTAGTATTTGATGGGGCCAAGCTGACCTCTCCATCTCCCACACTAATATATATGTTAAGGTCTTCTAGGATACCTAACTGTGCAGATGTGAGGCAGCTGCTATACTGAGAGAAGTCTTGAATAAAGTAGAATAGAATAAAAGCCAGTACTCATGATCCACCCATGGATCAAGACCCCTGATGCAAGACTATGCTGGATCCAAGGAGTAGTTAAACTCTGCTCTTTCTCTTTCTCTCACTCTCCCCCTCTTTCTTCTCAAGCCGCTTTTACTTACTTTAATTTAGCAACTGTTGTCTAAATTAACATTAAAGTACTTGACAAGGAAATAACACCTGTGCTGAAGTACTCTTTACACATAATGTATATTGTTTTTAGAATGCTACCTAATTTTGCCTCAAAGTTGATTAATTGCCATTAGAAGTCTCAACAAATTGCCTTATATTGTTTCTCAGAGTCATTGCTGTGACTCCATCACTCTTATGACCCAGCTGAAAACAGAGCTGCCTATTTGGTGGTATTCAGAAGATTCACCTTCCTCATAACCCAGCATGTGGGACAAGACACCAGCTATCTCCATTTGTTTTATGTTACATTTCTAGTCATTGAGTGATTTTCATTATAAAGTTGTCCAAATTCCCCTACTGTTCTCTGTAACAGCCCATCAAATCTTTCTGAAATGTGCCTCTTCCTAAAAATTTACCAGCCTTTGTGTTGCTGTGTTGCTGTTTTTATTCCCTCTTAAATGCTCACATCATTACAGGCAACTTCTCAGCTTCTCTGAAGCAATGTAGGACTCTCACTTTTTATCTTATTGAACTCTGAACATTTACCACGGGGAATTTCTAGGGGTTGGATTTATTTATTTATTTATTTTTTAAATTTTAATTATTATTACATCTTTTCCTCTACAAACCAGAAAATAATTATTCCAGTCTATTGTTTTTCAGGAAAATGAGAAGTATGGTCTTCACAAATGCAGCAGATCTTGTTCACTTTGTATTTTTCATCAGAAGACAAAGAAGTAGGAATGGCAGTAGTATGTACACAGAAAATGACCTACTATATGTATATATATATATATGTATATATATATGTATGTATATATACATATATGTATGTATATATGTATATATATGTATGTAAGCATGTATTTTGCACACACATGGAAAAGGAAACTTATTTTTATGACTAAATCACTGGTGTTGAGAATGGAAAAATTATTCATCTGCAGGAGAAAAAAGAGTTTAAATGACTGCTATATAATAGAATCCGATTAAAATATTTTTCCTCCAAAATGACTTATGGTAGCATTGTATATTACAGTCTTAGCTGTAGAATCATAGAATCAAAGAATGATCATATTCCTGCTGTGGACAGGGCTGCCAGTCACTGTGTCAGACTGCCCAAATCCCCATCCAACCTGAACTTGAATACTTCCAGTGATGGGACACCCATAGCTTCTCTGGGCAGGCCATGTAAAAAAATGTCCCCCTAATATCTAATTTAAATCTTCTCTCTCTTAGTTTAAAACCATTTCTCCTTGTCCTATCACTACACTTCCTTATAGAACCTCTCTCCAGCTCTCTTGTATGCCCCTTTTAGGTACTGGAAGACCACTATAATGTCTCCATGAATTCTTCTCCAGTTTGAACAGCTCTAACTCTCTCACATCTTTCCTTTTGCATTCTCCTTAAGACACTAAGGAAAATAATAAAGATTGTAGTGTGATAGTAGTTCAAAATACAGAAAATATAATTTACTGAAACTGATCTGCTTGTGCTCCTTGTTTAATTGATAGTAGCATAAGAAAACAAAAGTATGGAAGAGAGAGAACAACTATTCCCTTTATGGTAATGTGTAAGAGGCCATGATTTTGCACTAATTCCTCAAAGTCTGCTGAGGTCCAAGCAAGTCCTGGGCAAGGGTTGAGAAATCCTTTGTCTGAGGGACACAGTTGGACAAGGCCAGGGACAAGGAGAGAGAGATAAGCTGCAGATGAATGGCTGTAAAGTGGTCTTTTGTGTGGGCTTATCTTGAGGAAGATGGCCATCTCTGGGGGTGCTGCACATGACTCTTATCCAAGCACCCAGGAATGTTAGGCAGGCAGGAGAAAGGAGGATAAAAAAGCGATCAGCAACCATGAAAGTGAGGTTTTCTGACATCATATTCCTCACAACATGAACAAGAGGGATTTCTGACATCAGATTCCTCACGACCTGACACCTGCATGCAGAAGAACAAGACAGGTATCTGGCTACAGATCCCTCGCTGCTACTCTGCTGCTGCCAATGGACTTTCCTGGGCCTGCTGCATGAGATCCTGCTGCTTCCTCCACTACCTGCTCTGTGCTGCACCAGCTTGCTGCTTCTGGCCAGTCACTCTGCTGCTGCTCCCTTCTGCTGCTGCTTTCCTCTGCGCTTTTGCCTTGGACCAACAGAATGACATGTGACGGGACACTGCTGCATCCAGGTGGTGACTATCCCCACTTAACTCAATTCTTGCTTTCTTTCTACCTTTCCTATCTCCTGCTTTCCCCTCCCCATCACCCTAATTCACTGTAGTCACTGCTCTCCCTTCCCCATCTTCTCGGTTGATTATTATTTGTAATAAAGTGGTTGGACCAACAGTTGAACCATTGTTTCTTAATCACTCACCGGGTATAATATATCAAAGAACCTTGCCTCCCTCCTATAAATTGGAGTGAGACACTATGTAAGCAAAAAAAAAAAAAAAAAAAAAAAAAAAAAAGCACCTGAAGATAGAGACACAAGAGACACATAACCTGGAAGTAAGAGTATTAGTATACTTCTTGATATCTCTGTTCACCTCATCTAGAAATATAGAAATATCAATCTGCAGAACTGATCAATCTGGTCTGATTGGCCAAAATTATCTAAATGAAGTAATGAAGGTGCCCTCAAAAACTATAAGCCAGTTATCTAATTTAAACAGCATCATGCACTATTCCCTGGGCACTTACTAGTACTTTCGCTGAAATAAGAATATGGGAAATTTGAGATCTGGGGGAGAAAAATCATTCTCAGCTAGTGCAGAAATTTTCATTTATTTGTTACACACAAAGGACACAAATAAATCATACTGTCTCAGTATCTCCTAACTATCTTCAAAACACAGTGTTTTTTCAACTGTTGCCTCAGTTATTCCCTGTTGTGGTCTTGGAATGGAATTTTAAGCTTCGTCTGTGCTTATTTATCACACATCACAAAACAGCTTTGGTAACACACTATGAAAGTACTGTTTTCATACATAAACTAGTTATGGAAGCCATAGAGAAGACAGAATTTGCAGCTTTTTGTACATTTAGCTGAGCAAATCCTTTTGATTTCTACACAACCAGCTTCCACACAGAGATACATGTTTCTTCTTTACCACCAGGTTTTCAGCAGTGGCGTCTGTTTCAGAGACATTAGTAGGTTATCACACAGTTTCTCTCAGGTAATCATTGTAGGATGTCTGTTGCTAAAATAATCACTTTTGTCAGTGCTACAAGATAATAACAATTAATAACGTAACGCAGAAAAAAAATAATAAGAAATGTCATACTCTTGAAATTAATTTGATTACTTTTCAGCACACAATTCTGCTATATAGTTTTGTGGGTGAAGAAAAGATGCTTGTTGTGAAATACATTTTTGCAGGAAAGCCACCTTCATCTCTGTATTGAGTTCAGCTACTTTTTGTACCTGTCCCATGAAAAAAAATGTGATTTTCTATAAAAAATTCACCTTTATCCTTTATGGGGCCTGTCCTCTTCAGTATCTTTATTGATGATCTGGATGAGGGCATTGAGTGCACCCTCAGTAAGTTTGCAGATGACACCAAATTGGCTGGGAGTGTGTATCTGCCTGGGGGTAGCGAGGCCCTACAGAGGAATCTGGACAGTCTGGAGAGCTGGGCTGAAGCCAATGGAATGAGATTCAACAAGACCAAATGCCGAGTCCTGAACTTCAGCCACAACAACCCCAGACATCACTATATGCTTGGGGCAGAGTGGCTGGAGGACTGTGTGAAGGAAATGGACCTGGGGGTTTGATGCTCGACTGAACATGAGCCGACAGTGTGCCCAGGTGGCCAAGAAGGCCAACAGCATCCTGGCTTGCATCAAAAACAGTGTTACTAGCAGGAATAGGGAGATAATTGTCCCCCTGTACTTGGCACTGGTGAAGCCGCACCTCAAGTACTGTGTTCAGTTTTTGGCCCCTCACTGCAAGAAAGACACTGAGGCCCTGGAACACGTTCAGAGGAGGGCTATGAAGCTGGTGAGGGGTCTGGAGCACAGGCCTTATGAGGAGCGGTTGAGGGAGCTGGGATTGTTCAGCCTGGAGAAGAAGAGGCTCAGGGGAGACCTTATTGCTTTCTATAATTTCCTGAAGGGAGATTGTGGTGAGCTAGGGGTCGGCCTTTGCTCTCGTGTAGCCAGTGATAGAACTAGAGGCAATGATTTCAAGCTGCGACAGGGGAGATTCAGGCTGGACATTAGGAAATATTACTTCTTGGAAAGGGTAGTCAGGCACTGGAATGCACTGCCCAGGGAGGTGGTGGAGTCACCAACCGTGGGAGTGTTCAAGAAACATTTGGATGTTGTGTTGAGGGATATGGTTTAGCTGGGAAGTATTGGTAATGGTTGGATTGGATGATCTTCTAGGTCTTTCCAACCTTGATAATTCTGTGATTATGTGATTATCATTTCTAGGAATAATGCATATCTGTTGTAGAATAACCTTGAACAATGCTTTTGAAAACAATTTTTTTTTAATTTTTTTATTTTTTTTTTATTTTTTATTTTTTTGTGATAAAGTACATTATATTCATTTGAAATTTATTTTAAAATTTTGAAAAGTTGCTTTGAAAATAGTTCAGTTCAGTTGAGGCTTTACCATCTAGATTTTCTCCTTCAAAAGAGATTTATGAGCAAGTTGGAAGCATATGTAGTGATCTCAGATAGCATTATCAAGTTAGAAGTTTCCAGGTCCAGGTTCATCCCTCTCAAATTAAGCTCGTAACTTAGAGAATCACAGAATCACAGAATTGTAGGGGTTGGAAGGGACCTCCAGAGATCATCGAGTCCAACCCCCCTGCCAAAGCAGGCTCCCTACACCAGGTTGTACAGTTAGGCAGAAGGAGACTCCACCACCTCCCTGGGCAGCCTGTTCCAGTGCTCTGTCACCCTCACCGTAAAGAAGTTCTTGCGACAAAGTTGCTTAAGTCTAAAGTCCACATCCCCTGATCATTTCCACTATTTCAGAGAAAATGTTAAGATGACACTGGTTAACCTTTTAGCTCTAGATATCTGGACTTGATCTCAGTTAATGAAGGAAGTAGGCACACAAATGCAATATTTTCCATATACCAGAGAAAAATAGGTAAGTACTTCAAGAAAGAGCATCATTTGTGCTTTCTAAGTGCTTTTTACTTCTAGCTGAGCAACTGAAAGCCTTAGTTCACTTGTTTGTCACCCCTCTTCCATAACTATCGGTATGCTTGAAACAATTGCATCATTTAGATTTAATCCCAAGATATTTTATTTGTATTCATAATGATAATTGCAAACAAAGATCATGTATCAGTAAACAAAGTACTTCCAATGGTAAAAGTGTAAATGTATTTTCTTTGTTTGACTTGAACTAGTTTTTTCTCTCTAATCTCTAACTATTCATTTAGCTTAAAAACAGAAAGCCGCACTGTTCAACAAGACCAGATTTTAAGATTTATATTATTCATACAGATACAACTATATTTTGCTATCCCATTTTTCTCACCATGAGAATTATAGCCAACATTTCCCTTTTGATTACTCAGACTAACTAAAGCCATGCAACTCTCACTTTGCATTTTTGTCCCTCTTTTTTGCTGTTCTTTTGATGACATTAAGCATCAGTTCAGGAACCCTGAGAAAGACTAAAATAATGAACAGATATATCTGAGCTATAATACAAAACAAAAAGATTATATGCAATTCACCTTGAAAGTGGAAGCCAACATTATGCCTTTTCATGGCTATTTAAAAAGTAAAAAAGGAAAAGCTGTTGAAATATATTTTAACTTTTATACATTGTCCCAAAGAAAGTAACACAGTTGAAAAATCATCAGAAATTCTATTTTTCATTTTCACTGTGATATTAAGAGAGCTTTTGCATTCTGAACTCTACCCACAGCGGTCCCCTGAATTGTTCTGACTCTTAAATAAGAGTACTTTGGAGAAAGCAGAAAGAAAAAAAATCTTCAAAAGATCTCACACTAATGACATTCTAGACTTTTAAGAAGTTTCCTTTCTGTATTTATTGAAGCCAGGCAGTTAACTCAGTACCTTTGGGTCCCAATGTATTCACAGTCTCCCATGGAAGATTTGGATATTTCACTACTTGGACAATTGAGGCTGTAATTATCTATTACCCCAGCAGCTTGAGTCTTTTTTATGAGCGCATATTGTTAGTTAGCAGCAGTGCTCAAATGTTATCTGACATAAGCAAAGAACAATCGCTGGGCCTGGCTATTCTTTTATATATGTTGGTATGTGAATCAATGATAGATCATCAGAACTCAAAAATGTCTAGTCCAGAGAGAGACCAAAGTGATGAGACAAAAATCAGGCTCAGTTTGAAGTTATCTTATTATAGAAAGTTGATACTTCCAAGTGAACTTTTTCTGACTTTTTTTTTTTTTTTTTTTTTTTTTTTAAATAAACTTTATTTTCCTCATCTTTAAGAACTATGGCCTGAGGAGGGTCAAGTACATTAAGTACAGTTATAATCTTCAAGAGAAGAATGGTCCCCCCCACATCCTCCAAATTGGAGGGATTTGGATTTGATGAGTGAACCACCCAATGGATAAGGAACCGGTTGAAAAAGCCATAGACAGAGGGTGATGATAAATGGTTCTGTGTCCAGGTGGAGGCTTCTAATGAGCGGTGTCCCCCAGGGGTCTGTCTTGGGATCGGTGCTCTTTACCAGTGATATCAGTGATGAAATTGAGTACACCTTCAGCAAGTTTGCTGATGACACCAAGCTGGGTGGTGTAGTTGACACAGTGAAAGGAAGGAATGCAATTCAGAGGGACCTCAATGGACTTAAAAGACAGGTCCAGGTTAATCTAATGAGAATCGACACAGCAAAGTGAAAGGTTTTGCATTTGGGCTGGAGGAATCCCAGGCATATATCCAGACTGGGAGGAGCAGTTCTTGAGTGTAGCCCTGCAGAGAAAGACCTGGGAGTCCTGATGGATGAAAAACTTAACACGAGCCAGCAATGTGCTCTTGCAGCATGGAAAGCAACTGGTATCATGGGCTCCATCAGAAGAGGGGTGGCCAGCAGGGACAGGGAGATGATTGTCCTTCTCTGCTATGCCCTTGAGAGGCCCCATTGGAATACTGTGTCCAGGTCTGGAGTTACCCATACAGGAAAGATAGGGAGCTGTTGGAGTGGGCCCAGAGGAGAGCCACGAATATAGTCAGAGGGTTGGAGCACCTCCCCTACAAAGACAGGCTGAGGGAGCTGGGTCAGATTAGACTGGAGAAAAAAGGCTGTGGGGTGACCTAATTGCAGGCTTTCAACCCCTAAAGGGAGAATAAGAACAGGAGGGGAATCAACTCTTTGAAAGGGCAGATAAAAGCAGGACAAGGAGGAAATGGTTTTAAGTTGAAGGAGAAGTGACCAGATGATAAAAGAAAAAAATCTGTGCATCTATTCATGAAAATAAATAAATAAATAATGTGAAAAGACAAATCTTGAGAATGTGGAATTTATCCAAATCTTGTCTCAGAACAGAATACGAACAGCTTGCTGCATAAAGGCTCTTCATACTGGATTTTGTGGCAAGCTCTTTCATTTCCATAACTAATAATATTGAATCTTAGTTCTTATAATGAAAAGTGTCATTAGTATATAGTGAAATGCTGTCAAGATACAGCAGGTTAGTAAGTTAGTTTTTAAAAGCTAAGACGCCTTAACTTTATTTGTGAATACATTTTTGGGAGAGGAAAAAAAAAAAAAATAAAAAAAATGTTAGCTTAAACCTCAGTAGAACAGGCTTAATTTAATGCAGTCTACCCTGCAGTTTTACACTCACATATTACTCTATAGCTAGTCTAGGTCATTCATGGCCAGTTGTGGCATCTTAAAGACAGTTACCCATATAAAAGCTGAATTAAATGACAATCTATCACATGCCCAGGCTCAAAGGGCATAAGAACTTGGCTCCAAACTTCTCAGCTTATTATAGTGATTTTGCATTACATAAAATTAAAGCTGGCTCTAGAATATACTGAATACATAAACTAGAACAGTTGAAAATCCCATACATATATACTGAGAGGGAGAAAGGTAGAACTATTAGTGCAAAAGAATCAATTGTTCAGTTCAAGTAAACAATAGAATTATGCAAACTGTTTCTGAGGTGTCACTAATCTTGAAGAAAAGAATTGCTTTTCAAGATCTCCATCTCTCCTCTAAAAGCAGTTATCTCCCTTTGGAACAGTCTTGCAAAAAAAAAAAACAACAAAACAGATGGAACCAAGAGACGTTTTATAAAAACAGAAGGGGTGCTGACAAACTTTTCTCCATTAATAATCAAGTGGAACGTTGTCATGTCAGAATGAGATTTTGGGTAAAAAGACTACCTACTTGACATATGATGCTTCTCAGGAGATGCTAGGGTTTATTGCACTTTTTTTTTTTTTTTTTTTTTTTTTTTTTAATGAAAACTTTGTTTCATTAAACACCATAGCACCAATCACGAATATTCCTTGTCTTTCTGAACTCCAAAGTAATAAAGATATATATTTAACTGTATGAGGGCTGCTCTGAAATACTGTCTCCTCTTTTACATGTTGTCCCATGATGTCAAAGGCAAGTACTGATGCTACGATAGTAGAGGTTCAACCTTCCCACAAATATTTAATTACATTTTGCTGCTATGAAGAAGACAGCAGCAGAGGGGCAGTCTGACAAAATGAAACCTGACATGGAAGTGTGTATCAATCAAAGGTATGGAACTGAATTAGTCCATGCTCACAAAATGACACTTGTTGATACTCACTGATGCTTATTGAATATTTACGGAGACCAAACAGTGGATATGAGCATTGTGAGGTCATGAAAAATAGTGTTTTGTAGCTGAGAATTTCTTTATCAAACCATATTATTGTGCTCTGTGCATCTGTTGTAATTTCCCTGGAAATAAATAGGAGACATTACTTACAAAAAGACCTACACATATATTATTCTATTGGAAAATATTTCTGGAATGGAAACATTTAATGAAATAATTTGATCCTACAGTTATAATAAACTGTTATAAACAATTTTTAGGTTTCTCCACAAACTGTTTCAGATTGCCATGAGCCATCAGTATGTCCTCATGGCCAAAAAGACCAGTGTCATCCTGGGTTGCATTAAAAAGTGTGTAGCCAGCAGGTCAAGGGAGGTGATCTTCCCCCTTGCTCTGCCCTGGTTATGCCTTATTTTGAGTACTGTGTCCAGCTGGGGACTCCCCAGCACAAGAAAGACAGGGATCTCTTGGAAAGAGTCCAGCAGAGGGCCACAAAGATAGTGAAGGGCTTGGAACATCACACCTATGAAGAAAGGCTAAGTGAACTGGGTCTGTTTAGCCTTAAGAAAAGTAGACTGAGAGGGTACCTGATCCAGGTCTGTAAATATTTACTGTGTGGGGGGACAAAGTGGCCAGGCCAGACTCTTTTCAGCAGTGTGTGGAGACAGAGCAAGGGGAAACAGACAGAAACTAGAGCATAGGGAGTTCTGCATGAATGTGCACAAGAACTTCACGGTGAGTGTGATGGAACACTGGAACAGGCTGCCCAGGGGGGTTATGGAGTCTCCTTCTCTGGAGATATTCAAGACCCACCTGGATGCCTAACTGTACGACCTGGTGTATGGAACATTCTTTGGCAGGGGGGTTGGACTCGGTGATCTCTGGAGGTCTCTTCCAACCCCTACAATTCTGTGATTCTGTGAACTCCATGTTCATAAATTTTGTGATAGGAAACATCCCTTGATCTTTATTTCTTTTAACAGATCCATATGAAAATTAAGTCCTGCAGCTGATGAAAATCTATCATAGTTGTGTGGCATGGTCTTAGGAAACACAATATTCAACATTTGTTTTGGGGAATGCTATTTTACAATCATTAGCAGTATTAGTTGTGACAATGTAAATAGCTGATACACATCAGGCAGTTAGTGAGCTTAAGTGTCTCTCTTTTCCCACCATGTCATATTTTTATTTTTTTATTTTGTCTAAATTTTCAATATCCTGCATGATACTTGAATTAAAATAAACCCCTATGAAGTTTTGCACTTGAAAGTACTGTCTTTTCTATGCAGGGAGAAAGTGGTGTATCTTAATTTATAGACAGGCAAAAAAAAAAAAAAAAAAAAAAAAAAAAAAAAAAAAAAAGGCATCATAAAAAAATAAAACATACATACATACCAACATTTTTTAAGGGAGAGATTTAATTAGTCATGGAAAATGTACACAAATTTGAATTCAGAGTCCGGCTTTATTGCTACTTTGTATGTGAATTCCTGTGGAAAACTGCAAAATAGAGTCGAAAAAGAGCCTCCAATATAAGCAAGAAATCTTCATGTGCTACCCCTAGCCAAAGCTGAGAGAGAAAACCTTGGGGATTAGTAAAGAAAAAGGCAGCTCTTACTTAGACTTGGGAATTCAGCTCATTTCATTAAAAATTGAACAAAAGATGGTTTCGGTTTTTATCAAAACAAAAGCAAAACAAAATCAAACTCAAAAACAAACAAATTCCCTCTGTATTATGAGTATGTTCAATTTGGAATTTGGAGTTACTAAATAAAAATAATAATCCATTAAATAATTATACTCGTGGAGTTTAAATTATCCTTGTATGATCCATGAAATACAACAAACACAAGTACTTTCTAAGTGAAATCAAGAGCCACAAAGCCCAGCATCTTTAGATGTATTTGCTTCCACATCTTTTTCACAGAAAGTAGAATCACAAATTATATGGGAGCCATTCAGCCATTCAACCCTTTAGACTCTCCCTTTTCTGGAGGACATATTCTATGTGTTTTGGTCAGAAATGCAGTTTTTCCTAGGGACATTCCTGCTATAATTTTTCGGAAGAGTTGAATTCAGTTCTGAAGTCTTAGAAATGCAGACTTGCCGACCAATATTTAAATTAAGCTTGATGATCACTTTCAATGCACTGAGCATGAATAATTCCATTATGTATCCATGATCAGTGTAGCCCAAATCCCACTCACATCAGTTAAAGTCTCTTCTGATATCCACACTGTCATTCAGGACTTACAACAGTATCAAGTCAGAACCTCAGCCAGCACCATTGCATTAATATTTCTGGGTTTGTAGTCTAAAAATATGGTACAATGTAATTGTGATTTCAGGACATTCAGTGACATGATAATTATACAGAAGACTATGTCACTCCAAATGGACCTTCACTGAAGCTAGTACTTGCAGATCTTAAAGGTCATTTCCAGTTCAAATTGTTCTATAATTCTACTGTCTTTGAATTGGACATGAATCACATATAATCAACACTCTTTCAAGTGCATTCAACAAAAGTACAATTTAATTTTTGATAATGTCAATGAATAAGATTTGGGACTTCTTCATTAAGATATATATAGGTAAACAAAATATTGAAATATATATTAATTCTTAAATGAGTTTAAAGCATGACTGATCCAAAGTTCATCAAAATCAATGGAAATCAATCTAAGGCAAGACAGGTCGCTGCTTGGATTCTCTTTATAAGACAACCCTTTACTACAGAGGCAGTTCATTGTCCAATAATTTAGTCCAGTTAGTCTCAGTTTTATGTTATGAATGAGCAAGGACACAAAAGATTTCAGCATGAGTTAAACTTGATGTGCTAATTAAGACAAGAGATTCAATCTATCATCTGGACTTTCCACAGGGTTTTACAGATCAATGATTTATCTGAAATTACTCCAGGTCTACATTCTACCAAAAATTCTGCCGTGAAATAATGTTAATTTTCTATCATATTTTTTTCAATATCTTTGTTAGAAATTGTATAATATCAAGTTTTCATTTGAGTCTTTCCACTGTTTATAAGTAACCACAGTTTTCATTTTTTATAACTTTCCGTTGCTTAATCATGCAGTTCAGTCAATTGCAAAATGGTACTGTTATTCTTGAATCCTAGGGAGATTTTTTTCTCCCAAATCAAGAATAAATGGCAAAGTGTGTAAGCTGCATATACAGACACAACACCAAAAAAAGATCTCACAGAAAGAATGGAAAGAAGAAAGAACCAGGCTCTTTGTATTTTGCCCAGTGACAGAACAAGAGACAATGGGAACAAACGGATACACAGGACACAATATAAACACTAGGAAGTCCTTCTTTACCCTGCCCAGGGAGATTATGAAGTCTCCATCCTTGAAGAACATCAAAAATGACCTGGATATATATGGTTTTGTACAAATGGATTTAGATAAACCTGTTTGAACAGGGTGGTTGGACCAGATATCTCCAGAGGTCCCTTCCAGCTTCAACTATTCTGTGATCCTTTGATTCTTTGAAAGAAGTCTATGAACAGAGAAGAGCAATGAAGCTACAGAAAAAATGAAAAGGCAAGACTTGTGAGGAGAGGATGAGGGAACTGACATTGTTAGTGTGGAGAAAAAGAGACTGAGGGAAGACTTTATTGCTCTCTACAGCTACATGAAAGGAGGTAGCAGTGAAGTGGGCATCAGTCTCTTTTCTCAGAGAACAAGAGATCAGACAAAAAGAAATGTTTTCAAGTTGTGCTAGGGGAGGCTTAGGGGATATAAGGAAGAATCCCTTAATGAAGAATTAGTTAAGCACTAGAACAGGTTTTCCAAGAAACAGTAAGAGTCCACATTCCTGGAGATATACACGAGCTGTACAGACATGGCAGTAAGAGATACGGCTTAGTGTTAGGACTTGGTAGTTTAAGTTCATTTCTGGAATTATGACCCCAAGAATCTTTTCCAATCTACTGGTTCTTTGATTCTATGAAATACTCTGTTCATCTATCAAGCATTGCAGACATTTACTCTGTGTCTGACGTGAACAATGAGTGGATATGAAAAATAAGGGACTTTTCCCTTACTAATAAAAATGGTTATATTTACATAATCAAACCCACTTGTATAGCAACAACAACAAAAAAAAAAAAAAAAAAAAGAAAAAAAAGCTAAGTTTTAGGGTCTTAGATATATCACAAGATAATTACACAAATAAATTGTTCTATTTTTATGATGTCTAGCACAAAATCACAGAAACATTGCTGGCCTACATTTTCACCATTGGCATTCCCAAAAGGCCAGAGTGCTCAGTATTTCTCTTCTTCTTCTGACAGACAAAAAACACCTAGGAGAAGGTGCTCAGGCAGATTTCCATGGCAGAAGTTGAGAAATGTTCGATTTCTGTCCCAGATTTCTTTGCATAGTAAACTTGTCGGTACCACACATTACTACTTCTAGTGTGCCTGAACCCTAAAAACAACGTGTTTTCTCTGGTTCTGCACCCAGGTATGATGTTTGCCAAGGCAGACTGTTTTGTTTTGTTTTGTTTTGTTTTGTTTTTCCCTATAACCTCCTACAGCCATTTTTTTCTTTTCATGACACCTTGATTTTACTCTAAGAATGATATTCCTACACCATGTCATATTCATCTTGAACAAAATGTGATAATCAGTCTCAAATACTTGACCAGAAATCCCTCAGGACTCTGTAGATGACTCTTTGGCGTCTAGTAATCACACTTTCTGAATTCACAGTAACAATCATTAACTATTTATTCCCACTGGTTATTCAAACCTTCTGATAAAGCTAGGCATTTGATTCTTTTGCCCTCCAGATAGATGCTAGCTACTTCTAATGTATTATTTAGTTTCTCTCCATAAGCTCTGAATAATTATTTATCTTTTCCTTATTAGTTTATCAATACACTGTATATTTTGCATTAGTATAAAATGGCTTGATTCCAGATATAGGGCTTAAGAATTTAGCTAAATTGTACATTCTCACATACCTTGAAGAAGAAGTTCCAAACATGAAAGTTTCAATCCACATATGTGAATCACATGAACTCTTATTTTCTGGCTCAATTTCCTTCATTGATTTGCTCCCTTAAGAATCTTTTCCCCAGAGTGTAACAAGAAAATGATTACATGCCCTTTCCAATTCTGTCAAGAGCTTTTCTCTCAAAAGCTGTTTGTATACTATCTAGGGAAAGATGAGGGAAAAAAAATCTAAAAATAAAACAAGAAAAATCAATTAAAATTAATAGAATTGGGCCGAGTCTCTGTGATGAGACTTTTCAGTCTGAGGGAGAGGAGATGTAGTCTAATGGGTATGCAATATCCAGTTCAAGAAAAGTTGATGATCTGAGTAAATGTAGAATGAAGCCAGTAAAAAGAGGATATTTATTATTTAAATGCTCTATATATATGTCAAATTTTCTAAGTATTTTTGCCTATATTACAAAAAGGAGCACATAAAACAAATATTATCAGAACAATGTATGTTCTGTATAAATTACCAAACATACTGTTTCCATCTATACTTCACATGGTCTATGTACTCTCACAGAATTCCTATTCTAAATCTGCCAAATTTGACATTCAGTAACAAAGTCATCAATATATTGTAACTAAATAACTCATTTGCATCAGGATACAAGTAAAATAATAGAATTTTGACAGTTTGCTATATGACAATATAGGAATTTTTGTGGATATGATCATTTAACAATTCTATCAGACAATCAGTACTCAAGAAAGTTAAATTTTCCCTCTCTTAATTTAAACTATTATTAATCTGAAAACATCCCACCTTTACATCCTATTGAAGTGTGAGGGAAAAAAAAAAAAAAAAAAAAAAGAGAGAGAGAGAGAGAGAGAGAAATAGAAAACTTAAGGATAATAATTTAGAAATACAAACACGTATTTCAAATGTACTACAAACTACTACAAACTAGGCTACAATACATTACAATACCTTTCTCATAATCACTCACTGAGAAATTGTTACTTTTTGACTGTGTATGTTTTTGACTGTTTTTGCCCATTTGAGTCCAACAAAAAGTATGGAATCTTGATTTGGCCTACATCTTAAAGAGAATCTG
Source organism: Excalfactoria chinensis (assembly GCF_039878825.1). Lineage (NCBI taxonomy): Eukaryota > Metazoa > Chordata > Aves > Galliformes > Phasianidae > Excalfactoria > Excalfactoria chinensis. Next base: position 63,710,957 of record NC_092826.1, on the reverse strand, counting down.
TGTAGTATTATACTTGCAGTAGTAAAATTGTCTAATTAGATTCATAGGTCAGTTATGGCCAAACAATTATTTAAGAAGAAGCTATTCTTTTCTTGATTTGAAATTATTACCTCCCAGTTTAAATGTTATATCTGACAGCAGTATGGACTCTCCCAGTTATTTTAATCTAAATAAGATTTATCCAATAAGATTATTTGAACTCAAAATTCAAAGATGTTTGGAACAAACAACTAAGGTTAATCCCTTCAACTTCACAGTATAACAGCCAGAAGTTCTTATGAAGATAAAATCTATTTAAAAATATATACAATACAGAAAATCTGTGTGATTCCCTTAAAAATAGAGTACAATTAGACTCAAGTATAGCTTGAAGTCAAATCACAAATTCCAAAGAATTCCAAAGAATTTTTTCCAATTGCTACCAAGCTGGCAGAAGCACTTGCTTGCACTGTTAAGAATGACTGAATGAATGCAGCAAAACTGGCATTCCAAAGATTAGCAAATCTTTAACAAGTACTATCCAGCTTCATAACCATAACAAATGCCAAAATCTCAGATGTCCTCAGTATAAACACACAGTGATACCACAATGAAAGCAATACAGGATTGATAGTGCAAAATGAAATAGTAGGCTGTTATTCAATATAGCAACAAAACAGACTACATATCTTTTTCAATACTCAGAAATCTCTTGAATCAACCAGCAAGCATCTCCCTAGTTCAGTCAGTATGTAGTAAAGAATGGTGTGCTACTTGCAAAGTTTTCAGCTAGCCCCAATGGCGCTAAGTGTGGAGAATTATGTATCTGAATCACAGCAAGACTACACCAGATGGAACTATTTCTGTACATCATAAGCACAGAGCTCAAATTAACAATACAGACTGTATAGAAATCTGCGACTGAGGAGACATTTCTTCCAATAGTGGTAATTCTCCAGAGAGAGATTTACTTGATGGCTCAGCATCAGCTCAAATAAATATAATGTAGCATGAGATGACTGTTCTCTGCAGAAATACTCCTACCTGTTCCAAACAAACAAACAAATATTTCTAGAAGTCAAAAATGAAATGTAACAATTGCATTTGTTTAAATTTAAAAGAGAAAGAAAGAGAAAGAGAAAGCAATAGAAAAAAAAAAAAGAAAAAAAAAAGAAAAAAGAAAGAAAAAAAAAAAGGAAAAGTAAAGCATACATTCTAAATAAAAATCAAGCTACCCTTTTCTAGATTTTGTATTCACTTTAGATAGCTTAACAATAGTGCAGTTTTAGTGACATGCAATACTATGGAAGGGAAGAAAAAAAATCTTGAGTAGATAGATGAGATGGTCCTGAGCGAAATTATCATTGATGAATAATAATGAATTTGAGGGAGTTAATTTCCATAGTTAGCAATGGTAAGCCACTCTGGTGTTTTAATGTTTGCTGGATCCCATTAATACATACACAGAGAAAGGAAGATGGTAAGGGAGAAAAAAAGCATTTCTCAGATCTTGTGTCAGTACAAACAATAAAATAGTTAAAGGTGAGATCTATGAAGGTAAATGAGGAAGAAGAAATGTGCTCAACCGTGAAACAGAAAATATATCTTGCCAGAAAATTTCATCACATCTGATTTTCTCAAGGAGAGTGAGGGAAACCTGGCACTATAAGAGATTTTTCCTGTAATAAATAATGGTGGCAGTGTCTTAAAAGAAAAGCCATGTTCTGAAAGATTACGTACAGCCATCACACTGTGAATTGAAGAGAATCTTGATCAGTTCATCTGTGAACATTGGCTAATGTTGTTGATTATGTTGGAAAACAGTATTTTATAGCTGAGATTTTGCTCCTATCAAACAGTGCTTTTGTGTTCTTTGTATCTGTTGTAGTTTCCCTGGAAATAAATATGAGGCATTACTTCTAGAGTAACCAAAGTAGTTCCAATCCCCACACTGATTTAAGGTGTCACAAGGATATGAATTTGAAGAAAGAGTAAACTAAGTGCAAGACATTTTCAAAGCTAAGACTAGCCCTTAGAAATCCTAGCCCCTGGAGGTCAGAGAGTCTGGGGAAGACTTCTCGTTAGTCAAAGAGAATCTGCACAGAGAGTGTCTAGCTAAAATCAATCCACACAGATCCATGAGCACCAATGGGATGTATCTGTGTTTGCTGAGAGAACTGTCAGAAGTGACTGCAGAACCATGTTCTATCATCTTTGAAAGGTCTTAGAAAACAGGAGAGATGCCCGAAGATTGCAGGATAAACGGTGTCATTCCATTCTTCAAAAAGGGCAAGGAGGATCTGAGAAACTGCAGGCCTGTCAGCCTCACCTCCATCTATGGTTTGTTTTTTGTTTTTTTTTGTATGGGGATCATGCATATTTGTTTGTAGAGTGCATCTGTCAGGCAACTAAACCTTATCTTAGAAATCCTACATTAGCCTGCACATCACCTAGAATGAAGCCAAACACTATTTGCTCTATTGCACATTCTTTTTTCCATTTTAATATTCTGCACTATCAAATGAGGGTAAACACAAATACTATTGTAATTCTGTCGGTTAAAAACAGATCTGTAAGACATAAAAATAAAGTAAACCACAGAAAACGAGTTAAAATGTCAACACATCTCATATTAATGCTAGAGCAACTCCACCGAAGCACAAGACTATAAAAATATGTTATCAGCATTGTGTTGTACCTATTGCAATTTTCATCACCCACCATCTGACTTCTCATTTAAAAAGATAGCTGCCTTATTTCTTGTCATCATGCAGCTCTGATAAAGCCTCTTTTCTTCTTCTATCATTGTCTTTATCAGCAGGTTATTTTAAACTAAGCTATTAATGAAATTATTTTATTGGTCGTGATACCTTCTTATTAGCACTCTGAGAAATGACTCCAAGTAGAGAGTCTCTGATCTCTTCTTAACTTTTCATTTACAGCATAGACAACAGTGGGAGAAAATTTTTCTCATTTGAGTTTCCTAGTCTAAGAATACTCAGTCATAGTGAAGATAAGATTTTTCTTTAAGTTCCTAAAGACATCTGTGCTTCTGTGTATTCCCTCAGTTTCACATTTCAAGGTGATTTTAACCCAATAGTGTACCCCCTCCTTTGCCAAAAGAAGAAGAATACATAAGGGAATCAAAATCAAGGAAAAGATTTTCAGCACAAAAAGATATGGTACTGTTTGACAGAAACTTATCTGGGTCTGTTTGTGAAAAAAAAGTACTCAGTATTTATGATGTTCAGCCTCAAACTCTTCACGTTATTTTTGTTTTCACGGAAGCTAGGTAGGAGGGAAACTTCATTATAAGATTTCTCAAAATGAAAAATCAACTTATTGTTTTTGAATAGTTTAAGACTAATTTACATGTATTTGTACATGAACATGCAAGAGGTGTATAGGAAATTGATAATCACAGCCTGAACCTCTGATTAATCAGCTGAGGCAAGTGTTAGGTCAGCTGTGGGAGCACAGGTGAGAGTAGTTTAGCTGTTCTTCCAGAAGGGGTGGAGCTTAACTCCACCTCCTCTAGACCTCATTTAAGGGCTGGCCACCACTGAGGCAGCATCTCTTGGAGATTGCTCCCTGCTGGAGATTGCCTTGGCATTTCCCAGCAAAGGCATCCATATTGGTGAGCTTTTCCCTATAAATAACCTTTTGAATATCTGTTACCATCTTTGTATCATTCCACCTTACAAAGATGTAACAAAGAACATTTCTGAATCATTCAAAAAATATTTCTGTTCATCTGAAGTAATTTCAAATTGTAATGTTTCTGCTCCACAAATGAAGAAAAACATTTCCCATTACTGTAATGATAGCAACTTCCCTCAAAAGAGCTACTCAAGTAATTCTCAGTCATCTTCACCCAAACTTTGATAAACAGAAAAACATATCCAAATGTCATCAACATTTCACAGTTTATGCAAAAAGGCATTCCTTCAAGTTTGTGGAAAAGTAATGATACACTGAATTTTTATGCAAAACCTTCAATCACTTGCATATTATGTAAATACTTGCTAATTTAAACCCACACATCAGCTTACCAGTAAACTTCTCAGGGCAGCCTTGGAAGTCTAATTTGTCATCTCTAAACTTAATCATTAAACTTCTTTGCTCTCTTTTACTGAAATCTCTTGGGTTACAATATATATTTATTATTTTTTAAGATAAGGAAAATGACTGATCTTACATCTGCAAAATAAAGTAAGAATATCGTGTATTTGAAAGCTAAAATTATCAGCTTTGGAAAAAAAAGTGTACTGTTTTTTATGAGTGATACAATGACTGCATAAAACAGCATCATACAATAAAAAACAGTTATTTTGTGGTAACTAATATCTGAAGCAAAATGTGAATGAAGGCTTTGTTTTTATGTCCCTCCATTCAACAGATTATACCCTAGTCTTTTCCCTTCTGAATGTATTTATGTGAGAACACAAGTGGCTTACAAAGTAAAGGAAGTACTGTGATGGTCTGCTAGTAAAATCTGTGGTCTGCTTTTGCATCTAATAAGGGCTGTGGGACAGCAATCATGAGCTAAACAAAGTATTTTATTACCTCTTTTCAAGGTTGAAAAGTCATTACTTCAAATTTATGATTTCTCTCCCAAAAGAAAATGAGCAGCTACTAGGTCAGTATCCTAGAATTTGAAATAACAGCAGTTTCTACCCCCAAATCCCTTTGAATAAACAGAAGGAGATAATGCAATTTCAGTACATAGAAACCATTAAAAAGTAATTGTGAGTTATCACATACATTATAGCCAGAAATGTTCTGGCATGAGCTTACAAGAGCGATGATGTATGTGAACTCAACCCCTCATAGGTAAAACAAATTCAAAGTTATATTGTCTCAGGTTGTGAATTTTGAACACAGGGCACATCAGTATTTGCTTATTCATAAAGCTGATTCAGTGTACTTCCTATTTTCATCTGAAATAGAGTTAATTTTCTTCCTAGTGGCTGCTATGATGCTGTGTTCTAGATTTAGGATGAGAACAATGTTGATAATACACTAACATTTTAGCTGTTGTTGAGCAGGTGCTTAAATAAGCCAAAGATTTTCTGCTTCTTGTACTATCCTGCTAGTGAGGAGTTTGGGGCTGCAGAAGAAGATGGGAGGCATCAGAATTAGTACAGCTAACCGAAACTAGCCAAAAGGGCATGAGGTGGAATGAATGTCTCAAGAACAATAAAATCTTTCAGACCTTGTCCTTGCAGGGATATCAGAAAATCCAGGCATATGATGCTCAGATAAAGTGTTCATTAGTTTTGCTGCTCTTAACAATTTAATTGTTAGAACAATAGCAAAGATGTGCATTTATAAATAGATCTAGTGTGTAGACCCTCTGTGTGTTAAGATCTATACAAATACAAAGAAAAATGTTTTTTTTCTGCCCCACAGATGTTTTTATTTCACTCGGAGAGTCTAGATAAAATTATAAAATTAAATAGACAAAACAACCCCAAACACATTCAGGAAATACTCAAATGCAACTTTTATAAGACATCTCTTAGTAGAGAAAAATTTTCCTCAAATCACAGTCACATCTCATTCAAATCATTGCATTGAAGTCAAATATCCCACTAGTCTTATGGTTTTGTTGGCCTCCTTTTTTATGTTTTAATATAAAAATAATAAAAAAGAATAATTCTGTTATTCTGTTACTTATACGCATTAACTATGTTACATATATTTTATTTATGGATGAAGACAATTTCATTCCCCTTCACTTAGTGTGACCCAGGCAAGTGAAGTTTGTACATCCATGGCCTAGACATTACTGCAAGTCACAGATCAAAGCAACACTCACAATTTTATGTGTATGAAGTTATTGTTTCTATTTTACTAGAATAATCACACATGGGCAGACAGATATGCGCACTCTAACTGTCCTGCTACAGAAACTGAACATTTCATCATTTACCTTGTTACCTATTGTATGTCGTGCAATGCTCAACATTTTTATTTGTATAAAGATCTATGGAAATTGAGAGGATGAAGGATAACAGAAGAAAGATAAACTCCATCCTAGAATTTAAACTGAAATAAAGAGATGCAACTCTGTATATAAATTACCTAATATAAATTTAGGTGATATATAAAAGGTGATTTTGTACTGCAATGCTTTTATTTATAGTGAATAGGTAAAATGTGGTAACATGTAAAGAGGTAACAGCCCATTAAGGACATGTGCAGCTTTCAGAGCTGCACCATATTAGAGAATCTTCCATTAGCAAGAAATCATTCTGCTTCAGGATGGTTCTATAAATTATTGTTACATACATATTACTGTGACTAAATTACTGAGTAATTTAGTTTGGATAAATTATGCATACTGAATGAAATCCTGTCTCTGACAGCATCTGTGGAATTTTTTTCAACTGACATTGATTGTCCAGAACTTGACCTTCAGTCTTACAATCACGTCTAAGTGTATTTGGATTTACAAAAGCAATATATTGGTTTCTATTTGTATTACTTCATTAGGACTGGATCTGTACTTATTCCCCTACAATAAATTAATTTCTGTACATTACATAAGAATTAACTGGTTACTGATCTACAACATTTACTATGCTTTGTAGGATGTTAATTAAATTTAGATTTCTTAACTTGATATAAGAGGTTATATTGTTACCTATATACTTCAGAGATTTGGACCTTTACTTTATTCATACTTATCACTGAAAACTAAACCAGAGAAATGCTATTTTTAATCAAGCTGATGTATCATAATTATTTCCTGATTGAAGTTGCTTGATTACAATTTATACTGTATGTTGCTAATTTATGAAAGACCGTTTTAAAAGTGTTTTTTACCTTCCATTATTTAAGTAGAGTTTATGCTAACACTGCTTTATAGTTTTTCTTCTGCCAGCAGATTTCTGATCTCTCTTTGTTATTTGTCAATGTTTTGTTCTTTTTGTTTTTTTAATATAGAAAACCACTTTTTGTAGCCTAATTATTTGGTTGCAGGAGCACAAGAATTCTAGTACATTTTATAATTACCGAAGAAATAAGAATACTTCCTTAAACCTAGAGCAAGGAAAAAATAAGTGAATAAATAAAAACAGGCTAGAGAATAGTGAACTAACACTTCAATATGTACATAAGGTACTTACACTGACAATAAGACTAGTTTAATACTTACATTTGGAGACAAGGCAAAATATCTTCACCTATTAATCCCAATCTTTTGATTCAAATGTAAGAAATGATTTTTAAAATAATATTTAGGACAAAATTTAATAAGAAATCAAAAAGTACCAACTCCAAATCTTTGTTCTCCAAGTGTCTTTTCATGTTCTCTTCTTTTTCCATTTTACATGGGTAAATTTTTGAAGTTAAGCATGTGTTTAATTTCTTCCTAGATTAACTGTATAATTTATATCCACCTAGTGGGTGGAAATAGGCATTGAGAAGACAGGCAAAAATATAAGAAGTTGAATCTGCTCTACTTTCTGCTTAATAAGGTCCTACTCTCAACTGCATATAAAACTTTGGTAGATGCCTTCTTCAATCTGTCTTTCATCAGAATGTACCCATGTAGTGATTATAACAGTATAAAATACAGCAAAGTGATATAATCTCCCCTCATCTCAATGCCTTGAATTCTATGTCAATGGTATAGAGAAAAGTCATAATTGCCATGATGATTCCTCAGCCTCCAGTTTCCCTGGGGCACACTATGGCATATACTGCAGAAGACAATCCAGATGCAAACATACTTTTAGCTTGTTTTATAAAACTTGAGTGACTTAGTTTGTTATGCATGGACGTTTTTCATGAGTGGCTTCATTTTAGCGCAGGCATTTAATATCTGTCCACAGAGGCATATCATCCCACAAAAGCCCAAGCTACCAAGCACTGAAAATATTTCTACATGTGTCGTACACGAATCTGTAATGAGAAGGTAAGTCAGTCATAGCTATAAAGTGTGTCTACCTAGATTTTTTTATTTTTTTTTTTATATTGATTTCCCCATGGACAACAAAAATTCAGACTTTTCTAGAACAGAGAGAGTAATGTTGGCACACTGGTTTTAAACAGATAAAATTCAAAGCTCACCACATTCAATTTGAAAACACAATATTTAGTCAGGAAAGTACTTAATTTTATTATTTACCCACACCTACTTTTGTTTGTTTGTTTGTTTGTTTTTGTTTGTTTGTTTTTGTTTTTGTTTTTTTTTTTTTGTTTGTTTTTTTGTTTTTTTTTCTTCCCCATTTGCATTCATGGATGGGGTCAGGAGTTTCCCACAAGGAAAAGTAGGGCACTAAAGCAGTTTTCATTTCATAGAAGAATCCTTTAAGCAGATTTTAAACTTTTGCACACACTTGACATTATTCATTTTTTAATGGCTGGTTGTCAAGACAGTTATGAAACATTTGGCTTCTCTTTATACAGTAAAAGCAGAAAACTATCAATCTTTCCTTATCTCTACTTCCTCTACATACTTACTTATATGTAGGACATACTTTGAAATTTGTGAGAAGGGAACTTGAGAATGCAACAGGTTTTCCTAACAATTGCAACATTTTACTACTGGCAGACATTAAAAAGAAGTAAGCAAGCTCAACATAAAAATACATGTTTTTATAAATTGGAGAATAATCCCAAAAGAAGAAAAAAATTGTAGTAAGCTGAAAATAAACAAATAAAGACATCAAGAAATAAGCTCTAAGCCACATTAATCTACTGCTGAAAGGATAAGCTAAGACTCCTTTTCTCCCATGTTTAACATTCCTTCACAGTGGACAGCACCATGCCAATGCACACATCAAGGCTCTTTTCAGAGGCAGGATTTTTCTCAGTACAAGCTTAGAGATACCAATGAACAGTCACTGTCATTCAGATTTCAGATGCTTCAGGGACACATACAGTGCAATCAAGAACTCTGTCATAAGAAGCAGCCATAATCATGAACAACACAAGCCTGACATGGCTATCAGTAAGTGTTGATAGCACTGACTCTGTGGTAAAACTAAAAATGTAACTGAGGGAAGAATGACAAATTTGATTACATAAGAGGGGAAAAGGATTATATGAGATGGAGTTATTCCCCTGTTTCCCACTTTCCAACAATCAAAAATATGAAAAAGCAAAGGGACAAAAAAGAAAAAAACACTTCAGAAGAGTTGTATTTCCTTTCACCATGAGGTTTTATAGTTCACCATAAAAATAAAACAAAAAAACAGGTAGGGCTGAGCTTCTTCTCATTTGGGGCTCAATTTAAATGCATTCAAATTAGCAGACTCACTTGAAATGTAGCAAAGACCTACAGAATTATTGCTATTCTATACCATGACATTACATACATAACATGCCAACTCTTCACCTATTTCATTGTGACGTACTTTATTTACTGCTTCTTATCAAGCACAAATTTAATTTGGCACACAAGTTCCTGATGTTTCTGTTTTCTGCTGAGATTGTGTCACTTTCCTCAGGTCTGCATTTTTAATAGAGGAATCTTGTTTTGTTGGTTTTTTGCCCATCTTTCTAATCTGCTGAAATCTTTTTATTATATTTCGTCTTCAGTGATTTTTCGAATAACACTTGAATCCATATCTTTCAGGGATTACACACAAAATCTGACATCTTTTTACTAATTTTTCAAACAGATGTTTTTAATAATATGAGATTCTTGTAGGAGATGATAGACTTTCTTTCCAACAGCGTTTATTTCATCTTTGCCATTTCTTTACAGTATGTGAGTTCAAGAGCACTCTTCATAGTTGTCAAGGTCATCAGAAATAGCAAAGCCATATGAATACTGATATATGGAGAGAAAAAAAAAAAAAAAAAAAAAAAAAAAAAAAAAAAAAAGTAGTTTTGCAAAATGTTTTTAAAAATCAAAGTATTTCCTCTTTAATTAAAAAGTTACCACTCTAATCCAAAAATTCAAATGAGCAGTCAAAATGTGCTATAGGACTGCTAAGGTTAACTTGGTTTTCACAGAAGCATATTCACCTTTTGCTCTAGGTCTTATATCCTAGAGAAAATTAACACATTTTGTTCTTGTATTTGTTCATTATTTTCCTAAGGAATGAAAAGTATTGGTCATACATTTCAGTCATTCTTTGGTATCCCAGAATTTCTGCTTTTCAATCTCCATTTCACTCCTTAATTTTTCCTGTAGTACCTTGTTCCACTGTGACTTGTTGAATTTGCCTTATACTAGCATACTAGTCCTTCATATTCATTATCTTTTTCACTTACTGTCATAAAATCTATGTCATTCAGATCTGCTGATTTACATGTGTTTAAATTTTCACTATCTTCCATGTCTTCCTTTATCCATTTCTTTTTGGGATTTTTTGTTTGTTTTTGTTTTACTTTTTGTATTTTTTTATTTATTTTTTTCTGAATAGGTCTTCATATTTCATCTTATCTGTCTAAAATTCCTTTAATTCTCTTCTCTTCTTCAGCAGTAAATAAATAAATAAACAAACAGTTTCAGTCATCCTAAGGTCAGATTTCCTATTTGACTCACAAATCACTGAATTATTTCTGAATTGGAACTCGTTATGAAGCCCAAGGCAGTTTTACATTTGAGCATAAATCCAAGCCAGGAACTATGAAGACTTCTCACACAAACCTGCAGAAGCCCAAATGGACTTTGACAAGATGCCTAGCCTCACATTTCTCAATGCCAACAATCCCATTACTTAACTGCTTACTGGATTAAACTTTCTTTCTCACACACACAGATATAGAATTTAATGATAAAAGTAGTTATCATAGAATTTCAAGATACATGCAGGCTCTAGGCTGAGGGTCACTAACTTTATTATTTGTCCAGTATCATAAGTCCAGGAGCAGGTCTATTATTCCATCTAGTTAAAGAGAGGTAAAGATATGAAACTTGTTAGTAAAAAAATCTTGCTGTAACTTAGACTTAATGACTACTTAACATTTCATTTTATTGGAAAGCTTAAAAGCTCAATTCTAGAAGTTATTCTGTAACTTTACCCTACATGAGCCAAAACTGTGTTTTCTATTGCTACACGTTTTTGTTGTTGTTGTTGTTGTTGTTGTTGCTTTGTTTTTTTTGGTTTGGAAATAATCATCTTTTTTTTTTTTTTTTTTTTTTTTTTTCTCTCTCTTTACAGAATGTGCCAGCGAGAATTACCACAAAGAACAAGAATACTTGCCTCATTGTTTGTGACACTATATAAATGTGCCAGAATTTATCCTACTTATACCATACATTAATGATGGTCACAAATGCTACCATCTGTAATCCTTCTCTGTCAGATACTAAGCACAAATAAAGTACAAAGCAGCAGTCATGATACTTCATAGGAATGCCTTTTAATTCAGTAGGGAAACATAGTGATAATTATGACATTGTAATAGAAACATAAGTATTGTAAAAGATTTATGTGAGATTTTTAAAATTTTTTACTTAATCAGTAGTTTAGGGAAAATGATTTAATAAAATCCAAAAGCAAAATCCCCCCAAACTAATCTGTTTACAATAGAGTTTTGCATATTTACACAGATGCGATGCTCCTAAATGTCAGTTTCTGTCTCAAAGTAATCTTTTAAAGCCAAGCTGTAAACATGAGTTCAAACAGGGAAATGCTGAAGTGTCTTCTCTCCAACCATTGTCCCAGATATGGTGAGGAAAGGTCAATCAAAGCACAAACTACTGAAATCTCAAATTTGTCACAATGGTCACACACTTGTAACTCTTACTATCCATTGCTAAACTTATTTTTTAAATTATTTTGAGTAGCGATAATACTCTCTCATTTACCTCTCTCAGAGAAGGGAAGTGGAAGATAATCTGGATATTCTAGTTTAAGGACTTATTGCAGTGTTAGGTACACAGTGTCATCTAGAGGCCAAAGATTTTTTCATAATAAATTTCATGGTCAAGGAGGGGCTGATTTTTCCTGCCCCCATTCATTCATTCAGAATGTCAGGACTGACATATATAGATCAGTGCAGCAGTGTTTAGTTGCAAGCTGCACAATAGTGAACAGACTGTATGACTCAATTTCTAGGGACAGTGTCAAGCTTGTGAACTGCTTTCTCCAAGAAAAACATCAGCACAGGGAATCCTCACTGTTTGATATCAAAAATCAATAGATTATTTAATTGAAATGCATTTGTGTTTGGATTTGGACAGATACTACTATAGTTTAAACTGTAGATCCATGACACCTTTCCTGTTTTTTTAGTAGCATTCCATCAAACCGGCCTTCAGGAAATGAGTTCATCTAGGAGAAGCTCCATCACTATTATAAAAGTATGATAAAAAAGGAATTTCTGAAAGCAGCTGTCACATAGTAGAGGCATCTCATCTATCTCACCAAATGAGACAATTAAATATTTGTTTCAGCCCCAAAATTAATTCAGAACCTATTAAAAACTTTTCTTTTTTAAGTTCTGTATGTATGATTCTCATTCATTTACATTCCAAATTCTACTGTTTCCCTGCAAGAATAGCAAAAAAAATAACACAACTCATGTACTCATGTTCATACCACTGTCTAACACAGAGTCTGACAGAGCTCTTTCTGCAAGGCAAATCTGAATAGTTTGGTTTTATATATATATATATATATATATATATATATATATTTTTTTTTCAGCTTGGATAGATTTAATTTTATTCCTGGTAGCTGATATGGTTTTGTGTTTTAGATTTCAGGTGAGAATAATTGTTGATAACATACCAATGCCTTTGATGTTGCTGAGTAGTGCTTACAGAAAGCCAAGAATTTTCAGCTTCTCAATACTTATTTGCCTGCAACAAGCTAGGAGGGCACAGAATCAGGAAAGCTGACTCAAACTCACCATACCATATAAATTCATGCTGAACAATAAAACAGGAAGTTGGCCAGAGGGGTGGTGAAGCTGCTGCTGTTTGGAGACTAGCTGGGCATTAGTCAGTCGGTGGTGAGCTACTGCATTACACACCAATTGTTTTGTATATGTTTATTATTATTATTATTATATATTATTATTTCCACTTCTTTTTCTGTTCTATTAAATTGTCTTTATCTCAAGCCATCAGTTTTTCAGGTTTTTCAGGTTTTTCAAATTAATGAGAGACAGCATTAGACAAACTAGACTTTTACAGTTTTGTGGTATTTATACATGCATCTTAAAATAATATTTTGAATGACTCAAATATATAGAGTAGAAATGTTTTTTTTTATTTTCCTTCCCTCATACAGTGAGGGCAGAGCACAGCTAAAGCACAGCAGTAGCAGGTTATTATTTAAAGTTAATAGTTGGAAAGCTAGTTACTAGTTTTGACGAGTAGTATTAGGTCTTTTCCTCTGGAAATAAGTCTTTTGTCTACAGACTTTTCAATTAAACACAAAGAGAATATGTAACACACATAATGAAAGGTTTTTATGGACAGGATAAATTTGTTTTTTTGAACACAGGAATTTTTGTCAATAGCTTTTTATTAATTCTGGATAGGATATTCCTCAGAATTGAGCTTACATACATACAAGAAATACAGTAATCACATAGTTATTCTGCATATTTTTAAACAACACTTTAAAAAAGAAAAAAACAAAAGCTATTAAAAGCCTTGAGATGAAATTTGGGTGTACACAGCAAATTTTTTTTGTCTCCCAAAAGAGCAATTCACAGAGAAGATTAAAGGTTATGTGCAAAGGGCATTGAGAAAACTTTACTAGAAAACACTTCCATTCCAAAAAGATATATTTGCCAGCTCTCCAAGAAGACTATTATGTGCTGTAGGTAATTGAAAATAAAATAAAGATTCACAGAATGTCTGATATTTCTATTTTATATAGAAACACTTAGAGGCTTACAATAGCCATTACACTGTGTCTCTATAGTATATAATCAACCACTGTCATTCTCCATTTATCATTAATGTATTTAAAAAATCCTTCTTCACAAATATTTTTTTCAATAATTTATGGTTTCTGTGCAGAATTTCAGTGAGGCATAGCTCCTGCAGTTCATAGACCAGGGTACTTATTTCAACTGTATCAGTTTCTTGGCTTATGTTAATAAGCTAAGTCAAAGGGAAAATGCCAATTATTCTGATGTTTCTGCTATAATGGAGTAACACAGCAAGAGGAAGGGAAAGAAGGAGTTTGGACTAGATAATCTCCAGAGATCAACGATGACGAGCAGGGTTAGTTAGGCTCTTCAGCCACAATAAGTAGTACAACAGCCAGTTGAAAATTTCAGATTAAATTCCAAATAATGGAAAGATGCAGTCATCTTACAAATGTACCCCATGTTCATGATAAAAGGATTAATACAAATTATTGTGGATAAGAAAAAGAAGATTTGTGGAAATAATCTTGGTAGTATTTGGTGAAAAATGCTGCATAGACACTAAACACTCTACACATTCTTCCCACGCTATGTTCACACTTACGTTGAAATGGGGATGGTGCTCCAAAATTAGGTTTTTAAAATTCAAAATTAGTGACAAAATAACTTGTTTTTATTCTATTCTTTTCTTTGAAATTTAATTTTATTAAACTCATTCAAAATTCTGTTATTTTTAACTGAAGCCTGTTTTATTCACAAGCAGCACTGCTGATGATAGCTACTAGTAATTTCACCAATGTTATATACCCCAGGAATTATAACGATGTTTCCAGAAATCAGAAAGATAACTTCAGTAGCCTTAGAAAAAGAAATCTTCTCAGTCATCTTGCTTCTTGTTTTCATAATAGCATCATTTCTACATAACTATGGAAAATAAATTCTATGAAGGTTACAACACAGCACAACTTTTGTAAGTTTAGGGCACAAGTATGTGAAAGGAAAAAAGATAATTCCCTGAAAACACGTTTGTACAGAATAATATGTAGAAGCTCAAAGTAACAGCGCAGTTTTTAACAAACTATCAGCTACCTTTAATTGAGATGGTGAATGTCACTTCGCTCTTTGCCAGAAAGGAGAACTGAAAGTATAAGAAGCATTGGCAATGCATTATTTAGGCCAGTACTAAACATGTTAGTACTATCTAACATTTTCAAACTTAGGAAAGCAGCATTTTTCTCTTACTTGCTGCTTGGTGTACAGTGTTCTATCACTGTCAGTTGTCACTTTTCCCGCACATCTCCCCCCCCCCCCCCCATTATTTCCAAGTTATTACATTGCTACCCTTCCTCAGGCATGATGGAAACAAGTATAATCCCCCCCCCCCCTTTTTTTTCTTTCTTTTTTTTTTTTTTTCTTTTCCTGAATTTCAGAGAAAACCATCATTTTTAACCCAACTTCATCCACTTATGTTCTAAAATTGTTATAATTTTGGTAAGAATGCAATTCTATTATTCATAATTTACTTTATGTGTTGTATTTATGGACTGTACTATTGCTTTGTAAGATGCTTTCATTTCTTGTGCAGACTTCAGAACATTTGTCTCTATGTAAACTTGATTATCTAAACTCACTTCTTCTTAAAAGATGGAAATGTTTGCACCAGGTGAGTCCCACCAATGCTCAGACAGAAGCAGAAAGAACAGAAAGAGTGTCAACATGTGAATTCCCTACTGCAGAAAATTTCAAGATTCAGCCCTCAGTGAGTAAAATGAAGGGCACTGCCACATAAGATAGGAAAGAGGTGATCCTTCTCAGTTTCCCAGAACCCATAAAAAACAGTGACTGCTTCATTATGACAGTGACTAAGCTGAGGCTTGAACTTCAAGAGTCAGGCCAGAGAAGATGAAGATGATCTCTGTCTTAGTAGCATCTGTGAAACAGTGGGTCAGTGGGTCACCTCCTCTTGTGTGTACTGTTACAAGATTGGCATGTGGGTTCTTGCTCACTGCTGGCAAAAAAAAAAAAAAAAAAGCCTAACTAATGGTGATGACTACACTGAAAAATAGAGTTCTGAGAATTTATAGCTGAAAATTTGCTGAGAATGGTGTTTTCATGTTCTTTGTTGTAGATTCCATGGAAATGAATAGAGGACATTACTTTTGGTGCAACCTACAAACTATCATTAATGTCATTAAATTGAAATGTAGACAGTGTCTTTTTTTGTTTTTTGTTTGTTTGTTTTTTAATTCCCTTTACTCTGCAGAAATGATTTTTTAATGTCAGTGATTTATTCAGAAGGTACTTTTATTATATTTATCAAGGTTTTTCTTCCCATATTTTAGCTAAGAATGCTAATTTAAATTTGAACATATGATATGGTATCAAAAGTCTGTTTTTATCAGCCACCTGCACTATTATTTTTTCTTTTTTTACCACTTTAAAGATTTGTACAGTTGAATACTATTAGAATACTTACTTTTTTGAAGTACTGTCTGTCAGTTCAGTCCTCAGCAGTCCTTTATAGATTACATTAGAAAAAAAAAAAAAAAGAGTTCAATACTGAATACTGATCACAGCTGAAGTCAGCCTCTGAGATGTTTTAAAAGTCTGGTGTTGATTCTGGTTTTTTGTTGGTTTTTTTTTGTTGTTGTTGTTTGTTTGTTTTTGTTTTTGTTTTGTTTGTTTGTTTTGTTTGTTTGTTTGTTTGGGTACTTTTTAAAAATACACATATTTATATATATTTGAGACATATGTAACCAACATGTACTGAATAACAGGTACAAGTTTATTCATCCTTTCCACAGGGGCTTGCAGGTCCACTCCTTGAACCTTCCAGTTTCACTTGATTGTGAGAGACATGAAGATTTTAAAGTACTGCTTCCTTTTGTTTCTAAGCTACTTATAGCTTTATAGTGGTGTAAAAGATCCTTTTATTTCACAAAACACCAATATTGGTAGTTTTGACTAAACCAATTCTTTAGAAAAGAGAAAAGGCCAGTGACAAACATAATATTTCCTTGTAACTTTTGTTAACACATTTCAGCAATAATCAGAAATCTTAACAAGCAGTTTCTTGGGACATTTGCTATCTGGCTTGATGGATCTTTTGTTCTCATTGTGAGCTCATCCTCAGCAGTGTAAAACATCTTTTAAATTGGTAGCATTAATTCAGAAAACTACTTTGTTAAATATTTTGAGATCCTTGATTGTAAAACTCCTTTAAATCTCAGATAATCGCAGATAAGTAACTGGGGTAGGGGGAGAGGAGGCTGTCCAAGATCCTAAGAGAAAAAAAAAAAAAAAAAAAAAAAAAAAAATCACCTAATTATGTGGCACTTTTTTTAATTTAATAATCACTGTCTCCCCAGGACCCACTTGGTCCTAAGCTCTGTAGAGAACGTTTGATGGTTGGAAAAAAATATACACGCTGCCATATCCAAGCATAGCATGTATGAAATAATTATTTATGACAAATGGACAATGGCGAGAGAACAAATAAACAAAAAAGCCCACTTCAATAGAGGATGGGGACAGGGACAGCCAGTAGGTGGTAGCTGCATATGATTTCACCCCACTGAATCCACGCAGTTCTTTTGTCTTTAAGTCCTTTTTATCAGTTGGATAGAATATACATCTGGAGTATTTGTTCTTTGTTATCTATCTCCTTTTGATATTCTTGAATTAGAAAGTACTTTCAACTTGGACATATGAAAATACCATCAAGATCCTTTCCCCGGGCAGTATATTAGCACTTACTCAAACATATCTGCCTTCAGAAACACTGTTCTCCCTTTGCAGCAAATTACCTAAGTAAAAAGTAATTTTTTTGTTTGTTTGTTTTCTTTCCCCATAAATATACTAAAATGAAAATACTTCTTCTTGCCCTTATCCTTATTTGACATGGAATTTCCCATGGATTTTCAGTTCTGTCATCAATTGTCTGCATTTCATAACTTTCATAATTTATATCATCTCTATGAACCTCTCAGTATTTTATAGCATAGTATATATTTAATATGAGAGAGAAATTTTTGCTCCTACTACATTTTCCAGTTAGGCCATTAGGGTTTTATTATGGGTGTATCTGAATACATTGCAGAAAAGCAAAAAAGCACCCATAAATTATGCAGGTCATTTTAAGTGAATGCCAGAAAATCACCTACACAACAGAATTTATTTTAGAAAACATTCAAGTCATTACTCTGTTTCTAAGCATTAGCTTTGTAGTGTACTTTTTGGTATAGGTGGAGCCAGATGTCTTTAATTTTCATGTAGATTAATTCAGGAAATATAAAAAAGAATAAAGAATAAAGAAAAAAAAAAAGGAAAAGGTAAAAAAACAAAAACTCTTAAAAAGATACACTTGAAAACTCTTCCCCACCTCCACTTTTTAAATAGTTTATTTTTTGATTTATATTTCTCAGAGACATTACATTATGAAACAGCATGGCTCCTGAGGTGCACAATCAGTCTAATCTTTCTCATTGTTCATTCGAAGAGCACTCATAAAAACTGAGAAAGCAGATTCAACATATACACAGAATACTCAGATGATCATAATAGCAGCTTACCAATACAAATGTTAGTGGAATAGTGATCAAAGTGACAAACAAAATTCTTGTCTTCCCTGTCTAGGCCTTCAGAAATTTTTAACCATAAAAAAAAAAACAACAACAAAACAAACAAAACAAAACAAAACAAAAGCAAACAAACAAACAAACAAAAAAAAGCTTTCAAGATATCTTTTCTTGTAGTTGAACTTACACCTTCAATAGCTTATAATGGAAGAAGTTAACATGAATAGCATAATTGCTAGAATCAAAAGAGAACATGCCTAATATTGTTCAGTCAAGTGGGTGAACAGATAATGATTAACTCTATCACAGTCAGGAATTAATTTTAGCACTGTAACTAGTATTTTGTGAAAGCTTATAGGTTTTCTCTGTCTAGAGTCAGAAACAAAACAACTAGGTGTCATTGGATAACAAATCCCAATAGATTATTTCTGTAAAATTCCTATAAACTTCTCAGATTAGACAGAAAGTCTTCAGAGAAGGGAGTCCCTAGATTCCTCATCCCTGGGCTAATTTCATCAAAATATGAAGTGACACGGGCAACAGAAAAGAAACTGCTGGATATGACAACCAGGAACAGGCAGTAATACATATAGTTGAGAAGGGCTAAGGTGCTGATTTCCTGATTGAGAGGGAAAGAAAACAACTGGTTTCCTTTGTAACATTTGAGGCACTAATTTGTTGTTTGGATATTGCATAGAATGAAACAAGTCATCTTAATTCCTGTTTAGAATCATAGGGTATTACTATAAGGAATGTATTAAAAACCAGGTATGTCTATTTAGAGTAGCACAAAGAAAAACACAAATCTCAGATATCATTCACTTTGATGAATGAATGCAGTACAAGTAATACATACAATGATAAACAGAATAACTCATTTGATTGAACAACCAAAAAATGATGTTTGTGTTAGCATATATAATTTCCACAACATAACAAGTAAAAAACCACTGGAAATTCATATTTTTGAGGGATTTCATTCACTCACAACTAGTTGAATAGTCAACAAAATGTTGGAACTCACAGAGAAATACTTAAGGTCATGGAGCATATTTTTTTCTGGATAGCTTCAAAATAAAATAAAAAATGATTGTTTCAGTTGGCAAACTGAAGTATATTACAATACATTGGTGAACACCTCATTGCTCATCTTCATTAATAAAGATAGCTTTGTTGCAGTGGCTCTACCAAAGCATTGTCCTAAATCAGTGTACAAGGACATAAAACAAGAAAATCTCAATATCTAGGAATAGCAGGCCAGCATGTTCAGACTTCTTTTTTATCTATAGTCTGTTCACGGAAAGACAGATATTAAGAATGAGTTGATAACATTTTCTCTGCTGGAGACCTGTCCTCTAGTCTAGTTCCTATACAAGTTATTGAAGTGTGCTTTCACCCTGTGAAACTCTCTTCCTAAAGCTTCCCAGCTGGTAGCAGATCTCCTTGAATTGCCCCTATTCAGGCGCTCCCTCTGATGGATGGAACTGCTGCTAATGGAGCAAGGACCCAGAACAAAGTGTGGGTCTGCTCATGTTTGTCCAGCAGATGGTACAGTAGGAAGAACATACATCTGTGCATCTGCTCAGATATATTTACTGGCCAGTTTTTGAACATGGAATTTAACAAGCCATAAATTCTGTTTATACTAATTAAATTTTTGGTGGTTATGTTGCTACTATTGGCTTTTATTTCTTTATTTATTTATTTTCTTTTAAATGAACTAATGATGTTATTATGTGCACTTTTCTAGGGTTTTCTAAAGGACCTGAAAAAGTACTTACAAGAATAACCAGAACTAAGTTTTCCAAATACAGCAACTAACCATTACAAATTACAAAAGAGCTTGGTCACATTGGTAGCGAATAAATGGCCAAAGTGAGAAGAAAATCTTGTGTATTTTCTTCATTATTTTCTGTTCTAGCTGGCTGTCATGGTTTTCCAATTTTGTAATTCAGAACTGAACTCACTAGTGACAAAACAAAACAGTTAACAAAAAATGTTAACTGTCTGGTGTATCTTCATACACATTTCTTGAGAATGGTTGGGTGGTAGATTTAACGTCCTTTTACTAAACAGAAGGAGATGAAAAGTCTGCAATAGTAATTGAATTGTCTCAATTATTTGTAAAACAATTAGAAGATACTAATGTTCCTTAATTTACTAAATGGACTAAATTAGCAAATGAGCTGAAGGACTGGCAAACTGGTTTCAAAAAAATCCTCTGTTGCTTGCAGAGTTCATGTTTTTATTTATTTATTTTCAAATATCCTGTGGCTAGACCCAGTAACTACAGGATGGAAACATTTTTTAAATCATTGGGGAAAACTGCAAACAAAATATCTACATCCCTAAATCACTCTCAAGAAAGAAAACGCTTTGGCTCAAAAGTGATTTCACAGTTCTTCAGTGTCAACTTGTTAGCTGAAAGTAGTAGCACTGATGAAAAACACAACTTGATTTCAAATATGCCAGGAAATGCCTGTTGATGTCACATTTCCACTTCATGCTGGATTATGCCAAACTTTGTCCCATTTCTGGTTGATGTGACTTATTCCTCTCTCAGTTCAATGCCAGCTATGCTGTGAAGCAACTGCAGGTGGAAATAATACTAAAGGTACAAACACCTCTGTACTGTTCATGTAAGAGTATCTGAAACACAAAAGTTCTAAGTACCAACAGCTAGGAACTCTCCATACTTGGATTATAGAAAATAGGCTGATCAGAACATGCTTGTTCTTAACCAAGATCTCTAGAAAGGAATGTGTTTATCTACTGTAAGAAAAGAAACAAAAATTTAAGTACTTAATAAAATACAGTACTTTAGGGTCACCCTCCACATTTTAAAAAATGGTAAAGTTAAAGAGCACATTTTTCCCATTCCATCACAAAACACAAAACTGATATGTTACATGGGTCATAAGAGCCAATGGGAAATGCAGAATAAGCTGCACAATGTGAAGAAA
Source organism: Excalfactoria chinensis (assembly GCF_039878825.1). Taxonomy (NCBI): domain Eukaryota; kingdom Metazoa; phylum Chordata; class Aves; order Galliformes; family Phasianidae; genus Excalfactoria; species Excalfactoria chinensis. Next base: position 63,689,641 of record NC_092826.1, on the reverse strand, counting down.
CTGATAAGGGAGAAAAGTACATCACAAGATGAGTGAAATCACCATTAAACGCTGCTCATGGAATAAGAAGAGATGAATTATATTTCCTTCATAACAGCACTCCTTCCACATTCACATAAGAAATAGTGTTTCTAACCCTAGAAACTGGACAAGCAAGATATTAATAGATCAGAGATTCTGTTTCTTCTTCCTCTCATACTACCGTACACCAATATGGATTTGATCCAAGAAAAGTGAAGATAATATTGTTGCCAATTTTATTTTTATTTTTTTCTAAAGGGGAACTTTGTTCTAACCTTGCTTAAATAATAATTGGCATATTTTCAAAATTATTCCCAGCTACAGGCAATATCCATGTACTTGCCCTTCCACCTTCACTCTTTTGTAAATTGTTGGCAGTTCTGTCACCAAAAAAAAAAAAAAAAAAAAAAAGATCAAACTGTTGGCCATACCTGTAGTATGTTTGGTTCATATGAACCAATCCCAACACTATTTCATGATATAAGCTAAATTAGCTAGAGCTTTGGAGAAGGTCTATCTGCACCTGCTATCCTCTTAATGTAAAAGCCACTACAGAAACCCCTGTGAAGACAATAAATGTCTTTTATATTTCAGAAGAACAAAGTTTCATTTAAAGGCAATGTAAAATGAGAATAAGCTTTCTAAAGAGAAATCTCAGATGATGTGTTCAGGAGGAATGGAACTACAGAGAAGATAACTATCACTTCTCTTGCTTACTAAGTCCTTGCCAATGGGACTTTGCTTCCTGGACTGATTTCAGATGAATCAATGACTCAGCTGCAGTGAATGCTATACAGTCCTCCCTAGAGAAGTTATTTTCCTTGAGCCTGAAAACTGTCTCTTTAACTCAGTCTGAGAAATTTCTCAACCTACACGTTTCCAGCCCATTCTGGTTTTTCTGTCCTTTTCTACAGCCTGTGGAAACCTCTTTTTCTTTTAACCCACAGTTACTTCCACAGAAAGAGAAATCTTACTTTCTTTCTGTATACACTGTCTTTAACTCCTTTTAATTTATTAATTTATTTATTTTTTAATTTAAAATACTACAACATTGAACCATGATTTTATTTTATTTTATTTTTCCCAATTTCCACAATAAAAAAAGGTTAATCTATTTCCACACATTGCTGTTACTGTCCTCTGGATGCCTTAATTGCTTTTGTTGTTATCACTGTTGTTTTTAGGACTTTGCAGAATTACTTGTGTCCTGTCATCAACTGATAGCCACCATAAGCATGGATGTTTCTTTTCCTAATATTTTTTCTGAACTAATCTCTTCAACAGGTTCAAACTGGTTAATGATACTAACCATGTGAAGTGACTGAATCACCAAAACACTCATTCTGAAATCAAACTTTGATCGCTGTACCAAACCATTGTTTTTTGTTTTTGTTTTTTAAGACACGTAACAGATAAGAAGCATGTTTATTCATTCATTAGACTGATTTTTTTTTCTGTTTAGATTAGTTCTGTTAAGTCGACATTTAAGTAGTGAGAGAAAATGTTTGATAGTTATTGCAAAATTAAACTTTCTACAACACTTTTTCAGCTTTCAATATATATATATATTTTTCTACTAAACATGAGCTTAATGTATTTCTTGACAAAGATCAAATTCTACTAATAACAAAGAAATGTTTCACAAAAGAGTGTGAAAGTTTATGAGTTAATGCAGTTGGGTTTTAATTATTATTATTTTTATTTTTAAGTACAGAAATGAATTTGGCTCTCTCCTAGCCTTCCCCGACCTGCATTTTCCTGTCTATTAACATTACTATAGATTGCAGATGGGATTTCAAGGTGGAGGAATATGGATTTGTAATTTGTAACTGCAACAGGAGCTGAGTGCTGGTTCCTGCCTTGGTCTGGTAATGCCAATGGAACTCAATACTCTTTTTATGGGGGCCAAACAGGAGTGAAAGTACAAGTTAAAACTGCATAGATGTACACAAAACAAAGCAGATTTTCTGAGTTTCTGAGGCAGTTTCTGACATTTCACTGGGGAAAAGACAAGTATGCAATTCGAGGAAAACTTGGAACAGATTACAATATAACAAAATTGAAAATAATACTCTGACTCTTTTGGGAGTGAACAAGGTAACAATATTGTTTCTATTAGTTATAGAAAATTACTGGCATGACTCTCAAATATGGGCAATATCATTGGAAACTTATCTGAATCATTAGGTGACATGGAATTTATTTGAAGTCAAATTCTTGTGCTGTTAGTTACAGACTTGCTTCAGCAGTCATCTAAGAAGCATCAAGTTGTCATAGCAAAGTAAAGAATTAGGTCCTTTATTATCCCTCTTGTTCTTAGAATCTAAAAGTATTACAGATTGGAGAAAGTTTGCTTTCATGTGTGGGTTTTGGCACATGGTGTGAGGAAGTATATTACTATAATTTAACTCTTATTGTAAGGCATGACATTTTTTACAGCTAATTGCTCCACTCTAACTTTTAAAATGAAAAGATCTTTCTATGTTTCAACTTGTATATTGAAATGATACTCTTATTGTTAAAGGTGACCCAAACGTTATTTTTGATGACTGTCTTTTTTATTTTATTTTTTTATTTTATTTTTTGTTCATTTATGATAAATAAAATTACCTAAGAAATTTTAGACTATTTCTAATGACTATTTTCCCATTTTCTGTTTTTATTTTTATATGTGTTGTCTCTTGAATTCTAGTTTTACTTAACAACAAGATAGACTGCACATAATTATCCAAATTCTGTTTGAAGCTAAGGAAATAAGAATGACTTTTGCAACATAAAACTTCTGTGTTCCATGGTCTACAATAAGATCTCTTCAGTGTTCTTTTACTCTTGGGGACTACCAGGCCTTTACCATTTCTGGGCCTGAAACTCTGCAGCCACTCTACCCATTAGGATTTTCATTTTCTGATTGATGACTTTGATGTGTAGTTGCATTAAAGAAAAAGACCAAAAGGCAAGAGATGCTGTTCAAAGACCTGCAAGCCTCCAAGGAGTAGGCAAATGGAGCACACATACACAACTGTATCAACACTTAAAATAAACATATAATAATAATTTTAAAAAAAAAAAAAAAAAAAAAGCATACAGCACTTATACTAATAATACTAGTTAGTCTTAAAACATTTTCTTTTCTTCCTTTTTTTTTTTTTTTTTTTTTTTTTTTTTTTTTTTTTTTTTTTTTTTTTTTTTTTTTTTTCCCCCTCCTTCAAGAGAATGCTTGTATGCTTTCAGGAAGATGAGGTGTATTCTAGTTTGAAACAGGAAAATGCATCCAGAATCAAAAGTATCAAAATGTTCACTATGCTAAGAATTTTTCTCACCTAAAGCCAGGTCAGCTGCAACTGAACTGTGAGCGCTCTTTAATCTTTCATTTTATGTGCACAATAGAGATCAGAAAAGATCAGAGCAACAGTATTGTACTGCCAAGAATAGAGATCTCTTTTTTTATACCTGTTAAACTAAAGTATTTACAAGATGTAAAGTCCCTACTGAGAATCTAATGTGAGAAATGTACTCCATTGTGCATGTTTCTTTACGAAGTTACAGAGCTAGTAACTTGATTGATTTAACTTACCTCTTTCCATCAACTCTCAAAAGATGAGAGCATTCTAAAACGCAGTGAAAAATCTATGTTTAAAAAAAAAAAAAAAAAAAAAAAAAAGTTTGTATTATGTAGGAAATCAAATTAGATTACTTTTTTTCTTAATCGAGAGAGCTATAGAGTTATACTTGCTGTAATCACAGTGTATCACAAGAGTATGAGGCTGTTTCACTCAGAAGATGTTTGAAAATCCACAGGGAGAGAAACGCCTACAGGCAACCTCTGCGTTCTGGATACATAGAGATGTTGCAAAGGTGTGAAGACAAAGGTTGAAGCAAAGAAGTCAGGATGTGTGCTCAGTATGGCTGATTATACCCTGTATACATCCTTGGAGAAGTCAGGAAGTAAAAACAAAAACAAACAAACAAACTAAAGTTTATTCTTTCTCAAAGTAAATTGTTACATCATGTTCCCAATAGCACAACTCATACCATTTTAAGAAAGATCTAATTCAATTTCAAAAGAACTATTCAGCCTAGCCTAGTATATTTTAGATTAGAAATAGGGGTGATTACTTCTTAACAAATAAAAGGATTAGAAGCAGAACCATCAGAATTGTTTCATCTACTAGATATCACTACAGAAATTCCCTCTTATCCTTTCCAATTTGAATAGTAACTCTATATATTGTATATATTTTTAACAGTAAAGTAGTAGAAAATGAGACATACTGATGGAATTTTCTGGAGATGACAACTTCTATTAGCAATTTTTTTCACTCCACTATGGACCTTATCATACTTCAAAGTCACAGGTGTAAGAATGTATTCATGATAAGGATTAAATAAAAGAAAGATGTGTAGAGAGAAGGAAAAAAAAGTGATCTTACAAATCACTGAAATAAATGTTTTTTTCACCTATTTAATTATTTTTCCAAATACCTTATTCAAAATCTCAGATAGCCTATCATCGTTTTGAAAAATCTATTGTTTCTTTAAAATGGGATTATTCTTATGTTTGAGATCACTTGTCCTCAAAGGGATAAGATTAGACAAGAAAATATAATTCTGGCAAAACGTACTTAAACAACAATACACAGGCAATTGTGCAAAAACTTCTAACACACTTCTTTTTTCCCCTACCTTCCTCTAGTTAGACCAGATTTTCTTATGGACTTCAGTAATATGACAGACAGCAATGTATTATATAAACAGTGACAGGAAAAAATGGCAAGACTTCTATTGTTGTTGTTGTAATATATCCACCTATCTATTTTTGACAAGGTCAAAAATCTCTTTTATTTCAACTTTACACTTGACTGCTGATGCAAAATGACCACATGCTTTGACACAATTTAAGCCACAGACATCAACATTAAATAATAAACATTTTAAAGATTTTGTTCTAATAACCGAATTCAGGACAACAACTGAGTAGAAATGCCCATCTGTCAGCAACTGTGCTTCTAACGCATTTTGCTTTAAAATTGTAAGCACTGAGCATACAAAACAATGAAGTCTAATTGCATTTCAGCTGTACAGTAATTAAACAAACAAACAAACAATAAAACCTTTATTAGAGAGCAAAACTTCAGATTACTCCTTTCCAAAAAACAAAACAACCAATCAAACAACTAGCTCCTTTACTTAATTTCCCAACTTCTAATATCTAGTAAGGAAAGTTGCAATAGCACTAGAGGAGGCTAAGTAGGAAAAGAAGGAGTGAAAAATTAAATCCATCTTAATTGGTGCTCGTAATTGTAAGGGACTCCATAACTAAGTTACAAATCTTTGTATTTCTGGACAAAAGTCCTCTATTCACTGCAGAAATGTAATATTTTGAATGTGTGTCAAAGAGATGAATATACTTTTACTATGTACACCCATTAACAGAAATAATTTTTAAGAGAGTGTAAAGCATAAATTCTCTGTCAAGACAACATCAGATAGTGTGTGGACATATTCAGATTATGAACTATTGGGAAATGCATGTATATTTAGGACCTGTGTATCTGAAAATGATATCTGCTTTTGTGAAAAGGCACCTGGAATGGACACTTGATAGTGCTGTTGTAATGATTTTATGATTTTTGTTATCGTCATTCCACATAATAACATCACGTACAGCACTGGGAATTAAAAACCTAATGCTCCACTTCCATGAACTGTTGATTTTCCAAATACCCAACTCTCAGAAAAGAGAAACTACATACCCCAGAGGACTTTGCACTCAGAGGGGAAGATAAAGCTGGCAAGTCATGGGACTCTTTCTCTTGCTGCATGGCAGTGTGTGGGTATGCTCCTCTGTCATTTTGCCTTCAATTCAGAGTAAGGCCTTTGGTTTCAGACACTCTCTCTCTCATCTTATTTGATTTATTAGCCTCAATTCCAATTATATTGTATTACATTATGTTATCTTGCATTCTGATATCATGTTTTGTAAATTAACTTTCATCCTCAGATCAGTGCTGCTGCTGCTTTGTTTTCAGGTCCACCTCCCTACCTTTTCCCCTTCCCCTTTTCAGGCCAGTGGGCCTGTTAGCCTGCTGTTCCCCTGTCACAGACACAGATCTAGAGATAACTCTGTGAGATTAATTAATTAACTAATTACTAATTAAGGTGTACAATTTTCGTATCTGAACTCAAACCAATGCCACTCTATGGATGGGCAACAAAAATTAGCTGCCAAAACTGGTAAAGTAAACACATCCTTGAATATATTTTCTATCCCTTTCCCATTTCCCTTATTTACAAAATCTGCATTAAGATAGATTATACTTTGTATGGATCTACCTTTCTACCTCAACAAAATCTGAAATCTTTTATCTCTGTATGTAATCTTTCACTAAAGAATAAACCAGTACTAGTTTCAGGCATTTTCTGATCTGAGAATGGACACAGAATCACAGAATAGTTTGGGTTGGAAGGGACCTTCAAGATCACCTAGTTTCACCCCTCAGCTATAGGCAGGGACATCTTCCTTTAGACCAGGTTGCTCAAAGCCGCAGCCAGCCAGGCTTTCAACGCTTCCAGGGAGGGCCCATCTAAAGCCTCCCAGGGTAACCTGTTCCAGTGTTTCACCACTCTCACAGTAAAGATTTCTTCCTAATATCTAGTCTAAATCTACACTCTTCCAGTTTAAAACCATTTCCCCTTATCCCATCACTACATGCCCTTATAAAAAGTCCCTCCTCACCTTTCCCACAGGTCCTCGTCAAGTACTGGAGAGCAGCCATGAGGTCCTCCAGAGCCTTCTCTTTTCTAGTCTGAAGAACCCCAGCTCTCTCAGCCTGTCCTCATAAGGGAGGTGCTCCAGCCCTCTGATCAGTACAGCTGGTCATGCTTGTCTTGATACAACCCAGGATATGGCTGGCCTTCTGGGATGCAGATCAGTCCTCAGATTAGAAATGCCTCTGAGAAGCAAGAAGAGGGAGTTTCACATAAAGCATGGAGAAAGGCTCTGATAAATGGGAGTGCAGCCCCAATATCTCAAAACTAGGCTTATACATCTTCCAGTGATAGTTATTTTCATTGCTGGGTCTTTAAGTCATTCCTTCATAGGAAGTGATTAGGCACAATAATCTCATTTGCTACAGAAACATAACTACATTTCTTAAAAGGTTGTGCAGTCTTCAAAAATGGTAGAAAACCAATATGAAGTACAGTCACGTGAATTGAAAGTTAGAGATCACAAACCAGTGATTTTGACATTTAGTAGATCTAATAATAATAAAAATAAAACAGAAAAATAGAAGTAGTATCATGCATTTCTACATTAAACTTATGAAAATTATCTTCCCCTCTCTTCACTCTCCTAACTTCCCTTTTCATACTAATACTGACAAGCGATGTACTTCAGAGAAGGACAGAAAAGTATATAACAGAACAAAAACAAGTTAAAATCTCCCAGAAACTAGTTTAGAAAAATTCTTTAATTTTGAAGTAGTAAACAAAACAGTAAAATACATTGTTATCTTATATGCCATATGCCCAAATTAGGATTCTTTTGCTTTAGTTGTATTAAAAAGGCAGTCTGCCACTTGATACAGTTTAATACCACAGCTGCACAAGTTTTAGGCTTCTTATTAATTTATAGCATATAACTATCAGATGTATAAAATTGAGAATTTGGAAGAAGCAAGGGAAAAAATCCAAATGCATAAACTTAGTGGCACTTTTATCAGAACAGAGCAAAGTTAGTCTTGAATAGTCTTATAAATTCACTGATATAAACAACTGCTGACGATCTCACTTTCTAGAAATAATGAAAAAGGAAAAAAATAAAATAAAAAATGAACATCTCCTTAAAAGGGTATCTATAAAAGGCACACAAATTTTACTACACTCTGAATTACAGACAGAGTTATGGTTCCCTAAAAGATAAGTAATTCACTATTTTACATTCCAACTACTGTGAAGAAAAAAAATAAAAAATAATATAAAAAAATAAAAAATCTCCAAAGCATCACACAGAAAAGTACATCTAGGCTAGGCCACTGTTTTCAAATCCTGTGTATTGCGCATACTAAGGTACACGCAGGTCTTAAAAGATTCTACATTATTCATTACATTAGTAACTTGTAATCAAGGAACAAGGGCAAGGCCAGTCTGGTCAACCTGATGCTGATTAGCCCACAAATGTGTTATCATGCACTTTCTCAAGAGATTTTGTTTGAATTTGAGAGCAAAATTACTTTCAGCATCAAAACATGTGTCCTTTTCTCCTGCTCAAATTTCAAGTTAGCAACTCTGATTAGAAAATGAAATGCAAATATGTCTGAAGAAATAAAATGAAGTGATTTATGACTTCCCACTGATATCAGCAGGACTAAACAGAACTTTGCAATTATGGTGTTATTAGGTGAGCAAGGCCTCACCTAGTCTTTGTCAAACTATTTTTTGTTTGGATACGTTGTTTCTACATAAGCATAGCAAACTTTCAGACCAAAAGAGTTTCTCTCATTTGAAGAAGGGCAAGTTTCTGACTTGTCAGAAGACTGCAGACAAAAATAAGGTGAATTAATATTATGTCCTCAAACCCTTTCAGCACCATTTAATACTAACTAAAGGTGAAAAACATGGAGTCACTGCCTGAAGCAGTGTTCCAGCGTTGCTCTGGCTACAGTTTAGCTGGGTTCAGATTACTGTTTCCATGTATCTACTTGTTAGTGCTTGCCTTTCAAGTTACCACTTTATTTTAATATTCCAGCACAATTACAGGTAAAGCTGCTCACTAATCATCTTCATGAAGTGAGGTGACATAGATAAACATACACACACCTAATAATTGGGTGATCACTGGAACAATAAGAAGGAAGTATGCATCCAGATATGTTGATGCACCAGGTTGTTGTATTGTAAGGAAAAAAAAAAAAAAAAAAAAAAAAAGTCGCACAAAGTCTTGGCCACAGTTGCATTTTCTCTACCAGAAACATACTTCTCAGAAAGAAAACTCTTCCAAATATCACCAATACTGGTAATAATGTTTGGATGTTTGGCCCAGAACCCCTTATCAGTCAACCCCTTATCAGTCAATCAAGGTAAAACAAAACCATTTCAGTTACAATAAAGTAAACAGAAAGTGGAATCATGGACTTCTAGAGCACGGAATTTAAGTAGCTGATTCCATCGCTTATCCCCAAATGCTTAAGTCCCCACTGCTAAAAGCAAGCTCTTAGCATTTCACAGAAATCCATCTTTCATTTTTGGAATGACATCTCACGAGATGCTCTTTTTTTCCCCTTCTGAGGCCAGCACACAGGGAATTACATATTGCTGGTGGAGAATATCAGAACTTATTTTCTTCTCTTTGCTGTTTTTCACTCAATTCTCTTTATCTCTAGTGTTGTTCTCATCTTAGAGAAGAACTACAAGATAAAAGGAGAAACAAAGAAAACAACTTTAAAAGACCTCAGCTAGTACTTTCATTTTCATCAGTACTTTTGGATGTTTAAATATCTCTTAACTCTTTGCCTCCTGTGGTTCTCTTCATCTCTCACAATCAATGACCTTCAATGTCAGGAAAATCAACCAATAGATATGAAAAGACTCATGAAACATACACAGACCGAATACAGTTTTACATCCTTTTGACTGCAGCACTTCCTCCCTTTAGAGAGGCAAGGTCTACTTGCTCCAAGTATAAAGATAACAACAGGTGATTCTTTTGCTTTTGAGATAAGCTATCATTAAATACAATAATAATGAGGCCTGCATTCCTTGCATCTTTTTAATTCAGTGCTCTAAGTGTTTCTCGTGATAAAGCAATACAATTTTATTCTTTCCACAATTTGCTTTTGATCTACAAAGAGAAAATAAAATGTAATATTTACCCCCAAATTAGGTGCAATAACTTTCTCTAAACAAAGGCTGTTTCATAGCGTTCCATACAGAAAAATAAATAAATAAATAAATAAATAAATAAATAAAAATTAAAAAATAAAAAATAAAAAAATCTATGTTATATGCTGCTCTGTTTTTCTTCATTCTTCCTGTTCACCAGAAATCAAACTAACAACTTGCTTAGGTTTTAGTATATGAATTCTATAGCTAAACTGAAATGGGACTAGCTTTTCAGATGTTCCCACTATAAAACTTAAATCAAGACTAAACAGATTATTGGATCTACAAAATAGTATGGAAGAAAGCAATAAGCTAGAGTTGCTTATTGTAGTACTAGTGATTACTTGGCCTAACTTAAAAGATGACTCATATACAGCTGGACTGATGAAGGAGTAGCCTTCAGCATGAGTCAGGAACACTATCTCAACTAATTTCTTAGTGATCAAAGTTATTCTGACTACTTTTGATAGCCACATTTATATTTAGATATTTAGATGTTTTTTTTCATTTGAATTGTCAAACTTGGAAACATTACACTATCAGAAATACTGAGTGGTTGCAGAACACTGCTTCAGTTCTAAACTAATGCAAGATTTTTTGCTTCTCATTGTCTAGTAAATTTCTTGCATAAACGCAGAAATGCAACACAGCCCATACACTACAAATTCTCCCCTGGTCTTCATCTTCATATCCTCTCTGTAGACAGACACTGTTAGGATTGGGTGCCATATAGACAAGCCTGTATTTCAGAATAGAGCTAACCACAGCTGCTTTATATAATTGACACATCCTAACCTTCTCCAAGGAAGAGTGAGAAAACATTTCTATGCTGAACATGCTGGTTTCATAGTCAACATGAACAGTTTGGTTCCCACTGAATATCTGGAAGAGACCGTTTCACAGACACAAGTAACTCCAGATCATAGTCCCAACAAGTGAAAGCTTTTGGTGCTCAATATCTGTTCCCATAACATCAAAGAAAAATAAATTGGCTTCAAGATGTTTTCATCTGAAACAATTTGTTTCGTTTTATTTTGTTTTCTGAAGAGTGTAAAGGAGTAGAACAACAGCAAAAGTAAGAATAGAACAAATAAGAAATTGGAAGAAACAGAAGGACCAAAAATACATTCATCCTGGATTTTCTCATGCTACTTCACGTTATAGTACCAATTTCCTTCCCTTGGGATATCCACAAATAGTTCTTAGTCTATTTTATTTAATATTCTCCAAGAGAACAAGAAGTACATGTGTACACTCACACACAGCCATAAGTATCATTTCAGATGAAAGCTGAAACACGAGCTCTCCCTCAAAAGATGGAATTTACCTTCAATGACAAATAGATTACTAAAGATGTTCTGTGCAAAGCCAGTTTATATAAAAACTGAAGTGTTGTTTAAAAAAGTCCAAAGGAACACACCGTAACATTTCCCAAAATCAACAGTCAAATGCTTAATACATTAGTTTCAACATTTTATAGAATAATTGACTAGGAAGATGCTCAAGGAGCATTATACAGGGTAATGTAAGAATAAGTTTTTCTGTATGAAATTCACATGGAAAAAAGTGTGGATTCAAAGTACAATGAAATTGTCCTACTCATTTCAGGAAAATAAATAAAGATTTCAAAACTTATCAAAATAAAGATTTCAAAACTTATCAGCTGAATCTCAAATTGTTAGTCCTATAAAACAGGCATATTTTGCATAAAATATTTAAAATAGACAAAACAATGCAGACAGTCAATGCTAATTCCACTACATGTGTTTTCCATACCCCTCTCAGCTGGCTTGTTTTTGATGTGATAATTAACCCACTATGTGAAAACCTTGTTTATGTTCTCAGTGAATTCTCTCCTAGAGACAGATCACATTTCCTCTAGAGATGGACATGTACCACTTGCAGATGTCTCAGTGAGCCACTGGTGTTCTTTGGTAACTAACAGATAGAAAAACCGAGTTACCTGGTAGCTAAGGAGATAAAACAGCTGAGCTAGATCTCTACATAAATCAAGACTGTTGCTCTAACCCTAAATGCAAAGATGGAGTCTAAAAATTCATTAAGAACTTACATTGTACCCTCTTATGCCAGCCAGCAGCTTTACTGTCTCTTCTCCCAAGCATATAAGTCAGACTAAAAGCATAACAAAAGTCATGCACATCATTTTTGCATCCATTACTTATGGATGCTGCTGTCATCTCTCTGGCCCTCAATTAACTCACTTGGAAAAAAAATTAGTAGAAAGAACACTTACTAATCTTTTGGCTCACAAATGAGGTATTAATTTTATGAGATATCATGAACGTATGACTTTCCAGCTTAAATCTTTGATGCCAATTTATCTTGAATAAGATGAATTAAAACCCACTTCAGAATTCCATCAGTTCTAACATCATCACAGGTCCAAAGGGGAAAAATAAATAAATAAATAAATAACAACTCCCATGTAGCTGATGCTATATCACAGGACAAAACAAAAACTGAACTAGGAGCTCACAAGTGAGTGAAAATATTTTGCAAGATTTTCAAAGGTGGCAGTAACCCAAGAAGAAATCTTCGTCACATTGTAATTTCCATCCAGACATCCTGAAATGTAATTTCCCCTAACACTACAGTTAGAAATTGCATGCAATGTCTTATTGTTTAAGAAGCATTTACTAAAAATCCTTCGGCACAGCAGTGCACAAATGTCAATTTCTTGTCTATGCATTTCACTTTATCTCCTTTTAATAGACGGCTGGTTCCTCCTAGTCTTTTATATGAATTCTAATTTTGTTTTTATTCATATGCAAATTTTATGCACTTTTGAAATATGAGCCATCTAATTTGGTGAAGCTCCTTTAGCTAACCCAGTAACCTGTGAAATTGGTGATCTGTATTACACACAAAATTCCATTCTCCAAATAAAGTTCTGTCACCTAGAACATGAGATTAGGACTGGCACTGAATCACTTTACAGATATCCCTTTGAAAAAAATACTTGCATTCAGATTTCAAATGGGAGTGGACAGGAATATGTGTAATGAAGGACTGCACAGCTTAAAAAAATAAATAAATAAATAATGTGATTTAAAATTATTCCTTCATGTATAATTAACTAAGTTGAAATTCTTAGGTTAGATTTCTAAAGATTTGTTTACTTTTTTTTTCTTTTTTTTTTTTTTTTTTTTTTCCATTTCATTCTAGTACAAACACGTCATTGTGAGTGGATTAGGTTTGAGTTCTTTTGTAGATAAATAAGAATAAAAATATACATTTGCTCTTATTAAAAGTAAAAAAACAAAAACAAAAACAAAAAAACAAAAAACAACCATTTTCAATGTTGATTTCATACATACTCACATAATCATTGCCTTACGGGGTTTAGGTAACTGCAGCATCATTTACTGTAAAACTATTGATTTCAAGGTTGCTTATCACAGGAATTACAGAATTACAAGGGTTGGAAGGGACTTCATGACATCACTAAATCCAACCTCTGTGAAAGGCAAAACTGTTTTTCTTTTTTGTCTCAAAACTTGCTTTGTGAGGCCTTTCTGGTGATAAGATTCTGACTGAGTTATCCAAGGGGGTGAATGGTGGGTGTCATCATGGCACAGTACCTCTGCTTATGATTTCAAAGATAAGCTTAAGCAGGACCAGTAGTCTTTTGCAGGTGTGTGGATTGAAGGAGCTGACCACTACAAAAGGCGATAATGCTTGTGCATGGCAGTGAAGGCACCATTCCTTGTTGAGCCAGATATGTCACATAAACAGAGAAAAGAAAAACAAAACAAAACAAAACAAAAAAACAAAACAAAACAAAAAAAAAAAAAAAAAAACACCAACACAGAAATAGAGGATAAAAGGCTCTCACTAAACTAGGGACTTTGGAGACAAACTCCCAAATACACCTTTGATGGTGTCTTTTCCTGAGGAGAAAACCTCTTCAGGAGAACACCCCAAGGCCTGCTTGCAGCTTCCTGGCTTTCTCCCATCCTCTTTTTTTTTTTTTTTTTTTTTTTTCTCCTATCTCTCCTGTTTGTTTTTTTTTTGGTAAATCATTTACACAAACAATTACTGTAGTACAAAACCAATTGTTTTATTGAGAAAACTTGAAAATATAAAGCAACACATTAAATTTCAAATATTGCAATAAATCTGCATAGACTGCAGTTAGATTATGGATTTTGGTATGTGAAGTTTGACAGAGAATGAATACCAAGTCACACAGATCTGATGTTAATCGATAAACATTTACCTTCAAATAAGATATTTGAAATTAATATTTCCAGCAATCTAGAATATACAGTCTTGTTTGCCATAACATCACAAAAGATGTTAAAAGTACTCTCATTTAATAGAAAAAAAAAATAATAAAATTAATATTACCAATACATAGGAGTATAGAGGCTGAAAATCTTAAAGGGTAATGTGGAAGTTTGGTGGCCCTGCCAGGCAGGGGTGTTGGAGCTTCATGATCCTTGAGGTCCTGTCCAATCCGCATCATTCTGTGATTCTGTGTGATTCTGTGAAGGGTAGAAAAATTTCAAGACTCTGAGCTGCCAAACAGTGGAAAAAAATTATGGTCAGTATATTCAATACACAAAAATAAAAGTCAGATACAATAGAAAAACAATATTCAAAGAGTCTAACCCAAAGCACATTACGTCAGTGGTAGCTTTCCCCTGTTATTTCTTATGCTTTGGATCAAACCATAACATGGTCAAATTCTTCCCTATCTTGCTCCATCAATGCAATCTCTATCATAACACCAAGATAACTGGACACAGAGAGCAAGATGCAAGCACAAGTGCTGAACACACAGTAGCTTAAATAAGAAGTACTTAAATAAAATAAAAAGTGTGCAACAATGCACCTATAACAGGCAGTTCTGCCTTAGGAAAAGAGTATAACAGCATCTGCTGTAAAAACAGGAACAAGTAAAGTGAAAAGTAGATGACATTTCTGTGAATGCAGCTGAGGTGGCACTGCACAGTAGGAAATTTGTAGGCTTGGGTATTAGAAGGATATGAAATATTTAATAGCAAGTAATCTAAACACTATACCGGCAACAGGGTGGATTAAGTAGAAAATTTTTGAGACAGTGTAATGAATTTGTATCTAGTTCTTTATCAAACTCCTTTTTCAGAATACTTTCATTTCATCTTCTCTGAGCTCATCAATAATACTGCATAGGGGCTATCATGCTAATGAAGTGCAAACTTTACTTCTTATTCGCAGGTGTCAATTATCATTGATTTCAAACCCAACAGCTGACTATATTTTATCATACATACAGAAAGACACTACAGTACCTGGAATCATACTTCTTATACAAATTATTGAACATTAAGAAGCACATCTCACCATCTAAAACTTTATGTGAGTTACCTAACATATGCAAGATACCAAGTAGTCTATCAAGCTTCTGCAACATGTGAGTGAGTCAATCTGAGATGCCTTGAAGAGATTAATCTGTTATCCTGCTGCTAATGTAGATAATAGATTTTGCAGTTTTGTGTTGGGTAAAGGAATCAAATCCATCACTAGTTTAGATGTGATGCTGCATTTATAAAGAGTGGATAAGGCTTACAGCTCAGAAACTAAAGATGACGCTTCTCTCAGATAGAATAAGATTTATAAGAACTCAATTCTATAAGTAAGTCATTTTGGCATTGGGTTTGCCTTCTGCATATCTAACCAACTTCTTTCTGCTCCGTCAATAATTATTATAAAGTCAATGTAAAAGAGATTTGCATTTCTACAAAACCAATTTCTTCCTATTAAGTAGGGCCCTTTACAGGCTTTCTGTTAAATGTACTTAAAACCGTTTAGTCCAGGGAACAAAATACTAAATAACTTTTCAGTTAAGGACTATTATTTGTCTCCCTATATTAAAGTCAGGTGAGGGCTCATAGATCCTCTGTCAAAAATATTTTATTCATCTTGCTAGCTTAATGCCTCTTAGTGCTCCTTTACTTATTAAAGATTCATTCTGAAAATCCATCAGCAGCCTCAGCTGTGCTAAATGTCAATAGAAGCCAAGAGAGAGGAATCTTGAACATTAAGAAAATGAACCTCGAATAAGATTGAGGCTTGGTACTATATTTGAAAGCATGAATAGTCAGTGAGGAAAGTTCCTAAGATTATGCAGTGTCATGGGATTAATTACCTGAATAGGTGATTAATGGTCAATATGATGCTGAACTTTCCTTGTTAATGCACAGAAAGATTATGCATTGGTAAAGAATTTTTCTACACTTTCCCAAGAACAGACTATCCTCCATTTTTTTCTTGATCCACTTGCTTGCATTCCTACATAGTCAAAAGACAAGAGGTTTTAAATAAACTGTTTCATTTGAATGTGGTTTAACATTTTCACGAATACAAATAAAAGCTAAACAATTTACCAGAACAAAAGACTGAATCTGTTGCACTGGTACGATTGTTTTTCAGGTGATAAGCCACCATTAGCATTCTTTGCCAACAGGCAATGTAGCAGCCTTTAAAAATTATAGGGATCAACATCGGTTTCCAGACGTCTAATCTACATGATATTTATTAAAGAAGATTCCTAGAACATAAATACAGAATTAAGTCTTCTATCTAGGAAACAGATTTTTGGCCTGAAAATTGTTCTGATGTTTAAAGAAACTGTTGGGAACAGAAAAATAAAAGAGGTACCCCAATTACTTCCAATGTAATTTTCTATGTCACTGTATTCTACTTTAAGTGTAATATTTGTAGATGATTTGCTGTAACATACCAGGAAAACAAAAAAATAAGCACAGCAAAACCAACAAATAAAACACAACAGAAAAATCTTCTTTCCAGATGTCCCATACACACATCTTTTAGATATATTCTTTTCTGGAAATCTTAAGTGAGAAATAACGCATGCTTCTTCATTTTTCTATAATTGTGTCTTTCACATGGTCTCAGAATTTATTAATTTATACTACAGGTGATTTTTTTTTTTTTTTTTTTTTTTTTTTTCATTATTTACAACTGACCCTGGAACGACCCTGTGTGGAATGGACACCGCCCGGAGAGAGACACAGTCATGGATGCTGTGGAGTCTGCTCTCACCTTTACTGCTGCATCACACAGCGCATATACCAACATGGCTTCCACGCACGGGTGTCCTGTACACCTGTCACACAACCTCATGCACGCACACCTTTTCCCACCCCCAAAATCCCCTCTTGCATAAATCATCTCATCACAGGGCATATGGCAAAGCGCTTCTTCACATTCTCATTTCATGGCTCTGCTTAAGATGCTTTGGCTATTGTTAACTTAGCAGCTCTCGTGCAATTATTCAGGCCCGTCCCCTGGTTGACCTTGTTCCACAACATTTTTGTACTGTTTTCCTTTCCTTCAGAAGCCTAACAACTCTTCAAAGAAGAGATTCTTATTGTTCTACATTTTGTTTCCCTTGTTGTTTCTGGATTTGTTTTTATAGAATTTAATAGGCTATGCTATAGGTGTATGACAAACTAGAGCTGTTTACTACTTTTGAGCAATTTAAAGTAGAAACAAAACCACAGCACTCAGCATTTAGTTTTGTTCTCCAACAGGTTTTCCATACAACTCCAAACCCATTGTCCTCTTAGGTTCTCCATATTACATGATCCCAGTTCCTTCAGCTGTTCCTCATAAGACTTGTGTTACAGACCCTACACCAGTTTGGTTGCCCTTTCTTTGGATGCTCCTCAGGCCCTTAAATTCTTTTCTGTAGTGAGGGGCCCAAAAGTGAACACAGTACTCAAGGTACAACCTTACTACTGCCCAGTTCAGAGGCATGATCTCCTCTCTGCTCCTGCTGGCTGCACTTTTTCTGATACAAGCAGGATGCCAATGGTTTTCTTGGCCACCTGGACACACTACATCTGGCTAAGTATCTGAATCTGATTTTAGCCACAACCAAAAGTTCACACAAGAGGAACTGAGAGTGAAAGAAGAAAAGAATGAACAGATTTATGGGAGACATTGTTTTTAAAAGGCAAAAGAAAAGATGTCAATGTATTTACGTTCAATTACTGCATAAGCCAAGCTGGCAGAATTCTATAACTGTGTACATATATACTAATTAACCTGTAGAAGAAGAGGATGTATTCCATTTTGTTTTACTTCCAGTGGTTGTACTAAACATACTCAAAGAAGTGTTCAAATTCAAGAAAAAAAGCATTTTAGTACCTATTGCCTGTTGGGCATTTACTGTTATTAATGGTGAGGACTCAGCAGCTGGTTATGATCCTAGAACACAGAATTTATATATAGCATAATGGATTGGACAAGGATGATATGAGTTAATCAGATGAAGATTCACTAATAAATTAGTTTATGCTAACATGTGTTGCTTGTGATTAAAGTGATTATAGCTGCTCCTGACTTCTTAAAAATAAATACAAAGAAGCTGGTGATCTCTCTATATTAGCACAAGCTCTCAATTTAAAATGTCTTCATTAATTTTAGGTTTTTTTTAGCACCTGAAACTGAGTTCAGCTCTCTTCTGCAGCTATTCTGAGACTGTTGCATATTCTTTCAGTTATTAAACCTTTATTGCTTTGGTAACTAAACAGTTTTCTTCTACATCTACTTCTAGATCTATCTTCGCAGTCCTTTCCCCATTAGGTATAGTTGCAATTGTACTAATGCAGATGTTTAAAAACTTTTACAAGATTCACAAATTACAACTGCTCATTCACTTCCTGTTACAATGGTTGAAAGTTTTACTTACTGCACCTATATTTACCTTTCATTTAAGCTTCAAAAGCAAGGAAAGAAATGTTTACACTGAAAGCTTTAGCAAATTCCTTTAAAAGCTGTAAAAGAGTACTCTATAAACTATGCATGCCTTCCAAAACTACTCTTTTAGATATATATATTCTCCTCTTTTACATTATTTCTATTGCTGTCATGCAGGTTAGATGTGAGTACAGCTTGCTTACCACACATCTTCTTTCACTCAGAGTGCTCTAATTTCTGCATTTTATTCTGAGGAAGAAGTGTCATTTTTGCCTCTGCAGGACAGCATCAACTATTACACTTTAAATTTGACATATGTGTTCTGATTGATGATTAAGAATTACAATCAGTTCAGTGGCTCAAAGGGAAAGAAAGATGTAGGTGGACAGTTTTTTGATGATCAAGGCATCAAGGAACTGCTTTCTCACTCTATTTTCATAGCAGACACCTCCCTTTTTTTGCCAAACACAAACTCATCTTGAATCTCTCCTTCCACTAGCAGAACTGATAGTAAGTTAAGAATAAAGTTTTATGGCAGTTCAAAAATTAAGCCAGCCAATCATTTAGAATATTTAATCTCATTATTGCTCTATTAATCAAAATTGTTGGGTGTGAAATTTGCTAGTAAGAAGTTTAGTTTCTATCATAACCACAGTATAACCCTGATCTTGCAATCTTCCCTTATAGAAAAAAAAGTTTCTCAATAACATCTACAGGTAATGGACAAATTTATCCATTTGTACTACCAGCTGCTTTGGAGATACCATGATAAAGGCAAAAATTTCCCATTTAGTGTATCTTTACTCCTGTAAAGCCTACATAGCCAAAAGTGTACTTATTACTTCCTGTAACTTACTAACTTCTGTTTTTTGATTTATCACTGGTTTAACCAACATAATTGGTATTGATGTCCCTTTTTCCTTACATCCACTAGTTTTCAGCTTACTTTCAGAAACTTAATAGACACTTTCTTATTGTTCTAGATAAGATGCAATGTAATTTGCTGGCAGTCTCTCCATCAGACATGCTTTTTATATCAAGCACTGTAATACAATATTACAGCAGGTTGTTTGCTCATGTTTTTCTGCGCAACGTACTCTATGGAATTGCTTTAGCTGGGGGTTGAAATAGATGATCTCCAGAGATCCCTTCCTATGATGCTGTGAGATTCTGCAAAAAGTATAGTAGAGAAATGTCAGCTTTTGCATTTTGAATGTGAGAAAATGCTGGGGTACAGGAATGAGATTTACTGGAAATATTCCCTTTTACTGAGGTAACTGTCAACAAACTAGGGCAGCAGTTCCCATGTCAAAGACTGATACAAGGGGAAACATGACTCTTTTGAATGCAATTAGAGAGCCAAAAGAAGCTCAGTTTGAGTGGTCTGAAATAAGTGATAGAGTTGACATTTAAATACAATTTATTGGATCAAAGGGGGTCTCTGGCTATTTATAAATAGTCTATGAGAATTAGGCTTGAAACCACGTAGCCTCCACTCTTGGTGACCTAACCTGGAATTTTAGCAACCTCCTTAGGCATCCCAGGTGACACAAGAGGAGGACAGTCCAAGTAGCTATGAGGCAAATGATGTCAGGTGGAGATTTTTCACTGGGAATATGGTGAGGTGTTATGACAGGCTGGCCAGAGAAGTTGTGGGTGTCCCATCTCTGGAGGTGTTCAAAGCCAGGTTGGATAGGGTCCTGGCAATCTGATCTAATAATGAAGCTAATTAGAGTACAAACATTCACCTTCTGAAATCTTTTATGATGATTCTTCAAACACCTTTTCTAATCTTAAACCTATCTTTTCTCTCATTATGTCTTTGTCCATAAAAAGCCTCTCCTTTAAGTTTTGCTCATGTGTCAGCTCTTATTCCCAGTCACAAAGAAGGTGGGAAAAATTGTCTTTTACAGTGGCAGAACCAAACATTCAGAAGTACAATTTGAATTTCACAACAGGATAACAAGAAACAAGGAATCTGAGAAATGAAAGTAGAAGTTCAGGAAGAGAAGCACAGAAGCAAAAAGGAGTAAAAGAAATATTTATAATACTGTAACAGTTCTTTTCATTCTTCCACACTAATATATATATATAAATATAAAAATAATAAAATAAAAAAAAATCATCACAAACTGCAAAACTTTAAGGTCAGTGGGCATATCACCAAGGAAAAATCAGATGCTCTTTTGCTTCTGTCACTACTCTACTACTACAGTGTGTTAAACCCCTACTTCACGATGTCTCAGATTCACGCATACTTTTTCTGCAGTAGCTTGTTCTGGGTATTTCACACTCATTGATTCAGGCTCATTGTCAGCAACACACTCATCTATCTGCCCAGGAGTACTGAACTCACCACCACCACGGACAGAGAAGCCAGCAACTTTATGCTAGTTTCACAGTTCCGGGAGTCAATCATCAGCAGGTTTTATATGAAAGCATAAATGGCATTTACTGGTTATCCAAATATTTTAGTCACTGTGTAAAAACTACTATGGATCAATACATTTTTGGCCCTAGTGCAAAAGTTTTTGCACTCCTGTGTGTCTAGTCGATTTAGGCTCATGAATGCTGACACAGACTTTGCCTTCCCTGAAGTCCACAGAGATGTGTGGGCTTTTTTTTTTTTTTTTTTTTTTTTTTTTTCCTGGGGGCGTGAGCGGGGGTGTGGGGGGTGTGGATTTGTGTGTGTGTGTGAGGTTTTCTATTGTTGTTTTGCTTTGCCTTTTTTCTTCTCAAGAGTACAAACAAAAAATTACAGAAGCATACATTTGTCTTTACCAACCCCAAATCACACCTTCCCTTTCTGACTTCATCCACACATAATATACACACAGTTAGTACATTAAGCTAAGATTAATCTTTATGACTACCTTGAAGTTTGTTGTATCCATTCAGACCTTGAATTCCTCAGTTTCACATGGGTAAAATAATAGAAAAGTTTTCTAAAAACAGATGTACAATAAACAAATCTAAGAATATCACAGGTGTATATTTGCAATTTTCTTCTTAGTTAACTAAGCTTTCTTAACAGGAATTTCTCTTTCATCTCCCATTACATACCAGAGCTGCCAAAAATCAGCAGTTTTATGTTGGTGAAGCTAATTATGTAGAGAACAAAGAAACATCTGTTCAAGTATAGTTACAGTGGAATCTGGGGAGAAGTGAAGGGTTTTTGTTTTTTTTTTTTCTATGCTGGTTTTATTTTAATTATTATATAATAATTGATATAAACAGAATTCAGAGTACTGTGGAATACATGGTTCCTCAATTGTTCTTGAAAAGCCATTCTGTATATACTGAATAATTGTACACAGATAGAGGACAGGAGCCATTAATGCAGAAGAAAGAAGGCCTTCTGTCTCTAATATAGCACTAGCTACTGTGATGCTCTTGCTACTGAGAAAACTCAATTCAAAGGAAGAAGAAAAGTAGTGGGGGTGGGGGGAGGGGGAAAGGTGCAGCAAGAAAAAAGGCACTTTGTGAACACCTCTCCTACCAGGACCAATCATCCAGCCTTTACTTTATAGAACATGTCATACAGCGATGAGAATAGTATGTCTTGTGTCAAATCAATGAAGCCAGCACTTTGTCCTGAACCTCAGAATCCAACATGAAATATTAATCTGCGCAGCATGCAACCTCACTTCAGTCCAATTATATTCCCAGGGAGCAGATTCTTGATTGTGTCTCTTCTCCAGGCAAGACAGGCAGGGGGCATCTCCAAGTAGGGTGAGGCCATCTTGGAGCCCCACAGTCCAAACTGAGGCTTTACAGGCATTCCCACTGTCACACAGAGTATTGCAGTGATTTCAGGTTTATTCCCTGGGAACAAGTTCCATTTTTTAGGGCTTCAAAACTCAGTTAAGATGAGTATTATTTCCAACATCTCTGATTCTTGTTATATTTACCTAATTTTTTTTTTCAATAGTGAATAACTAAAAGCATTGTGAATGCATTAAAGCTCAAGTCTAATATCTTCAGTCATTGTGGTTATCGAACTTCAATGTTTTTTCTAAAAAAAAAAAAAAAAAAAAAAAAAAAAAAAAGAGAGAGAAAAGGAAAAAGAAAAGAAAGAAAATGATTTACTAGCTAAGTACAAGTTACCCCCTCTAATAAATGTATCACATGCAAATTTAGATGCAGCAAGAACATAACTCCAACATTTCATTCTTTTGAAAGAAATGAGAGATAATTTGATAGTAAATGTGGAAGTTTGGTGGCCCTGCCAGGCAGTGGGTTGGAGCTTCATGATCCTTGAGGTCCCTTCCAACCTGGGTCATTCTGTGATTCTGTGGTTCTGTGATATGCTGCCAATATCTCTTTTTTCAGATGGAAAGGAACAGGACTCAGATCCCCTGTACCCTTAACTCCAAAACTGTAGGGGTTGGCCTCAAGCCTCCCCTGATGCTTTCTAGAAAGATGTTCCAGGCTGAAACCAGAAGTTACTGCACATTAATGAGGGTATTGTCCAAATACCTCTTGAATAGTGGCAGGCATGGGGCATCAACCTCATATCTAGAAACCTGTTCCAGTGTTTGGCCATCATTATGGTAAAAACCTTTTCTAGATATCCGGTCTGGACCTTCCCTGGAAGAACTATATGCCATTCTCCTGCAACCTGCCACACGTTCCCAGAGAGCAGATCTAAGAATGTCCCTCTGTTTCCCCTCTTCAGGGAGTTCCAGAGTTGAGTGATGTCACCTCTCAGCCCCCCTTCTCTAAGTGTACTCAGCCTCTTCTCACAGAACATAGCTTCCTGCATTGTTGCCTTCCTCTGGATGCTTTCAAGTACATCAACTTCATTACATAGTAGAAGCCAGAAGTGCATGTAAAATTCAGTGTGAGTCTGCACCAAATATACTGGGAGAATCATTACTTTGACTGTCTGGCTATTCTGTCTTAAACGTACTCCAAATTTAATTTGAAACAAGCATGAATTTGCCCCCATTCGTTAAATCCTACAAGGAGTTTAAACAGAAAGCCTTTTTGTTTTGTTTTATTTGATCACTCTCCATGGTGGAAATATTCCCTCATTCTTCTTGCCTTTTCTTTTTGAGTTGTCCCTGAAACACACTGCCACATCACCTCATAGTAGTAGGTAAAAATTATTTGAATATTTGTTAACTCTTGTGAGTTACCATTTCAACAGATAGGATGGAAACTGCAGATTTTCTTCTAATTTTAAACAAATGAGATTTTATGTAGAATAATAAATCTATTTAAAACAAAACCATTGTAGCTAAAACTCTGTAGATGTTACCACTTGGATTAGAACACCCCAAGATGTCTTTACTTTACTGTACTAGTTGCCAATTATCAAGGAAGACAGCAATTAAATATTGTTCATTTACAAAAAACTCCTAGTCAATGACATTAATTTAAAACATCAGTAGAAGTCTAGAAGATAAAAGCTGTCAATTATTATAACTGATTTATCAGTTTGACTTCATTCTCATCCAGTATCTTTATGCACAATTTTTTTAAGCAGATTTTATTATATCAGAAAAAAAAAGAAAAAAAGAAAAAAAAAAAAGTAGCAAAAAAAAAAAAAAATACAGAAAGAACTCTTCACAATTCCCTGAAAGAAAGTTCTCTTTGATAAGAGTTTGAATTAAAATGGAAGTCATAAGTAGGTTACTGACCAATTTGAATGGAGGAAGAATTTGTAGAGTGTCAAAGGTAAAGATTTTTTGTTTTGTTTTGTTTTGTTTGTTGTTGTTTTTTGTTTTTGTTTTTGTGTACTTTTTATATCTGCACTAATGCAGCAATCACAGGCTACAGTAATATAACTTTGCAGGCTTCTTTCAGGAATATACTGGAAATGAGCCACTTCTACTTTCATTGATACACAATAATTTTATTAAGCCATACATGAATAGGATTTGAATTGATTATTGTTTTCATCAAAAATCAATGCTGGAAACTGTGTATAAATCTGTATGCAATATACTGCCTCTCCTTTCAGCAGTAAGGCTCTCTCTGCTGGAAATGATCCTTTAAGTGGGAATTACCTAACCATTCCCCACAGAGAGACACAGCACTATCCATGTACGCATGCATAGCTCTCTGCTGTCAGCATTTATACAATATGTATTTATGTCATCTCTATTTCCACTTCAGAGTACACACAATTAGAATTCTTTTAACTTGAGCACACAAAGCAAAGGTAATGCTATTTCACATCAGGTACCACCAACTCAATATATTTATTAAATGTAATACAACTTTTATTATCATATATTATTATTATTATGACACAGGTCATAGCATACATTGAATAGTATGCCATTCTGAAAATTGACGAGGGATATATAATTAAAAACTTCTCTATATCTGAAGTCACTTCCTTAAAGCACCAGTTCACTGCTGTGACATCTCCCATCCCCTTGATTTCTCCCTTAATAACATCCCTGTAAACCCTGTTCCCTCTTCAGAAAAGCCACTCAACACAACATACAAGAGCATCAAATTTCCACAGTGACTAAAACCTGTTATCACATAACCCTGTGAAACAATCATTCCAGATATTAACACAAGAACAGCCTTTATTTTTTTGTCTGGTAATACAATATGGTAAATAATATTTCTCTTGGAAATACTCTCTTGTAGAGGACTGCCACTTAACCCTGGTTATAAAGAAGCAGTTGTTCTAAAACAGAGGTCTCAAAGACATGACAAATTCAAACCACCAGCAGCTCAGTGTTCACAACAGAATGAGTAAAGAGGTGAAGTTTCAGCTAGGCAACATATTGCAGCAGGTTGTATCAGGCACATGCCATCCACCAAACATACTTTGACAAAAACAACACCCAGAATATTCTAGAAATGACAGAAAGACAACAAAGAGAATACTTCACCTAGTACTTCAACAACTGCTAATAGTGCAAGTCCGCAGCATCTAAAAGAACGCACTCAGGTGTGTGAGCAATCCAAAATCCTTTACTGCAGGTTATAACATCTCTTGTATAAATTTCCAATTTCCCTCTTGCAACTTTAGAACCCTCAGAAACATGTCAACAAAAGATTTCACAAGTCTTGGTCATGTCTAAAAAAAATATTGCCCTTTTCTTTGAAGGAGAGATAGATAGAAAATTTGGCTGCTTAGCAGAGACCTGAATTTTATCTCTCCTGTCAAAATATTAAATTTTATATACCTGCTAATGTTTTATCATATGAAAAAATAAGCCTTCTGTGCTGAGCATCATCCAGTTTTACATGGCTCTACTTATCTGTTTTGAAAAAGCATTACATGTTGGTCTTCACAGACTCAGGTGCGTGAACAATTCAAGATCCTTTATTACAGGTTCTAATATCCCCTACGCACATTTCCAGGTTCCCACTTGCACGTTTACATCCCCCTCAACATGTCAACAGAAGACTTAATAAGTCTTGTTCATATCTAGACACTAATTGTCCAGGCTAGAGCTCATCTAGTCAGAGCCACAAGATGCTTCTATTCACTTGTTTTTCCTTCATGCAGGGTGGTAATCACATGGAGATTCCATGGCACCCTGCTTGACTTCAGGTCTTGTATCCTGTAGACAGGCTTTGTTTTCAGTGCCCTCCTCCATACCCTGTCAAAATTGTTTTTCACCCTCTATTCTGAACATTGTCTTGAACCCCCACACAAGTCCAAAGAAAGCTTGGAAGCTTTCACACAACTCAGTAGTTCTTGAGGCACTAGTACAAAGTGAGTACATGGACTTCCCCTTGTAAGCTACCATTATGATTTTGAATATCATACTCAGATCAAACTCAGATCAAACTGAGATCTGTATACTACATGTTTACTGATAAACAGCTCAAGGCCCATCCTAAATAAGAAAAGAGTTACTTGTTTTTGACATTGCTCTGCAAGGAGTCACCTACAAGAGAAAAGCAACTTCTAAATCTTAACTTTGAAGAGCAGTTCAAACCCAGTTATTTACCTAGAGCTCTGAGTAAAAACCTGCAGAAGATGATAGGCATCATATTTCTTACCAAGAACTGAATCTGCTGCTGGTGGACGCTGAGACACCTTCTTTGACCCCAGGACTTTTAGACACTTTTAATCACCATGCTGAGTGAGCAGTTCCTCCTTTGTTTTTAAACTCTGTTAACCTTCAAAAAGGCTCTTTCCTATTTAGTGCTGTGCTATGATGACAATCTCATTCTTCCTGGAAAAAGCAGCTATTCTATTCCTGCATACTGAATACTTGGTTTTACAGCTTCTGGCATTTATTTCTGGCAGCAATTACTGACTAGTAGTATGATATGAAGCCAGAAGTAAAGCTGGAAAGGAACAAAAATCTAATGTCTCCAATTGTGACACTAATTAGAAACCAGGAGAAAAAAGAAAAAAAAAAAAAAAAAAAAAATGTCCTTCTTTGTAGGGTATGCCATATTTTAGACATGAATGCAGCAAGCTGATGCATGTGAGCAGATCTCCCTATGACTTCCCAGCACTATAGGAAGGGAAGGAAAATGACTGTACAGAACAGCTTGAATAATTAAAGGACTTAATTAGAAAGTCGACCTGTGCTTCCAGCATCCTTATCATTTTGCCTTGGTTTCATTCAGAAATGTTTCTTCCAGTTTCACCCCAGGTTGTCCTCAAACAAGTTTTTATACTTCTGAGTGTAAATGTTAAATAAAAGTCCTATGTATTTAAGATTTTAAATTTAATTCAACATTATTGAAGTATGTGCTAATTCTAAACACACAGCTTGTCTCACTTCATAATGCATTAATGGGAAATATCACCTGGTCACAACTAAAATCTCTTTGAGTGCTTATCTTAAACCCTTAAGTCATACCTAAGACAAGAATCAATCCTTATCTTCTATTATATGTAAAATATTTAATATTTTGTTTACTTCAGAAGGAAATGCAGTTTTAGTAGCTTGCTGGCTGCCCAGAAATTCCCACTCTATTGATTTCAACCTTCCTTTGATTGCCATTTATATAGTAATTTGCATTCCTTTTTTCTCTGGTTCAAAATATAGCAGTAAGACTTTATTTTAGATATTTCTGAGTAGGTAAGTAGGATACTATCACACTTGTGGCATAACTCGTATTTGATGTCTTAATGTTAAGATATTTACTAAATGAAACTGACACGTTAAACTACTGTTACTCATAGAATCATAGAATCACAGATTTGTAGAATCATAGAATCATAGAACTTTCCAGTTTGGAAAAGACCTTAAAAGTCATCACATCCAACCACAACCTGACCATACTACCCTAACTCTAACACTCCTCTACTAAATCATGTCCCTGAGCATCACATCCAAACAGTTTTTAAACACTTCCAGGGATAGTGACTCAACCACCTCTCTGGGAAGCCTATTCCAGTGCTTAAGCCTTTCTCTACAGAAACAACTTGAAGCCTTTTCCCCTTGTCCTGTCACCTGTCACCAAAGAGAAGAGACCAACCCCGCTCTTTCTGTAATCACTTTTCAGGTGTTACAAGAGAGCAATAAATTTTCCCCTCAGCCTTCCCTTCCCCACACTAAACAGACTGTTTCTTCAGTCTTTCCTCATAGGGCACATTCTCCCAGCCCATCACAGGCCCTGTTGCCCTTCTTTAGACCTGCTCCTGCACCTCAATGTTCTTTCTGTACTAACATGACGAAAACTGAACACAGTATTCGAAGTGGGACCTCACCAGTACCAAGTACAGGGGCATGATGACTTCCCGAGTCCTGCTCACCACACCATTCTTAATACAAGCCAGGATGCCACTGGCCTTCTTGGTCACCTGGGCACACTGCTGCCTCATATTCATCTGACTGTCTATCAGTACACTAAGGTCCCTTCCCATCAGACAACTTTCCAGCCCCTCCTCCCCAAGCCTGTAGAGTTGCCTATGGCTGTTGCGATCAAAATGCAGGACCCGACACTTGGCCCTATTGAAATTCGTACAGTTTACCCTGGTCCATGGATTCATTTGATCCAGGTCGCTCTGTTGTGCCTTTCTCCCCTCTGGCAGATCAACATCTGCATTTGTCTTGATTCTTTAGAACATACATAAAACAAATAATCTGAAGTAACATTCTAATATACTGATAAGTCTGTGAATTAAAACAAACAAACAAACAAACAGAACTTCAACTAAGATAATGGGATTATTTTTTCTGCTGTTACACAATGCCTTCAATTTACAGAAAGAATTCAAGCAATTGAATGGTATTACATTCATTCAATTTCAAATACATAAATGGTATTTAATATCTGCAAATGAGTTTCTCAAAAGTAAAAAAATATACTGAGAATTTTAAAGCGATAGTTATCACATGCTTTTGCTCTCAAGCTTACAGAGATTTTCCATGTGTGTTTTTTTAGCACTAGTCTTAAGAATTCTATCTCACAGTTCCACTAGAGCCAATTCTAGGACTGACAGGAGGATGGTTTATAATTGAGATCACTGTGAAATCTTTCCTGATTTAGAACAGTGGCATCTATCATTCAAAAAAAAAAAAAAAAAAAAAAAAAAAAAAAGTTTGCTGATGGTACACAAAGAAGCTATCTGAAAGTTATGCTACTAAATATTTTATACTGTCGCCTTTTTGAGTGCCTTTCAAATTCTCAGACAAGCACAAAATCAAAGTAACAACCTATCCAAATGGGAGCAAAATATGGTTTTAAGCTCTGCTCATACTTTCAGAAAGAACATTGCTTAAGGCAGTTTCTGAATCTACATACACACACACACACACATACTCATAGTCATATTTCTACTGTGGTGTCAAGCAAGAACACCAGCTATAAGGCATTAAAGCAGCCTGAAGTAATCCGCCTAAGAAAATGTCCATGAATCACCAGTGACTTTAATGATGTTTTATTTTAAATGCAAGCGTTGCCAACACTCCTGTGAGACAAGAAAATTATATATATACACATATATATTTCATGAAAACTTTCTGTAGAAAGCAATGAAATGTGAAATCCTTCAGTGAAAGCAGAGCAGTCGTAAGATTTAGTAATAAGTGTTGTTCAAAAAGACTGACACCTACAGCTAAAACTTTGACAGAGGTCACTGAATTTAAAGTAGAATGGCATATGGCTACCTACGGTCTAAAGTCTAATTTGAAAAATACAGAGTATTATTTTTTCAAATTGTTTTCAGGCCTAAATACTCTTGTGTTGCTGAGAATGAAAGATGGAAAGTAGTTAAAAATACATGGGCTTTTAGAAAAGACTCGAGAATGTCCTATTTTTAGATATGCTATACATGGATAACTTTTTTTTTTTTTTAAATTAGAAATTGTAATTAAAAAGGCTATCCGTATCAGCTACTAGTAATTAAATAGAATGAACACTGCACACTTTCAAAAACTTTTCTCTTTATATATGAACACAGTAATTTACAGTACACTGGTAGACAATGACACTACCCAGAAATCTTTTTGTTGTTGTTGCCACATGAAAATTTTCATCAAAAGTCAAATTGTTTCTCAAAACAAATAATTGAGGGAAAAAAATTGTAAAGGTCATCCTAAAATGCATACATACATATATACTTTATGTATTTAAAGGATAGTCTCTATCTTTCCTCCTACTGGAACATTTATGTTTTGAAATATGCCAACAAAGTTTACAAATGGTTTCCCCCTAGAGTGTTACTGATGAACAACTGTAGGTAGTTAATGATAAACATTGTGTCTGAAATAAGACAAATAAAAACCTCTAATGTAGTAACAAACTGAGGAGTGAACCCTGAAAAAATGAATACTTACAACAAGTTTTATTGTAATAGGAATGGAAGAATTTGAGACCAAGGTATTTGTTTGCAATATTTCTCTTGCTTCCTACAAGTAAAAGTAACTTCTTGAATTTTGCTAGCATGCGTGTTCTCACCACATCTCCAATAAGCCTTTGTCCTTAGATAACGTGGCATAGGCAATACACAAGTGACAATCCTTACACTCTCCCAGGACTGAAAATTACACTGGATCTGCCCAGATGAGCAAATGGTACATTTTTTGCTCGCTCCTAAGCCATTAGAACTCCCCAGCTGCAAAGCAGAAAGATTACTCTGTAATCTTCCTTCTGCACTACAGATCTGTTCCATTCAAAGAAATAGAGGGGGGGAGGGGGGGGGGGGGGGCTTAACCTGAAAATTGCTGTGTAAATATACAATTAAGCAGTATATCGTAATGTATGCAGGAGTACTTAGGAAGCAAATGTCTAATTATTCTTTAACTTTCATGTGCATGATAATGAAACATAGTGAACTAAGTACAGTCTAACATTTCTACTAGTTAAAAGTTTTGATGTTGGCTAAGCCAGACAGTCTTTTGTTCTTCTTATGTGACAAATGCATATTAAGATGTCTTAGCTCAACAGCCTTTTATAACAGGTCCACTTTCTTTTAGTGTCATTCTTTGCAGATATTGCTGTGGGATTATTTCAGTGTTAGAATTTAAATATAGAAAAAAACTGTCATTTTCTAGTTTTCATTTTCAGATGAATTTAAGATGCATAGCTATTATGTACAGCTGCCATAACACGTGTGTCATTCTATTTTAACTAGCAGGAGAGGGACTGTGATTTTAGAGGAGAGTATGTTTGCAATATATACTAGAATCACAGTAAAGGTGTCAAGAGCATCGTGAGAGTGCAGGTTTAGAGAGAGTATGTCCAGATCTTCTTGGTCAAACAAAAGAGTAGGCAGCTATGATGCAGTGCCATGCAGAAGATTATGCTGAGTGAGACTCTCAGGCATTCCATTCTCCAACCTCCATAACACCTGTGATTCTTTACTATAATAAAGAGACTAATTATCTTGCAGACCTGCAATGCCCACTCTACTGTTCCTGTGAATGAAGCAATATTTGTAAGCAAAGATGCACAGTTTGAATATCTGCACTGCTCTATTCTGTACATAATTCCTTTCTGAGTAACATACACAACAAAGAGGATAGCTGCTCAGCTCAGATGGAAAAAAAATTATGTGATAAAGTGAAATCATCCCAAGACCTGTGAGCATCACTGAAAGAGTTGAAGTAACTAAGAAATCAAACTAAGAATTTGTTATAGTGGAAAATGCTACTCACCTTCAGTGCATGGTCACCATTCAGTAATTTCACCACATATTTAGCAATTTCCAGTTGGTCTCAGCTATTTCAGTTTCAAAAGTACACATCTCACCTTACAAACTAGACATTATATGTGATTTACTCCATCAGTGTTCTGTTTCTTTGTGCTTTGTATTATTCTTCAGACATTGTTGTCTTTCCTCTTCATATTTAATTTTCATTTTAAAATAATTTTTAAAATGTAGTGTTGGAAGATTGATACAGATAGAAGTTATTCTCTCTCTCTCTTTTTTTTTTTTTTTTTCTTTTTTTCTTCTTCTTTCTTTTTTTTTTTAATTGAAGGTAATTTTGTTGTAAAGCTCACTGTGGTACATATCCCAAACCTATTGAAATGTGTGTGGAGGGGGTGTAAAATTACCTCTGTAGCTTCATAGTTTCAAGTTCTAAGTTCACAGAAAAAATAAATAAACTTTAACAGATTTTTACTATGGAAACAGGACATTTAGTCTCAGTGGGTATCCTGAGTGCTGCATTTTATTTTATTTTATTTTATTTTATTTTATTTTATTTTATTTTATTTTATTATTTTATTTTATTATTTTATTTTATTTTATTTATTTATTTGATGGGTCTGTCAAAGGGAAATGATTAGGATGAAAGCATAGGTCTACTACGTCAGAATAATTTTAAAAGCATTTGCCAGACTTTTCAAGTCTCCACAAAACTCATCTTGTTGGGTAGGACTACAGCATTGCTAGCTAATATGAAAAGAATTACAGATAAACAGCTAAGATAACTATAACCCTGAAGAAAGTGTGATGATATTATCAAAATAATAAACAGAGCAAGGGAAATAAAGAAAAGAAAAAAAAAAAAAAGACTTTGGGAACAGTTTATGTTTTTCTAAAAGTCAGAAATCATAAAGTTGGTAGTTTTATCTGAAGATAAAACTTCTTTATGCTCTAAAGAAAAGCACTAGGCCTAACCTAAGGCTTTTGAACCGAAAGTATAGAAGTAATGTATAGCAGTGAAAAAAAAAAAAAAATTTAGATTTATGTGACTTCAAGCATATGATGCAGAAGATGGTCAATAAAAACTTCACTAAGATAAGGGCCACCCAGGACATCACTTGCAGTCTTCCTGGTAAACTGTAATCTACTTGGCAGAAACCACAAGTCTAGAGCTTTCTCCACCACTGCCTTCTGCTGTTCAAGGATTCTGGTAGTGAGAGCACAAGACATGTCAGAAGCACATTAGAGATCCATTGTAACTGTTCTGACACAATAGGCAGAATTCACACGAAAAAGAAACTATGAATTCTTCTGCCTAGAAGAAATCTTCCTATGCCTGCTGAAACATGTACAATCATTCTTTTGTTTCTTTACTTTTGTTTTTCTTTAATTAAAGCCAAACAAGTAAATAAATAAACAACAATTAAAAAAATAAACTGTTACTCTATACAATACTAGTATTCGGGGGAAAAAATTGTCATCATAAGCCATGATGAAGAAAGCATGCAAAAGTCTAATTGAGAACTGCTGTCTCTCCAAGTATATTAATGACAGATTTTGATTGTTTCCACTTTGCATCCAGTTTTCCTAAGCTGTTGTTTTTGTCTTTTTTTTTTTTTTTTTTTTTTTTTTTTTTTTTTTTTGCATCCCGTATTTCAACTAATTTTACAGAAAGGGAAAAGGAACACTCATAATGTGATCTCTGATATGACAAATGGAGGCATCCATTTGAAAGGAAATATTCTTGGATCTGAGTGATATTATATTGCCTCAAACTCAGCAGAGGGAGTGCTGGGTCTTAGTATCTCACATTTCATTTAGAAAATAGTCCTTACCTGAATAGAACAAGAGAAATGTTGTACTTAAAAGCATAAATAATGGTTCATACACTTCTTCCCATTCCTTTTCATTGACTACAATATTAGTACCTGGTCAAGATACATACTTTTCTCACCATTGTGATTAAGCATCTTCATAAATGCTGAAGTTTAAAGAGACAGAAAGAACCAAGTTGTCCCGATCTATTCAACATTTATATGATTCACATTAAAATAACAAACTATTGCATGCAAGAAAGGTACCTGAGCTAGTTCAAATACTAAAATAAAGGTTACTAACATCAGTACAAAGCTCAAGGTGAGCAACACTGCCTTGTTCTGGGGGTTAAGTCCAGTAAT
Source organism: Excalfactoria chinensis (assembly GCF_039878825.1). Classification (NCBI taxonomy): domain Eukaryota; kingdom Metazoa; phylum Chordata; class Aves; order Galliformes; family Phasianidae; genus Excalfactoria; species Excalfactoria chinensis. Next base: position 63,655,792 of record NC_092826.1, on the reverse strand, counting down.
TGTTGCACAGTTGAATAATTGATTCCCTTTTTTAAGCCATTTTCCAAAAGTAAAAAGAGCTGAAGCAACTACCATAAGAACTGAGCTGATGCCTTATTCACAGTCCTTGACTGATCTAAGACAGGTTTTCATTGCCCCTTTCTCAGCTCCATAAGAATGGACCTGAGCTTTTAATCTGTGCTGAAGGTATCATCACCTCCAAAACCACTCATACTCATTGACCACATTGCTACATTGTCCTGCTAAAATATAATAGCCTCACTCAAAGTCAACAAGTCCTTAATGTCTTTCATGCATTCTATTTTTTTATGATTCTTCTTATATCAGTGTTTTCTTTGTAAAAAAATGTAAAAATTATCTTTTGCATGAGTGTCATTGTATAGCTACTAGTATAGCCACATTGGATCAGGTATGTGCATTTTTGGGTCCATGTCAAAGTTTCTTTATTTCTCCTCTTTTCTATGCCTTCCTTTGTTTTATTATCACAAGAACCAAGCAAGCAAGCAAGCAAACAAATAAATATATATCATTATATCAATGGGAAAAAGGCTCTTAATGGAAGAAAAAAAGAGCTGAACACAGTTAACGAACTGATGAATAAGTATTAATTGATAGAATGGAAAAGATGGTTACTGCAGAAAATGTTTAGCCCTTATGGAAACCTAATTGAGAAATGATTGAACAAGTCTATATTTTCAATCTAACTTGTTTAAGGCACAACACTTGCCATACTTGTCATAGAGTAAAATAACTAATTTCTTGAGTTTGTTTTGTTTTGTTTTGTTTTTGGTTTTGCTTTTTTCTGCAGGAAGCACTATTATTTTTATCTAGCCTTCCTACTGATCTAAGGGCCAAATAGAGGTCCCCTTTCCACCAGGCACCAGGTTTTAAACAATTTGTATTAAAAAAAAAAAAAAAAAAAAAAAAAAAAAAAAAAAGTGCTAAAATATTGGTTCTTATCTGACAACTGTCTTGTTTCTGTCAGAAATAGCCAACTGATAAACTTGCACACTGATAATAATTTTGCTTCTGACCACAGCAAAAAATTAGAACAAGATAGAGAAAGAAAAATGAAAATTGTTTTTCTCTCAATAACCTAAAATATTTTAGTTCAAATATGAATTTCAGATTTAAAGTTCAAGTCCATGCTTGTTTTATCAATACTGGTTCTTCTGGCTGTAATTCTTTTGATTCCCTGTGCCCAAGAAGCACAGACAAATCCCCAAATGTCCATTAGTAAACAAACTGAAAAAGAGAATATTGTTGTTTGGCTTCCTTTCCTCATTAAAAAGACTTTGTTTTTCTTCTTCTTGCATCTCACAGTATATACATATTTTTTTTAATGCAGTGTTCACATGTTGTTTTGCTGTGCTTTTGTCATCTAGTATTCACACAGATCCATATCTTCCCACTGTGTGCAATGTGCAATGAAAATTGCATTTCAATAAATCAATACCATATTTTCGGCAAGCTTCATCTCCCTGGATGAGCCATATCACCCCACTAAGAACTGACTGACTGCTAAGAATGGCTTAGGAATTATAAGTGACATCAATTTTAGAATTATGTGAATTAGAAAACTAATTTACTCCCAATGCAAAACTCCTCCATAGCTCTATTTTCTAAAAACCCTTAACACAAATAAACACAAAGAATCCTTCTTTTTGTGAAGGTTGAAGTCAGTGGAGAGAGTCTCCCATTTGTTCCTCCAGCAATTTCTGGCTCATTCTCAGAATGCACAATTTTTTTATTTTTTTATTTTATTTTATTTTATTATTTTATTTTTATTTTATTATTTTTCATTTTTATTTTATTTTTTTTATGTACTGATATATGTTGGTTCATTTAGCAATAGGGATTAATGCATTAGTTTTAGAACCAATTTATTAGTTTAGCAAAAGGAATTCATAACTGATTGTTCTGCAACTTTCAATTTTGGCTTTAGTGGGTGAACAGACTTGTTTTTCTTCAACAGTTTTGCACAGGGGACATAATACAGTACTTTTATACTCTACCTCAATGATTTTGCCTCATGAGAAGTATTGGAGTGGCAATAGAATACTTTTATCTTTTGCCTCAAAATGAGCAAGGACATTTTCCTTGGATACTACATACACTGTTCTTAAAAAGTGTCTCACTATGGCCTAATAAGCAATGGAAATCTTCCAAACTGGGGAAAAGTGGATGGCAGTGTGCCAAGGGCTTCAGTGACAAAGCTGATGGTGAAAAAAGGGGAAGAAGTAGGTGGGCACTTGACCACTCTAGATACCACTGAGCATGCCCAAAGTGACATTTCTGCATATCTATGAGACCCTGACAAAGAATGAATATGGATGCCAATGTACTTTGTATGTGTCTTAGCTGTTTAAATGTAGAACTTGAACTCTGATAAGGTGCACTTGCTTGACAGGTCACGGATTGCACATCATGAGGAATAAAGGAATTCTGCTTTTCAACATTAAATTGGAATTAGAGAGTTTTCTTCTCAGATTTTGGATGACAAAAAAATAAAAATAAATAAAAATGGGGGGAGGGGGAAGGCTTCAGAATCATGGAGGATTGCTGAAAAGGAAACAACCACAAAAATGAGAATCACCAGTCATACAAGAAAGCAACCAGACCTCTCTCTCTCTCTTCCCTAGCCATACACCTAATATGTGTCTGTTGCTCTACTGTGGCACACTAATTCAAATCAGATTTCTTGTTTACTGATATCAGTCAGCAGATGACTTATAGGGCATGAACTGCATGTTGTGGAGGAATGCATGCAGGATTAGACAGGTGAGGTTTACTGAAACAACGCTTCTATGGTTATTACAATGCAGTTATGGGAAGGAACCATAAAAAGGCTTAGCTGTTATTTCTATAAATATGAAAAGCCAAGCTGTAGTTACGTGGTTACACTTATATTTCTGTTTTATATGGAGTAGAGTCAGTATTCACAACCAGTAATTATTAACTCATCAAACTGCTGTTCTTACACTGTTTCAAAAACTCAAAAACTTGATGAACAAAAGCAAGAGTAGGTCTACATGAAATGTCTTAACAAGTCTGTCCAGAGAATTGTTACAATGTTCTCTGCTATTCTCCAGCTCTTGAATTTTGCAGTGACAGCTGGTTGTCACTTCTCATTATGTAACATAGCCTTGATTAAAATATATGCTAGTCTGAAGGATATCTCAACAAGGAAGAATGATTCTTAACAATAAGAATCTTCTGAATATGTTTCTTCTTTGCCCAATATTTTTAATCTTTTTTTTCTTTTTTTTCTTTTTTTTTCTTTTTTTTTTTTTTTTTTTTCTTTTTTTTTTTTTTTTTCCTTTTTTAGGACCCAGCAATATATTCAGAGAACAAGTTATATTTCAGTATTATTCTGCAGAATCAGGGAAAAAAATGAATAATTGCATAAAATAGAAGTATTACATCTAAATGAAGTATATAGAGGAAGATAAGTTTTTATCTTCTTGGCATTATACAACATACCTTTATTTCCTTTTTATTACTCCATTGTAGAAATTATCAGTCCTTATATAACACTGGAATATAATAAGGGAAGTCCCACTACAAGTATTAGTCCTGTAAACTGTGTCTACCTTAGCCCAAACATCTTCAGAAAGTGAAATGAAGCCAAAAGTGTGTAGTTCCATCTATAGGACTTGTCTTTCAAGTCATGGCAAATTCATGAGAACACTGATACTAGGAAACAACTGTGTCCTTTCTGAGTGTGACTGCAATACTGCCCTTTACATTTGATATTCTATAACTCCTTCCCATGTAGTACTTTGAAAGATAATCCATCACTTGCCTATACTAACTTAATACTTACAGTGGAGAGGATAATAGTTCATGAAGTTATCTATCAAGATGTTTTTCTAGTTCCTTCTTTTTCTGTTCCTCCTGCCTCTGAAGTACATTCAAAATGTACTGGAGCAAAAAATCATTTGCTCCAGATTTCTTTTTCTTCTCAGTTTTTCTTTTTACTATGATATTTTAATTTGCTTCCAGATATATCCCTAGCTTGCCACTTCTTTACCCAACCACCTGTTTGGGATTATTTTCCTCTTGAAAAGAAATCAGGTGGTAGATGTTCTTTTGTATCCTGCTTCACCCACACAACTTCACGTTGTAAAAACTGAAGGGAAATACAAGTTACTTCTCTTTATACATTTTTTAGTTTCATCCTTTAAATATTCAGCATGAAGGATTGAGCCCACACAATCAACAGTCCTTAGCATTTCCTGATGACATAGCCATGTCACATTGTGGCTGTACTCTTACAGGAAGACATAAGATACAATCCATTACATCCTCTGTTAAAAATAACAGACTACCAAGTAGCTTTCATTGTTTTTTTATAACCTCACTTTCTGAAGAGATATCTTGTGCTAGCAGAGAACCACAGATAAGGATGTCTTGTTTGTTTATTTTAAACAGTAACTTTAATAATGGTATGAAAGCTTCAGAAGATATTTTTTGCCTTCATTTAGCTAAACACACACACACACAAAATAAAAAATAAAAATCACACTTCAACTACACATACAGACACAGAATTCATAATACTACCTGGCTGAACATACTGATTGGAAAGTAATAGTCACTGGATGTGTTATGCCAACAGATCAGAATTTCATACCAACTCAGATTTTGCAATGATAAAACATTTTATTACTAAGAGACAGATAGATCTGAGGATGTGCTAGGGATTTTCTAGAATATGATTGAATGAGGACTCCCATCATTATAAACATTAAAAAGATGGAGGCCCCAAACAGATTGCATTAGTACCCTTAGGGACAAGAAGAGACATCCCTTGGCTCAGAAGCAGTTCAGAAGCTATCGGTATCTAGGGTGTCTAACCCTCTCAAGTGGACAGCTCTGCATGTAGGCCTGAAGGGGAAAAGGAAGTGAAAGGAACAGCCTGCTTCCTTTCCCCCATTTTTCCCTCAATTTCTTGACTCTGTGATTACCCCTCCACACACACACAACTTCTACACCAGCAGCAAGTAGTTCAGCTGAATGAGATCAGTACAGTGCCCACAAAGAATCTAAATAGAGCTCAGGAGCCTTACCAGGCAAAAGACAACAACAACAACAAACAACAAAAACAGGTTTCAATGACGTTTGGGCAACTAGTCTGCAGGGTTTTATGTTGTGCTCTGGGGTCAGACAGATAAGAATGCGGCTCCTCAACACAGCAGTTTTAGGCACTTGCACTATTTTCAGAGCTCGTCTACAACTGCATCCAGAAGTTTAAATAACAGGCAAAGCAGCCAAAGCATATGATAGCAAATTTTTTGTATCTTTCCTTTTCTTAAATAAGAATATTTAGTTAGTTAGTTTGTTTGTTTTTTGTTTTCATATACCTTGATTTTGGCTTTGGAAAACTATCAGTTGTTCATTTTCTGTGCACTACTCAAAGCTATTCATGTAGCTAAACTCAAGGTGGAAAACCATAAGTTTTCTACTTCAAAATGAATCTATAGTCAAGAACTAAAAAATAGTTTCTGTACTCTTGATTGTACAAAACTTACATTTTGAAAAATAAGAAGCAAATTTTATGAGTTGCTTAAGTAAATAAAATTGTGTTTTTTTCACTTTTCCTCAAGAAAAATTAAATATCTACAAACATCAGTTGGCTACATCTGAATATAATTTTAGCTTTTATTTCAAATTTAAATTCACAGCCTGACAAGTCCAATATAGTGTTAAAATTAAACACATACATTTATTTTAATCTTATTGTCTTAATAAAAACAAACAAACAAACAAACAAAAAGAGTATATTTTTGTAGTTATGAGGGACTCCAACTGAGAGCTAATTTCTAATATTTATTTTGCCACATCTGTGAGAAACTCCATTTGCAAAGTAGATCATTCTTCATCCTTATTCAAAATCCAATATGCCAGTCTTTTCTTTGAAGTGTTGTTTGTTAGGCCGTACCTAAAGTTAGAGTCACTTTTAAAGCTGAAGAGGAGCCTGATTGTGAAGCCTACTTCTCTCAAATTATGAAGGAGAATTTTATTTCTGATATATGCATCTAACATAAATAGCTAGGTCTTTAAATTATAAATGTGGAGTACTAGAAGCAAACAGTTTCTGGGTAATGTGTAGGTTGAAATATATTCACATGACATAGTTGCTAAATAATTCCAAGGAATGAAAATATTCTGAAAAGTAATAATCATTTGTTTACAATTCATGAACAGTAGCAATATCTGTGTTTATGAATAGATTTGAATTTAGATTGGCCATGACAGTAAAAGAGAATAAGAAATCTTTTTACAAATATATCAACGGTAAGAGAAGAACCAAGGAAAGTGTCCACTCCTTACTTGATGCAGTGGGGAATGTGACCACTAAGGATAAAGGGAAGGCTGAGGTCCTCAATGCCTTCTTTACATCTGCCTTTATTGAGCCCAACAGTTGTCCTCAGGGCACTTCATGCCCTGATCTGAAAGTCTGGGATGGAATGCAGAATACACCCCTAGTGATTCAGGTGGAGACAGTTAAAAGAGATCCTCCTCCACCTGGACTGTCACAAGTCCATGGGACCAGATGGGCTCCACCCTTGAGTGCTGAGGGAGCTGGCGGGGGTGATTGGTGAACCGCTCTCTACCATCTACCACCGCTCCTGGTTAACTGGAGAGGTCCCAGAGGATTGGAGAATTGCTGATGTGATTCCCATCTACAAGAAGGGTAGTAAAGAGGATCCAGGTAACTACAGGCCTGTCAGCCTGAACTCAGTACCGGATAAAGTTATGGAGCAAATCATCTTGGGTGAGTTCACACAGCATGTGTGTGGCATCCAGGGGATCAGGCCTAGTCAACATGGATTCATGAAAGGCAGGTCATGCTTAACCAATCTCATCTCCTTCCACGACTGGGTGACTGGACTGGTAGATGAGGGTAAGGTAGTTGATGTAGTCTACCTAGACTTCAGCAAAGCCTTTGACACAGTTTCTCACAGTATCCTCCTGAAGAAACTGGCTGTCCATGGCCTAGACAGGTATACCCTTCTTTGGGTAAGGAACTGGCTGGAGGGTCGTGCCCAGAGGGTAGTGGTTAATGGAGTTAAGTCCTGCTGGAGACCCGTTTACAAGTGGTGTCCCCCAGGGGTCGGTTCTAGGGCCCATCTTGTTTAACATCTCCATTGATGACCTGGATGAGGGAATTGAGTGCAAGCTAAGTTTGCAGATGACACCAAGTTGGGAGGTGGTGTTGATCTGCCTGAGGGTAGGGAGGCCCTCCAAAGGGATCTGGATAGGCTGAATTGCTGGGCTGAGGTTAATGGGATGTGGTTCAACAAGGGCAAGTGCCGAGTCCTGCACTTTGGCCACAATAACCCCATGCAGTGCCATAAGCTTGGGGCAGAGTGGCTGGATGACTGTGAAGAGGAAAGGGACCTGGGGGTGTTGGTCAGTTCTCGGCTGAACATGAACTGACAATGTGCCCAGGTGGCCAAGAAGGCCAACGGCATCCTGGCCTGTATAAGAAATAGTTTGGCTAGCAGGAGCAGAGAGGTGATCATCCCTCTGTACTCAGCTCTGGTGAGGCCACATCTCAAGTATTGTGTTCAGTTTTGGGCTCCTCACTACAAGAAAGACATTGAGGCCCTGGAACATGACCAGAGAAGGACAACAAAACTGAGGAGGCTCAGGGGAGACCTCATTGCACTTTACAACTTCCTGAGGGGAGGTTGTGATGAGGAGGAGCTTGACGTCTTCGGCCAGGCAACAGACAGGACCCGAGGAAATGGACACAAGTTGTATCCAGTTTAGTCTGGACATACGTAGGAACTTTTTTTCTCAGAGAGTGGTCAGGCACTGGAATAGCCTGCCCAGGGAAGTGGTGGAGTCGCCATCACTGACAGTGTTCAAGAAGCATCTGCATAGGGATCTAGGAGATATGGTTTAGGGGTTTTCTGTAGGTACGGTGGAGGGAAGACTGTTGAACTAGATGATCTTATAGGTCCTTTCCAACCTTGTGATTCTGTGATTCTGATTCTGTAATATTCTATAATTAACAAAGCTATATTTGACCAGTATAACAGCTGAACAGATAGATATGATTTGAGGCAGAAGCGGGCACAAAATGTTGATCTCATTTTTATCAAATTAGCTACCGAACACAATGCAGAAGTTTATATTTACACAGTATTAACTCATGCGGTATGTTGACCCTGGCCAGCAGCCAAGCAGTTGTACAATCATAGAATTTTTGAAATGGTCATAATTGTTTTAAAATCAGATTTACTCTGTTTGCTCAAGCCATAGCCTCAAGGTATTGCTTCTGACTCCAGGAATTTGTTGACCTCTCCTTAATCAATAATATCCCAAAGTATGTCCACCTTACCTTACCAGATGATCACTAAGGCTGAGCAACAGACATCCTTGGTCTGTCAGGACTATTGCAGATAAAAATAATGACACTGTAGGGATTCACCACAGTTAAAGGTCCTCCTTGTTATTCTAACAAACTGGATCATGAGATATAGATAAAACAGATCTCTGCAGGCAGAGAAATAGCGTAAAATTTAATTATTGCAAAAGACCGATGCTTAAAACTGTCACAGAATTTGCAATGACAAAATATGTTGTCTAGAGTGGCTGTTCTAGACCAACATTTCCATTGTGTGCTATTTTCCAATCCACAGAGGTAAATTTATTTGTATGTGTATCTGTATACCTGGATACATGTTGTTCATTTCTGAGCTTTGGCATGAATTTTACAGTCTCAACTAGTTGCTGACCAGGAAACATATGTCCTCTTTTGAATTCCTCATGAACTTATGTTAAGGTAACATACCCAAGAAAATTCTCTCCCTTTCATATGCCTTTGTTCATCCACTATATTATTAATTTATCTTAGAAACTTAATGTATTAATAGATATTTCCATGAGTGAAGCTACTGTCATTTTGGAGCAAAAACAAAAGCCTATTCACATCTTATAATAGTGTTCAGCAAAAGGTGTCAGCGCTAGTAGGGAACTCAGAAAGGACTAATGTGCATTAAAATTACTTATGTTAGGCACAATGCAGATAGCTTTGAAAAAATAACTGTAGCATAAGAACTTCTACTTAAGGTTTGAGGAAGCTGAAGTCCGTGAACATATTTTCTGCCAGTAAAGTTAATTACAATTGACTAAAAATCTTGTTATAATTTCTGGCTTTCTGTCAAGACTATAGTTCCAGCCACTGTAGTGCACAATATCAACATTTGTGCTTCTGTCTAAGGACCTATGTCAGGATCCTGACTTTGACCTATGCTAGTATTCTCAGGACAACACCTCAGGAGCAAAACATGAACAATCAGTTGCACAGAGTAGTTTTCAGTTCCATTTGGGTATCCATTGTTTCTGGTCTCACTCACTCTATCAAATCTAAATTCACTATGAGCTTCCCAGTCTTTTTCCGTCTAAATTTTTGTGTCTGTCTGATGTGAAGCATATTTCTTTACAATTGTTTCAGAATGGCATTCACTTAATTATGAACTAGGTAAGGGGGTGTAGAGTGAACAAAGGCAATGATAGGTGTTACAGGGAAGGATATCAAGGGGGAGTTGACTCACCCTTCCTAGCAATAGCCTGTAGAAGGGAGGGGAAAGCCAAGGAATACAGCCTTATCTCTCTCCTGCCACTCCAGGCACCCAAGTGCTTGCTTGTTGGCTAAGGCTGTGACTACAGGGAGGAATGAAACCTGCATATCATGATAAGTCAGTAACTGGGCTTAATGGCTAAGGCAGGAGAATATGATAATAACATCATGGAATCAATTGTAATGTTCCCTCTTATTACATCTAATTTATTGAAATCAATTGTATTATCCCACCCTATTCTAATTGTAATATCAGATTAATCTACACCTATTTTCTTGGAATCAATTGTAATATCCCCTCCTCTTCTTGCATATGTATAACTTGTCTCTATAAGTATACTTAAACTGTCACTTTGTGCTGTGCAGGCTAGAAGGGACTATCCTGCCTGCACCCAGTGTATGTGCAGAGCGCTGAGTAAATAAATGTGCTTTATAACTACTTTGTGGTTATAGATTCTGCAAGTCATACCCACCATTATGTTCATCCTAATCACATAGTACTGACTTAGTTAATTTTCTGTGGCAAAGTATTTTTATTTCAGGATATCCAAGACTAGCATGAGATCAGCTGCATTTTTCCCCCTTAGTTTCTTTAAGTATCTCCAAAGATGCCAACATCAAATCTAAATAGAAACTTACTGAGAAATCCTGCCCAGCTTTCTCTGCTTATAGTGGTATATTTCCATGTTGGGGTTCAAGACAACATTCAAAATAGAGGCTGAAAAACAAGTTTGAGAGGTTGTGGAGGAGTACACTAAAAACAAAGACTGTCTAAAGGAGACAAGAGCTGAAGTCAAGTGAAGGAGACGTGAAGGAGATTTGTTAAGTCTTCTGTTGACATGGTATGGGGGGTGTAAAGTTGCAAGTAGGAACTTGGAAATGTATACAGGAGATGTTAGAACCTGAAATAAAGGATCTTGGATCATTCATGCATCTGAATCTTCGCAGACTAAGATAAAATTCTTGTTCAAAACAGATAAGTAGAGGAGCCCTGTAAAACTAGAAGATGCTCAGCACAGAAGGCTTATTTTTTCATGTGATAAAACATTAGCAGGCACATAAAATTTAATATTTTGACAGGAGCAATAAAATTCAGGTCTCTACTAAGCAGCCAAATTTTCTGTCTCTCCTTCAAAGAGAAGGACAATATTTTTTTAGCAAAAGTTTTTATGAATTGTCTTTTTACCATAGCCAAAGAAATATATTTCTTCCAGATTCCATTCTCAGAACTATTTGAATAATAGTATGAAATTTGCACACAAATCATTTCATGACAGGCAAACAGCACAGAATATTTCAGCCCAAATATCTCTAGTTTGGCAGTCATAACCTATTGAGAACCTGAGCTTACAAATAGAAATATCAGACAAAGTAAAGACTGGAAAACAGTCAGTTCAGCTCTTAAGCTCTATTATGTCAATTCTTTCTATGCTCCCCACTCAGAGCTAAGATGAGTAATACTGAAATTCAAGTCAATTTAAAAATAATTTATATATAAATAGCTTCATTTTCATTTCATTCTTGAAAACAACATTCAGGCTGAGAGAAGCTATTAGATTCATTTACAGTTCAACAACATTTAAATCAAATGATGTCAAATGTTTTAATTCAATTGTTTGAATTCAATAACATGATTTAGAATAAAAAATGAAAAGCATGCTTGGGCTGAAACAAACAACCCCAGATCTATCTAAAAGCAATTTAATTAAACAAAAACTGTTTGAGAATTAGTGATTGGTATTTGAAAAGGAACACTAGATATAGAGATCATTTTTACCACATTTATATTTAAGTTCTATTAGAAGATTTTGTAATGAACTAGTTATTAAATAAAAAAACAAATTAGAAAATAAATACATACAGTCTGCTGTGACGCACAGCTGTTTATTTATCTGGATATCTTATTATGTGTTCAAACATTCTAAGAAATATCAGCCTATGGAAAACAGAAAGGTAATTTATTAGTTCAGAATGTATCCAATGCATTATTGTGTACATTGTTTACACCTTTCTTCCTAATCCCCAGAAGTGCAAATGCAGAGATACAGAAACAATAAACAGTTATAAATATGCTTATACAATGTATGTACATATATAGAAAATTGAGTTACAGTAAATCAACCACTGGATAATAGTGACTGAACAGAATCAACAAAGACACATACGTAAGTTCTATACAGCTAGAGAAAACTGGACCACTGGGTTCCTGTGGCTGAACCACAGAGCTCTAGATTTTTGTGGAAGTGTGCAGGTCTGATTAAGACTCGGGTAATTTTTAGGGAAAGCACTCACTGGCAACACAGGAAAAATGTTGAGCTTTTAGAGAGAGTCCAGAGGCCAGAAAAGTAATTTGATGGCTGGAGCACCTCTCCTATGAGGGTAGACTGAGGGAGTTGAGTTTGTTTACCTTGGAGAATGGAGAGGGCTCTAGGCAGACCTTGTTGAAGCCTTCCAGTACATAAGAGAGCTTACAAGCACAAGGGGGACTGACTTTTTATGTAATCTGAAAATAACAGGACAATAGGGAATGGTTTTAAACTTAAAAAATAAAAAATAAAAAAATAAAAAAAAAATAAAAAAAAAAAAAAGAAGGAGAGGTTTACATTAGATGTTAGGAAGAATTTTTTTACTCAGAGGGTCAGAGGGTAATGTGATACTGGAACATGCTGCCTGTAGAAGTTGCAGATGTCCCATCTTTGGAAGCGTTCAAGGCCAGGTTGGAGAGGGCCCAAGTATGGCACCCGGATTTAGTGGGTAGCATCCCTGCCCACAGAAGGGGGGTTGGAACTAAATGGTCTTTCAAGTCCCCTCCAACCCAAGTCATTCTATAGTTCTATGATTCTATGAAATATTCTCAGATATTGTTCTCAGCAAAATGTAGAGATAAATTACACTGTTAATCAGGTTGTATGGAATAATTGTGTTGATACATCTTTTGAAGAGCAGTAAAGAAGCCTACAAAAGTCATATAAGTTTACTTCTACCCATTAGTGAGGTAAATACCTCTTAAATACATCTGAGTGCTGGGCTGTGAGGAAGTGGCTCAGTCTACATGTGTATCAAATACAGTGTGATTAATATACATGCTTTTTCTTTTTAACATGGTAAACAGACTGACATACTTAGATAATGTATGCAGTCACAAGCTGGGCAATAGCCAGAAAACATTAAACAAGAATATATTTTGTGGTTTGCTTTCATAAAAATAATTACCCTAGTGTCTTGCTGGAGATATGGCATTCTATTTGGAATAAACAGCTATTATTAATGAACAAATGCTTTCTTCTTGAATTAATTTTAAGTCTGATCACCTCTTTTTTTCTTATTATGTGATTTTTTTCTCAGATGAAATTTGGAAGAATAATCACTAAGCACAGTACAGCAAAGATGTTTTCTCTTTTCATGAAGTTAAATTAATATTTAGAGCTGTATATAAAAATGTGGCAGATTTTAACATTAAAAACATCACAGAACATTCACCTCCCTCCTTTTTCAGAAGTCTGCCTCCCTGATTTTGCATAGTTCATATATGGTAATACAAAATATAGGTGAGATATGATCATAGAATCATAGAATCATAGAATTACCCAGGTTGGAAAAGACCTTGAAGATCATCAAGTCCAACCGCAGCCTAACCAGTACCCCATCTCTAAAAAAACAAACAAACAAACAAAAAAAACCTCTGCTAAATCATATCCCTGAGTACCACATCCAAACGGCTCTTAAACACATCCAGGGATGGCGATTCAACCACCTCCCTGGGGAGCCTAACCACCCTTTCTGTAAAGAAGTTCTTCCTAATATCCAATCTGAACTTGCCCTGGTGCAACTTGAGGCCATTTCCCCTCGTCCTGTCACTAATGATACACTGTGCAAAAGCTCCTTTTGTCTCAGAGATTGTTGTGAAGTCCAAGGACAACTGGAGGCATCTCACCCTACACGGGAATGCCAGGAACAAGAAAGATAAGGGGAAGTTCTCAACACTTACCACCTTCTGGGCTACTCCTGAGATGCAGTGGCCTAGCCTTATGTGGAGGAGAAGCCTGCAGCAGGCTGTTGCACCTGTGTTGGATGTGCCACTGCGATGGGCAACCCAAGAAGAAACGAACAGTGTATATATATATATGGAACTTGAGTAGTAAAACATCATCTCTTTATCCTAAATTTTTGATCTCTCACTAGTGAAGGTGCTAGATTTTTAATTTTTTATTTATTTTATTTTATTTTATTTTATTTACTTTATATTTTATTTTGTATCTTTTCCATGGTTGCGGCATCTTGCTTTCAGGTTTTTGAAGCACATAATAAATTGTGGTCACATTTCTAGAAACTTTAGATGACACTGTAAGTATAATGCTCTCAACTCCCCAGAGGGATAACACTGAAGTAAGGAACAAGATTAAACATTAAAAATACTACAGAAATTACTTGGCAAGATTAATCTACAGTAGCTGCTTATAAAACAACCATAATGATGTTATACTTTAGTTTATAGCTGATTGAAAAAGACAATAATCAGAAAGGCATCTTGGGATATATATATATATTTATATACAGAAGAAAAAAAAGAAAGAAGAAGAAGAAATGGAAAATTTTGCATATAGAAATTAGGACTTGTTATAAGAAAAGAAAAACACTTATTTTTCTATTTACAAATTCATTTATTCTTCACAAATCATAGTAGTTGACTAAAAAATAAAATCATTCTGATTCTGTTCCACAGAGATTTACTACAGCTTCATAACTAAATATAGCTATGTTCTTATCTGTTTTGAAATATTATTTCTTTATTTTCTCTGATTAGAGATATCAGGTCTTTATGAAGATAATCTGCATGTAGTAGACATCAAGGTGCTGAAACAGATATAACAAATTCCTTAATACAGTTACCTGGTATTAGAAATAGAAGAAATCCTTAGTTTATGGTAAGTTCTAAGTGATTCCTTCTACTGTGTGGCCTTCATGGGAAATTTTACAGTGCTCTAAAAATACTCTCCTTTGAGGAAGAGGCTAATCACGAGCCCTGTAAATCAGCTTAGAACTAATGCAATGGGATTCTGTTGATTTATACTGTGACTGTTGGTCAAGCACAAAACTTCTATCATGCTTTGTTCTGGATCAATACACAGAAAAGAATGTAAAGAAGCATAAAAATCTGAAGACATCTAGAAGCATGAAGGAAAGAAATATACCTGCCTTATACCACATCAATTTAAAACCACTCTCCCATTTTGCAGTCTGATCCACATGACTTTTTGTGCCCATGTACAAGAATTACACATGGCTTTTAAGTTTATGCATTTTCAGTGTGAGGGCACAGATGTGATCACGCAGTTTAATGCACATTCACGTACATCTGCTTCACAAGTTACATGGCGATATCCAATAAGATTATTTGCTTACCAAAATTATTATTGAAGTTAAAAGTAATTTGTGAAGATAAAAAATTGCATTCTAGATTTCCCTTAATTTAAGATAAATTTAATTTAAATTAATTTAAGATAAAATTGAAAGTCTAATGAGTTGGTTCTTACAGATATTTATTTTTATTTTTGTTCATTTACAAATGTAATTGAATATACAGAAAAGATGCTACTGATATTGGTTCCTTAGTTTTCATCAATCAGGGTCTTCACTGATTCACAGGTGATTCCTGCTTGAAAAAAATAAATAAATAAATAAATAAAATAAATGCATGTGTTAACCAAACCCTAAGATTTACCATAGATGATTAGAATTTAATGAAAAAAACTGCAGAAGGGAAAAAAAAAAAAAAAAAAAAAAAAAAAACAACAAAAAACCCCACAAAAACAAACAAAAAACTGAAAATTGTTATTTACTCATTTACTTTGTTACCTTTATTGATACTGTAAACAGTATTCAGATTTGATATTGTTTGAAGAAAAAAGACAGAAATTTAAAAATCGTTTTTTGCTAGTCATCATACTGTAAGTCTGAGACACCTGAGCTAGTTGAAACATGAGCTCATGGTAGAGAATTAGGCCATAGTTGCAGACCTGCTGCAGCTCCTCATCATTGATTGTCATCACTCAACCATCGTCAACACTGCTGTCAAAACTGACACTTCAATCTACAGTAACAGTAGTAAGGGTCTGATACATACTTATCTGTAGTGTAATGGTCTATGTGCTCACCTTTAAAAATGTCAGCTGTGGCATACTGTTGCTATTTAGCATTTTTTGACAGATCCTGCAGCATAAGTGATGATTTAAACAATTTTAGGGAAGACTTATTTTATTTTTCCTATTTTGGACAGTCTTTTTCTTGTAGGAATAACTCCCATTTTCTGTACAAGTATCATCAGCTTTCATTTTCTGATTTTCCCTTACTCGATGGTTTTTAACTCGTAAAATTTTTCATAGTTGTTATTGAACCATTATTTCTGAGGTAAAACTTTCACTGTATTAAAGCCTGTTATTTGGTTACTGTCTCTTTTAAAGACTCTCATTTCAGGGACAGAACATCCTTAGACATTTTTGTAAATATTAGCTATTGACATTTTGAAGAACTAAAGGTCTAATCCTGAATTTTTTTATATCTCTGTCTAAAATTGTGAGAACTGTTTTGGCTACAGTTTGTAAGCAGGTAGCACATGGATTTATTTCCTTATTTTGATGTTGGTTTGTTTGTTTCCTCATTGGCTTGTTTTATGTTGTTGTTGTTTATTTTATTTTGTTTTGTTTTGTTAACATGTTAGCAGTCTCTGTACTTTCAGAAAAGATTTTTTCTATCATGAAAAATAACTATTTGTCTAAAAACATACAGATAATTGAATTTTACTTACATGTATATTTATCTTGAGGAAGGCTTTCAAGTATCTGTATTACGTTGCTATGGATTTTTCAGTAAAATGTATCTACAGTACTGCCAAATTAACATGTTACTCATAGGATACGACATCACTGTAATGTACTGTAGTTTATACACATTGGCCTAATTTTCATAACTCTTTATGCAGGTGAATATTTTCATACTTGCAAGTAGATCAAGTGTCCTAGAGGAAATGTCTCTGCTCACACTATATACAAAAAGGATATTTTTCCCGGTTTTAATACTAGATATCTTATCAGATATGTTTAAAATATTAACACAGTTACCAGGCTATCTTATTTCATAAAATTATAGAATCATTTGAGTTAGAAGGGACACTTAAAGTCTATGTAGTCCAACTTCCCTGCAATGAACAGGGGCACCTAAAACAGACCAGGGTGCTCAGAGCCCCATCCAGCCTTACCTTGAATGTCTCCAGGGAGAGTTTCTACCACGTCTCTGGACAAACTGTTCCAATGCTTCATCACTCTTATTACAAAAATTTCTTCCTTATATCCAATCTAAATCTTTCTTTACTAGTTTGAAACCATTTTACCTTGTCTCTTCCATCACTATATAAATACCAGAAGTGTATTTTGCACACACCTTGTTTTTAATCGAAACTTTCAGTTATTCTAGCAAAAAACCTTGGCATCCTGATTTGTTTTCTTCTGTCCTTTTATGTTATTAATTGCAAAGACAAAGCTATATGTCCAGAAAAAAAGAGCATTTCAACTCCTAAAGCATTAATCTAGTTTTAATGAAAAATATAAGTAGTTTCAGCAAAAAGAATTAAACAGGCCAAAATCCCTCTGACATCTTTGTATAACTTCATCACATGTAATAGTAGCAATTGATCATTAATGGGGCACATTTAAAAAAAAAAAAAAAAAAGAAAAGAAAAACAACAAACAAACAAACAAACAAACAAAACCCCAATTTCTTAAATCCACAATATTTTAACACCTTGGTTGGAGTGCAATCATATCATGACTTTCAATAAATTCTAATCTCCTTTTCATAATAATGAGAGAAAACCAGAGTGTTAATTTACCCTTAAATGGTTTTGTTGGTTTTGTTTTTTTTTTTTCCCCTGGAACCAGCAGTTGTTTCTTAACAGCAAAATGTGGAAAAGTTCCTCCTATTAGTTCTTGCATTGGTACTGAAAAATACAAGTTTACTGTCTGTTGTGTATGCAGAACTAATCAAGCCTTACTAGTAGGATGAGAAATATTTCCTCCTTTCTTCTATTTATTTATTTCTCTCTTGTGAATATGGGAGGGTATTAATAGGACACAATCATGAAAAAGGAAAGCCTTTTTTTTTGTGCATGCCGTGCACTTCAGAGTTTTTAGATGCATTTCTGAAGAAAAACTCCTGTGAGAATTGTAGTGCAGACAGTGTCCTGAATGCATTCTTTCCCTTTTTCTTCTAATCAGCCTCCAAGAAATATACAAATGGACAATTAAATGTCACTACTATTCAAGTAGATTGTATTTGTTAACTTTATTAATTCTGTTAATCTAGAGAGTTGCTTTGCATGCAATTTAAATAATTTCAAACAGATACTATTTTGACAGAAGACAGACTTTTTATTGCTTTTCTTAAGAGCAAAGAAATATCATAGAAATATGTTAGATTTGAACCCTTTAATGTTCTTCAGATCTTCCAGGTCTGATAATCAGCCCATGGATTTTATCCTTTCTTAGATGCTTTTATACTACCCATGTTGCTGAAGTTGTTCTAGAAGAACATGATTTAATTTGGACATACTTCTACGTTTATCACATGAAAGAGTAGCTAGCAGGCTGCACAAAAGAATCTTGGAGTCTTAGTTCACAGTTGTCTGAACATGAGCCAGGAGTGTGCCCAGGTGGCCAAGAGGGCCAACAGCATCCTGTATCAGAAATAGTGCAGCCAGCAGTAGTAGGGTGGAGATCATGACTCTGTACTGGACAATGGTGAGGCTGCACCTCGAGTACTGTGCTCATTTCTGGGCTCCTCCCTACAAGAAAGACATTGAGGCCCTCCCTGGAGCATGTCCAGAGAAGGGAAAACTGGAGAAAAGTCCAGAGGCCAAGTCTTATGAGGAACAGATGAGGGAACTGGGATTATTTAATTTGAAGAAAAGCAGGCTCAGGGCAGACATTATTTAAAAAAATCTTTAAAAATACCTGAAAAGACACTGCATCAAGGTGGAGGGTCAGATTATTCCCAGATAACAATGATAAGACAGGAAGTAATGTCCTTAAGTTGCACCAGAGGAGGTTCAGTTTGGATATTAGGAATAATTTCATCTCCGAAAGAGTGGTGAGGCACTGCAATGGGCTGTCCAGGGAGGTGGTGGAGTCATTGTCCCTGGAGGTATTCATAAAAAGGGTGTATGTATCACTGAGGGATGTGATTTAGAGTGATCATAGGCATGAGTTGATGATTGGACTTTACATTCTGAGTGGTCTCTTCCAACCTTTAGTGACTATAAACATAGATGAAAAACCAAGATTATAAATTCACATAGTGGAACAGGCAATCTTCTTATTGTAGGATTCTAACTATCTATAATGATTAGGGAAAAAAATGCATATTGAATAAGTATGAAGTCTTTTTTTTCTTTCTAGTAATGCAGAATGTTTCAGTTCATGTATAATTCACAGCTTATAGTTTGTTTGCTACACTTCAGTGGAAAATTCAATAAAAACTTAATTAAAGATAAAAGATGCAGTACCATAAAGCTGAAATAGAAGCACAATTTCACAAACTCATATTTTTACACGTGTATTTTTATAATTTATAATTCAGACAAGTTGTGCAAACATTTAAAAATATTTTTTTAAATAAAATTTTATGTTACGTAAAGAGCAGATACTTAGTTATTTCTACAACTGACAATAGTGAATATGAGGAGAAACAAGATAAGATAACATAAAAGAATTTTAAAGAATAAAAAAAAGTGAAGCTCTCTCTGGGAAAGAGAGAGAGAAAAAAAAAAAAAGAATTATCATTTAAAAGAGCAATTGCATAAATTATTCTAATAAAGTTCCTATAAAAGCCATCAGAGTAGTATCAGTAATATGCACATTTTATGAAGCAGGTGCTACTGAAATGATACTATAAATTGAACAGAAAGACTCAAATCATTTTCTAAGTGATTAAAGTATTGCAATTTATTATACTTTTAATGCAGTATTTTCATGGGATATGAATAAGTTTTACAACATGTAAAATATCAATTTTACTCCTCACAATCAATATCAACTAACTTAAACTATAACAGCGTATTTTAAGATTTATTCTCTTATTTTACATCTCATATGCAGATAAAGGTAGCTGTGAGAAGAAAAAATGAAATAATTGACTTGTTTCAAAAGATTTTAGAAAATTTTACTCAGGAAAGAGTGCTGTTCTAGCACACTTCACATAAGGACTCCTTTTAGTGTTTTTTTCTCTGTTCTACTGAAGTTAACAGTGTCATTAAAACTGACTTTAATGGAAAGCTCTGTGAACTTATCCACCAGGGCCTGATTTATGGCATTTTTGTTCCCTTAATACTGCAAATATAAATAGATATATATTTGAATGGTACATTGATTCTAGATTGCAATTTTTTTCTGATATTACACAAATTAAATTAAGCTTAGCTCCTAAATCAAAATCAGCATAAGAAATATACTACTCAAAACTGAAGTAAAGCCTTGAAAAAATCTTCCTAGATTTAACATGTTTTATTATCATTAATGTCAGGATAATTTGAAGATGTTTAATATCTTACACAGTATAATATGGGACTGATCTGCCACCATTACTTCTTGTGATTAATATCATAGTCTACAGACAGAACTTTTTTGATTGATATGAGCCAATTTAATCAAGAAAATGAAGGTGACATAATACTCAAGTCCAGAAAAGAAATTTCAAAAGGATAGCTGGCAGAGAATAAAACACATTTTTGAAGACTTTTTTGTTTTGTTTTGTTTTGTTTTGTTTTGTTTTGTTTTGTTTTGTTTGGTAGTACCAGACTTTTAAAGTTTCATAGTACCTTATCAACCTGTCTGTTTTGCAGAAAAAGCAGTCCTGTGTAATGATGTTGGCAGTTTTTCAGTGAAGAATAAAAAGGAGTTTTTTTCAACATTATCAATCAGATTATCATTTACATCTATCTCTAAAGAATCTTTATCATTCCTCTTTAATGAACATACAGAGATGATACAGCAAACATGCATACTATATGTTCGTATATATGTATATAATAAATAGATGTATACATGTGTCTATGCAAACATACAAGCCACAGAACAGATCATCACCATCCAACCCATTCAAGGGAACCACCTGTTCTTGAGGATAGCTCCTAAATCTGCTACTGTGACTTATTTCTTAGGTAGCACAAGAAACACTGAAAAAGATAAAGATGTGCCAAGAGTCTTCTAGAAATAGACTAAGGTTTTGTCATTTTACATTTACATATTTTTTGTCTGCTACTCAAAAATATATTCAGAAGTGAATTTACCTTGTGACTTTAAAAGTAACCAATTCACATTTAATGTAGTAGACTAGTCCGTTTCTGCAACTGGTATAGCCATTGTAAGTGTAAAGGTGTTTAATTCCTCAGGGACATTCAGCTAAGGTACTCAAGGAAGTATTCAGTATCTTAAGACTGGTATCTCTGTCAGCCATCTAACTGCCTGTACTCACTCTGTAGAAGATCAATAAGCACAGTAACAGACCAGTTAGAATGTTGCTCCTGATAACACTCTTTTTCTTATGCACTATAGAGATTAGTCCCCTAACTGAGGCATAAACTTGCATAGAAAAATAACGTTCCAACTTTCTAAGCTTCTTAACCAATTATTCTCAGCAGCTCGCATCTAGCTAGATTCTACCTCTATAATATGAAGTTGCTACACTATTTCATGTTGTAAATGTTCTTACTTTGGTAAACTACTTTATTTTTTCACAGATAACAAAGCTCTCAGATTTTCTTGATCTTAAGTACTTACTTGATCATCCTTGATTTTGGAACTGAGCATGAAAAATCAGATTTCAGAAATAGAAGACTGAGTAGTGAATATACAATGCTCTTCCAGTAAGCTGTATTCTTGTATGTGATATTTTAAGGATTCTTCCCTAAAGGTAATATTTTTTTTTTTTAAAAATATTATTATCTTTGCATTACTGTACATAGAGATAGATTAAAAAAAATAATAAAAATCACTCTTCTAGCAAATGGAGTTTAAAAAATTCACTAGACATAATACATAAATATAAATACAATTTAGCTGCTACATTGATCTTTAGAAAACAGAATTCAAAGTATGTTTTAGGAAAGGGGAGTGCCAAGCATTACACATAGTGCAGAAGTTGAGGTATATAAAACATAAGCTGTAAACCTCAAAGAAAAAGGAATTGTAAATAATACTGCAAATGCTATTGCTATTCCCTGTACAGTGAATTAAAGTCTACTTCTTCCTTTGATTTGCATTGCCTTCTTGATAACATCTATAGAAAAAATGCATATCAACCATGATACACCATGTTTCTTCCTTTGCTGACATTTGTCTTCTCTAACATTACCTCTTTGCTTCTGCTGATAATGCATAATCAGTATAGATGACAGAATAAATCACGAGCATGGTGCAAGATCTCCAAGAAAGAGAGGAAGAAAGAGAGAAAGAGAAGGAAGTAACAAAGAAGAAATTCCTATGTGGGTGTTTTTCTTGTACAAATTCCAGTGAGGAAAGTTTCTACTTTTATGACTGGCCCCACTGGACCTGTGAACTCACAAATCAGATGTCAGTTTCCTCTCATGAAATTTTGCAAGAAAACTTAATATGCATCCATTAAACTTTAAGTCTTTAATAAAACTTGAAGATTCTCTGTTTTTTAATGGGATTGGT
This sequence comes from Excalfactoria chinensis, assembly GCF_039878825.1. Taxonomy (NCBI): domain Eukaryota; kingdom Metazoa; phylum Chordata; class Aves; order Galliformes; family Phasianidae; genus Excalfactoria; species Excalfactoria chinensis. The sequence goes on along the minus strand of NC_092826.1, from coordinate 63,633,469 downwards.
TGCAACTCAGATACTCATAAATTTGATAAGATGTCAAGGAAAAACTGCAGATGACTGTTCTTTCTATCTTAAAAGCATCAGGGCCTTTGTAGGATGGGTGTGGTGAATTTTCAGGACAAACCTAGTGAGAGAATTACAATACTGAAACCAGATCTATCCCTAATTTTCCTATGAACTCTGAACAAGTCCAATGTGGATTTAGTGGGTAAAGTGCGCAGCATGTCATTCACTATTTTTCTTGATGTATTAGCGCTTCCTCTCAAGAAAGACAACAGGAATATAAACCAGAGACTCTTTTCCCAGTCACTTTTAATTCGCACATATTTTTCACCTCTCATATGAAGATGGAATGGTCCTGATCAAGGGGAGAAAGTTTTTAGTTCTCAGAAGAGGTGTTGAGAAGAAATCAGCATAAAGCTAATACTATTTCTGATGAGCAATTTAGCTGTGGGAATCATTAAACAGGAAGAATACCACAGAACTTAAGCAGAATATGAATTTGCAAATATACAATTGAGAATAGATAATTAATTGGAATATGTATGTGTGTTTAATAGTCTTTGTTTTCTAAATATCATGTGGAGATTTCAAAAGAAAGGAAATTGTTAAGATTACCAAATACTATGATATTGGGCATTGCCCTGTGGCAAATGCTGGCATTGAAAGTTACAAACATGTTATGATCATTTACTCTGCAAAATTCTGAGGCATCCATACAGTGTAAAAATGCTTGTATATATTAACTACAGAATAAAAAAATGCAAAAGATCTATAAAAACTAGTGACACATCACTCTGTTTGTATCTTAAAAATTTACAAGTATTAACATAATTGATCTTGATTTTAATTTTAATAAGAAAAGCTATAAAAAATAAACAGAAGTCAGATATTCAACCAGTGTGGTGTTTTTCCTGAATGCAATCCATTTTCCTTAATGAATTTTCAAATTATTTTCTTAGAAATTGAGGCACTTAGAATTCCTAAATAGCGACAAAATTTAAAGGTTTCATTAAGTATAGCCTGTAGCAGTAAATAGGAACCTCAAGTTATATTTTATTAGAGGTTGGATCAAGATATGAACCAGAGAGTCAGAAATTGAACAAAAACAAGTTCAGACCCTGTGGGTTTTCTTTTTTTCTCTTCCCCTCCCCACTTCCTTCCTATCTATAGTCATCCCTCCTTTCCTCCCTCCATTCCCTTCCCTCTCCCTCCTTCTTTCTTTCAAGACAGCCAGCACAGCTTCAACAAATGTAGATCATGCCTGACCAATCTGTGGTGGAATGAGCCTCAGTGGTCAAAGAGCTACTGATGTCATCTATCTAGAATTCTGCCTGACCTTTGATACAGTCCTACGTTCATATCTCTAACTTTGAGAGAAATGGATTTGAAGGGTGAACTATTCAGTGGATAAGGAATTGACTAGATGGTCACAGCTAAAGGGTTGTGGTCAACAGTTCTGTGTCAAGTTAGAGGCCAGTGATGAGTAATGTACTTCATGGGTCTGCAGGGGACTGGTGCTCTTCAAGATCTTTTTCAATGATCTAAAAAGCTGGATGGAGTGTATCCTCAGCAGGTTTGCTAACGACATCAAGCTGAGTGGTACGGTTGATACAACAGAAGGAAGTGGTACCATCCAAAGGGAACTGAACAAGCTAAAAAAACTGGGCCCACATTAACTTAATGACGTTCAACAATGTAAAATGCAAAGTATCATGCTTGAGTTGAGTCAGTCCCAGACATGTGCAGACTGGTGGCAGAACTCACTGAGAGCCACCCTGCAGAAAAAGACTTGGGAGTCCTGGTGGATGAACAGCTGTGCTTGAGTCAGTAGTGTGCTCTTGCAGCCTAGAAGGCCAACAGTATCCTGGACTCCGTCAAATCAGCTCATGTGTGCAGGATGCTATGAATCATGAGTAATGTCCTGCAAGTCTTATTGTAGTTATCAAAAAGAATATATATCTTAAAATGAATACCTGCAATAACTTGCATCGAAATGGTCACAGAGGCAGTATACTGACCATATATGGATTTTACTGTCCAGATGAGATTATTGCAACTCTGTCTCCCAGAACTCTGGCCATAAAGAGTAACTCATTTAAACTGCAGCTGCTTATGTACTTATACAGATTAAAAATAGTAATAATAATAACAATAATAAAAACCTCATATTTTTTATTGTTAGTTTCATTACATTTTTTTTTCTATTTGACAGCATATTGACTTTATTTTCTTATTATCTGTCTATTGTTGTTTATTAGGTAATGCTCCATCATATCTATCTTAGCTGATAAATAATGAATTCCTTGCCTATTAATTATGACCTACTTTTGATCATCAGTCCTTGGCAATAGAATATTAGCACTTTATGGATTAAGAATCTGAAATTATTAATGGCAGTAACAACACCTTTTTGTTTTAGTTTCAAGAAACAAAGAGATAAGTACTTGGCCCACTTTCTGACTGTGATTAAGACAGTCTATTCTAGACAATATTCTAGACTATGTATTAAACATTCAGTAGTTTGTATAGCTCTATTCCAGAAAATGCAGAAAACTTGTGTAAATATCCTTTTTGCCAAGCACTTATATATTTTTTTGTATTTTTTACTACTTTCCTGGAGGTCTGTGTTGTCTCATTTTTTCTAGCACTACAAAACACAAGAATAGAAATCATCATGTGACAACACCTTTACAAGAATAGAGGTGATTTTTCTGTTAAAAATTAAAGTTATATTGCTATTCATCTGGCATTTTAATTCTAGTTACAAACCTTTGATTCAGCAATATATTTGGTCAGCGATGTTTTATTGCATGTCTGATGTAGTTTATAATGAAACTACTCAACCTGGGCAATTCAGTGGAAGGTGAAAGAAAAACATCTGCTTAGATCTTTAGCCCTGACCTTACACGTGAAATGATAACACATTATAAAACACAATTTAGTGGAACCTGAGCTCCTAGAGATAATCACTGAAATTGCTGTCACTGTCATTAAAGATTTGTGTGACTGCCATACTAAGAAAAGGTTTCCAATAATTTAACTGCATGGAATGCAGTTACAGAGAATTAGAATTTGTCAGTGAAAATTCTTACCACATTGCTGAACCTGTATTTTCCCTCATTTTTTAATATTTCTGCAGATATTTATCCTCATTGTGCAATATTCACTGTGTCTTTTGTGTTAATGATGTAGTAACTCAATACATTGCAACAATTCCACTTTGCTGTTTGATTTGGAGAATGAAAGCCTATTCCTAGGCTTGGGGGGGGGGAATTGGGGGGGGGGGGGGATTGGGGGGATTGGGGGGAAGGGAAGAAAAAGAAAAGAAGAAAAAATAATTGTATTCTTCTATCACTGAGCATGTCATTTCAAAGTTTTTATACCCCTGTGGTAGATTCATTTTTTCTGAAAAGCTATGTTGATTCCAACTGAAGTGTGTACTTCATTGGCTTATAAAGGCTGCATATTATAATATCAGCTACACCGTTTGCCAGGTGCTTCTGTGACTACTGAGTGTAAGAAACACCAGAGAATAGCATTCATGTACTGATAACCTTCCAAGGTCAACACTTGTTTTTCCCCATGTGAAGAAAAAAAGTTTTTTACAGAGAAAATACATAAATTCCTATTTCAGCATAACAGAAAATATAAGCCCTAACATCTATGAAAGAATTACAGAATAACATTATTTTGCACTTTGAGAATGGCTTCTGGTGCCAACTCTAGTGATGCAGTCAAATAAAGGTGAAAAAAAAAAAAAAATAATAACAGCAGAAAATGCTGCTTTGGTGAAAAAGATTGTGTTCTCATAGCCTCTCCACCAGACTAACAGAAGCCTTCAGGAGGAATAGGCCCAGATAGGGATCAAGAGGAAACAGTAACTGACACAGCTGACACTCAGAAAAGCCATTTGTCTGCATTCCAATTTAAGAGTTGCATCTCACCTGCATTTTACTTGAATTGCAATGGAAAGGTGCTATAGACTTGGTAGGCTGTTGCTTGCATTTCAAATAGCTAAGTAATATTTATTTATTTATTTATAGAACCATTTATTTATATATATCTTATATATCATAGAGTGTATTCAGTGGTACCAAATAAACAGTGTTGCTGCCCATCAGATCAGGCTGCCCAGGGCTTCTTTCAACCTGGTCTCGAGCTCCTCCAGGGATAAGGCATCCCCAAGTTACCTAGGCAACATATTCTAGTAGTCACCATCTTCTGAGTAAAAAATTTCTCCCAAGCATCTAAACTAAATCTCTTTATTTATTTATTTTAATTTCTATTTTAAAGCCATTGTTTCTTGTTCTATCAATATCAGACGGGATAAAAGTTGATTCCCACTTGCCCCTGTTATAAGCTCCCTTCAAGCATAGAAGGCTGCAGTGTGGTCTCCCTGGAGACTTCTCATTTCCAGACAGAACAAGCTTAGCACCCTCAACTTCTCTTTGTAGGAGAGGTGCTCCAGTGCTCTGAATGCTTTTGTGCCTCCCTTCTGAATCTGCTCCAAGAGCTCTAGATCTTTCTTGCGCTGGGGGCCCCGTGCTAGGCCTGGGTTGCAAAAAGCAAGCCTGTCCAGGACAACTGATTCAGTTCTTGCAGTTTAATATATCACCATTCCACCAGATACTTGATATTTAAACATAAAATTTACATATCCTTAGGAATACCTTTTGTTAAGCATACTTATTTACTTGTGACTGATCTGAATGAAGTTTTACATACATAATTTTAAAAGTTTGATTTCTGTGAGAATATGTCTACAAATAAAATTCCACTGCTGAAAAATTAACCTAAAAATACAAAGGAAAATGTGCACATATTCACCACGAATCTATTAGAAATGAGATCAAACATAGGTAGAAAGTATTTTGTATAATTCATTCTATTCTACATCTGTTTTTCTATTAGAAAAACAGCAAATTCTCATTTTTCTGTATCAGATTTACATTAATTTTATACTTACTTCCTTATACCTTGGAGAAATAGACGATTGAACTTGAAATATTAAGAGAGAGAGTTTTAGAATTTGGACAGTTGTAACATGTAAATTCATAATGATGTTATATCTCAGTGAAGAAATTATGGAAATGGGGAATTAATGACACTAAAGATAGGCAATGCAACCAAAGCATATTGAAATTCGGTAGAAAGACTCAATGTCAGCACCCTTTGTCTAGAAAGTGAACCCTCCCCTATGAAATGGTAATAAGTATATTAACAACTATGTAAGAATTAAAAAAGAAATGAAAAAATGGAAGCATTGCAAAATACCGATTATAACACCTTAATTCCTTGGCATCCTTTGAAGCATAGATATACTGTTACCTAAAATTTCCCATTACTCCTTGAAAGAATGTATGTATCAGTATTTTCCCTTGATCAGATGTTAGAAGGCAAAAAAATATATACCTTTGGTTCATGAGAGGCTGGTGTTTCTTGGAAAACTGGTCTGCTGGCAATTCAGTTGGAAATTGACTTAAATTTCCATGTTTGCTGTAACCTAACTCATCAATGTGGGGATTGAGTTCACCCTCGATAAGTTTGCAGATGACACCAAGTTGTGAGGGAGTGTTTATCTGCCTGAGGGATGAAGGGCACTACAGAGGGACCTGGATATACTGGATAGAATGGACCAAGGTTAACAGCATGAGTTTCAATAGGACCAAGTGTTGGGTCCTGCATTTTGGTCACAGCAACCCCAGGCAACCCTACAGGCTTAGGGAGGTGTGGCTGGAAAGCTGCATGATGGAAAGGAACCTTGGTGTGCTGATGGACAGTCAGCTGAATATGAGCCAGCAGTGTGCCCAGGTGGCCAAGGGGGCCAATGGCATCCTGGCTTGTATCAGGAATGGAGTTGTGAGCAGGACTAGGGAAGTCACCCTGCCCCTGTACTCAGCATTGGTGAGGCCTCACCCCGAGTATTGTGTTCAGTTTTGGGCATCTCAGTACAAAAAAAGAAATTGAGGTACTGGAGCAGGTCCAAAGAAGGGCAACGAGGCTTGTGAAGGGCTTGGAAAATCATCCCTATGAGGAAAGGCTGAGGAAGATGTTTAGTCTGGGGGAAAGGAGGCTGAGGGGAGACCTTATTGTTCTCTTCCAGTATCTGAAAGGTGCTTACAGTGAGAGTGGGGCAGGTATCTTCTCACTGGTGACAGGACGAGGGGAAATAGCCTCAAGTTGTGCCAAGGTAAGTTAAGGTTGGACGTTAGGTAACACTTGTTTATGGAAAGAGTAGTTAAACACTGGAATAGGCTCCCCAGGGAGGTGGCTGAGTCACCATCCCTGGGTGTGTTTAATAGCTGTTTGGATGTGGTGCTCAGAGATATGACTTAGCAGAGGGTTGTTAGAGTTAGGGTACTATGGTTAGGCTGCGGTTGGACTTGATGACCTTTGAGGTCTTTTCCAACCTGAGTAATTCTATGACTATGATTCTATCTGAAATTCACAGGAGCTAGGTCAGGGAACATGAATAATACCCCTTTTAAAATGTTTAAATATGTGTCTAGAAATGTTTATTTAAGATTATTCTTACCTTAACATAGGAAGAGAGTAGGTTGTGTTATTTTCCTAATGAGTGTAACTCCTCACATACTGCAGAATTATAGTAATCTGGACTCAGAATGCAAATCTAAACGTTGAAACTATAGCCATAAGCTGTCCTTAACCACATACACAGGAATATGAGCACAGATGTTTACTACACTTAATGTAATAAAAAACACTTTATAGGAACTGTTCCTCATTTTACAGTAATAGATCTGAGATACAGTAAAATAATAATGTATTTTAAAACGGCATTTAACTGAAAAAACACTTAAGCGTTTTAAAAATTAATTCCTTATATATACAGTATATGAAAATTTCATTCAATATATCACATCGCAACATTCCTGAAGAGCTTGACAGTCCCGTAAACAGATTTTGAATAAGCCCTTATTAGAGGCGATCACTATGACCTCTAAAGCCAAGCACTAATTTATATTCATTGTATCTATTTTCATTAGGATCTGCTAAAACCCATTACTTGTAATACCTGGAACAAAATAATATTGTGGAATGAAAATATGGCTTTGAGGCTTTTTAAAATGTAAATCATCAGTTTTTTCTTTGATATGTGATACTCTACTAATGTTCCAAAGACTAACAGAGTATCTTTGCCTTTGAAGTACATGTGGGATTTGTTTTAAGAAATGAGAAAATGTTAAGAAAAAAAATATAAAGCTGCAGACAATGTAGTAGATTTTCAATACTCTCCTAAACCATTCTTTTGAATCTTTTGAGGTTTGCCCATCACTAGTAGTTATTTTCATTATTTACTCATACATGCATACCTACTTTTATCAGCTCCAAAATTTCAGCTGATGTATTACTTTTAATTTTCACTGAAAGTTAAGAACAGAATAATTTTATGAGCTAAGAACTGATATGAATACAGAAGGACTGTAACAGTATTCTGAATTCCTCTCCCTTAAGTTCAGGCAAAGGTGTCACAGAACCTTCATTGTCTGAGAAATACTTTTAAGTGAATTCCTAAAGGATAATTAACAAGAAAGCATTTACTTGACTAACTCATTTCCTTCTTCCACCTACAAAATACTCATGGGTAATTTTTTATTTCCTTTAATATATTGATTATGTGAGTAGAGCATCTAAAGTAATTTTCAAAATGTGCTATGGGATTATCACGAGTGTAAGAATTAGATGAAGACTACTGAACTGCAAGGTAAGTCATGTTTTAGACTTTCTGAAGAAGGAAATTTAAAAATTCTTCTTGAAATCCTAATTTTACCTCATATGTTTGTGTACAGATAAAATGCATCAGTGAAAAAGTTATTGAGAGCAAGCGTGAATGTTCTCTGAATATTCAAAAAATAAATCCAGAATTTAGAAATTTTATTTGCCATTGTTCTTTCAGCTGCAATATTAACTATTACATTTATTTCAAAGTGCCACTTTTAAGTGCTAAGGCATTATAGAATATATGTCTTCAATATTTATTCCCAGAATGAAGTTAAAAGCTGTTAGTTTTTGAGGATCACCAGAGCATCCAGGAAACAGCTCCAAACAGATAAACACTTTAGTTTTATCTAACAAAAAACCAGGAGAAAGGGTAGTCAGTGGGACAGTAAAGAGACCTTGGAATACTCAGTTCCCCTGGGAAAATACTTTAGTCTTTTGTCACCTATACATTCTTTTATATTTGTATTTAATTCAAATGAGGTTGAATATTCCCAGTCTAGATTAACAGGTGATGTGTTTGGCATTGTATCAAAGAAAAGACCAAAAAATAAAAAAATCATCACCAAATTTTACTGAGATGCTCTGCAGTCATGACTGTAGACATATGGTCACTGTGTTACCACTAGAAACTACCCAGTGTAACACAATGTTGCATACTGAGAGCATTTATGCTATCCTTTTATGAATGCCAAAATCGCTGTTGAATATGAAGAATCTTTTTATTAGTAATTAATGGCTGATAACATTGGATTAAATGGCTAAAGTTTTGTTGCATATTTTCTTTTTGTATTTTCTGTGAGTGTTTGGACTAGAGACTTTAATACACAGTACACCTCTGCTCTTTGATGAATGCTGTATTTTTTTAGGATTTTTATTATTATTATTATTATTTAAGATATCACAATTTAGTTTACTTTGAGATTTATTTCACATTTGGGAAATGTGAACTATACTGTTCCACTGTAGGTCTCTCTGTCTCTGACACACACGTTGCTTGTTTACATTCAGAACTTGAGAAAAAAGATTATCAGATGATTCCAGCAGTGACAAAATAATATTCTAATAAAGTACTAAGATATTTCCAGCGAAACAATGAAGACAATCCTAATGGCATCTATATGAATTGAGCTGGATCTCTACAAATATATTTTTCCCTTCCTGAAGATCTAGCAAAAAGTGGAGGGTCTGCAATTCAGATGCAAAAGAACAATATACTGTCCCAGACTTCACCTGCCCGATACCAGTATGACACTGTCGTGTAGGTCAGTGTAATCATGTGAAATCCACAGTAATCACAAATGAATTCTGCATGAAGACTGAGAAACTCTAATAGATTAACGAAATTACACAAACAGGAGCTGTATTTTCACGAGAGGAGAATACCTCTTATACTGGAAATTTCCAAGAAAGAAATACAAATTCAAATAAGATAACTAAGTTCTTCTTTTGGAAATTTATGTTGACCTTTTATTTTTAGGGGCAATTTATGACTTTCATAGACTTCATTTCTTTAAGACTCAGAGTCATTTACTAATAAAAAGTTTATTTAAATAAAATGAATAGTATCTCTCTCTATATATATTCTTTTATGAATCAGTGGATCTAACTGAGCCTTAGTATGCTTGTGTAAGAAAGCAACTGCACCACCATGTAAGCAGCAGTAGACTCAGAAACATAAACAATGAGAGATATTTTAGGAACCTTTTACTTCATATATTTCCAATTTTCTGCCCTGAGAATGAAGAGGAATACACTTTTCTAACACATTATATGAATTTGTGTTTAAATTCAGTGTGGTGTCCTATTATGTTGCCATGAGTTATCCTATCTGACTCTGCTTCTACTGATTTTACAGAGGTCTTAGATATTTTGTGAATTGAGGCATCCTGGTGCACCAACAGAAACTGAGTACGTGCTGTAAAGCTAAAAGCATTTGCTGAGATATATTCTAGAGTAATTTGCAAAGGCCAAGATAATCTTGTTGACTATTTTTATTCTGAGCTTTCTGAAGATTGCAAGGACTGTTCAGGAGACTGTATTTTCCTGCTACCTTCTTTGAGAGTTAGCAGTCATTAAGAGCTTGTTGGGATGCAAGAGGATAAGGGGAAAGATCACGTTTTAAAGTTATTGTCTGATTCAGAAACTATTAGAACAACTGGAAGATAAGCGTGTACCTATTCTGTCACATTATTCACTCTTCTCTCAGCTTTCCCTCTAGGTTTTCAGAGTTTATTACATTTAATCCTGAAGATGTTACTTTATAAACTGTCTTTATGTACTTCCTGCAAATATCTGCAAGTTTCTGTAAGCCACTATTTTGTTTTTTTCTCTGTCCTCCTCATCAATTTAATTAAAACATTTCCTACAACTGGATACTTTCACACAACTTGCAGTACTTCAGAAGTCTGAAACAATTTCTAGTGAGCTAAAGACCTCATGAGATATATTTGTCACTACAAAGGATCATCTGTAAAATACCTTGTTATCAACCTATTTATCAAGATGAAATTAAACAATACTCTATATCATCATAGAGTAGGAAATAATACAAGAATGGTGGTGTAATAGATAGCCAAAGGTTATCTATAGGAGAAACTCATCAATGATGATGCCTTCAATCTAGATGGAAAATGCTGAGACTGGTCAACCAAACTCCACAAAGAAGCAATCTCCAAAAGAAATACTGCCATTGTGGTGGCCAGTCCTTAAATGAAGTCTAGGAGAGGTGGAGTCAGGCTCCACCCCTTCCTAGAGAGCAGCTGAATTACTTTCACCTGTGTTCCTGCTGACCTGACACTCGCCTCAGCTGGTTAATCAGAAGTTCGGGCTGTGATTACCAATTTCCTATACAATCATATTGACTGACATCATTACCTGAACTTCAAAGTAAGGATTCACTTTTTTAATTGGCACTGCTCTATACACACAAACATACAAATATGTATTTAAATACTATGCACCTGCACAGTAGGCTATGAATAAAATAATTGTAATAATAATAATAATAATAATAACCGTAATTGAGGAAACAAAATGTGGAAATTAAAACAAACAAACAAATAAATAAATGAATAAAGGGGAAATTGGGACATTAAATAAGACTCTTACAGGGAAACTAAAATAAGCTTAGTCTGCTATAGAAGGAGAAAGATAATTTCATTATAACTCAGTGAAGAATGTGCAAAGACTGGGTATTCAAAATATAGAAAGAAAAGGTCAATAACTAAGAAAGCACCAAGGACCAATGTATTCACACTGTTTCAAATTATATTACAAGGAAACACAATATAAACAGCAATGCAAACATTGAAAAAGGTGAACACAACAAAATTCAGTCACAATATGGATATACAGAAGGGATTTTAGAAAACACGTTAAATATCATACTCTTGCTCATTTACAAGCATTGTAACCATGTAAGTGAGCCAGCCAGCCTAAAAATCAGATGTTTTTAAGGTTGTATCCATCAACCATAAAAGAAATAATATACTCTAGAAAACTTTTACACACTGTAATGGAGATATTCACATATTTTTTCCACATATACTTTACACAACTGATGAAGTGATCGACAAATGATAACTTGTTAAACAAGAATAGCTACTGTTCATACTTCAGATCATTACGAATATTATTCTGTAATTCTGAAGAAATCACATAAGTCAAGCTGATACGAAGACTAGTGTAACAAAATTCCTTTGACAGTCTGTAGGACAGGCAGTATTTTTAAGACAAATGAGAAATGCAAGAGGAAAGATATGAAACCAAGATGATGGATTTGCTGTCAGGGACAATTTTTACTGAGGATTTGTGGAACATCAGTACCTTTCAACTCCACTTAGGGTTGTGTTAGTTGTAGGGTGTGTGTATTTGCCATTTTTTTCCATCTTCGATTCTCTCAGGCCCATGAATCATTGTGATCTATGGTGACATGAAGCTTGCAGTCACATTTCCATTTGAAAAACAAACAAACAAACAGAAAAACAAACAAACAAACAACAACAACAAACAATAGATTCTTAATTATGACCACAGATGTACAGGTACAATTAATCCAACAACCAACTAATGGCAATACATAATAGGAAATCAGTGCTTAAGCTTGAACGTGCAACAGGTTACAAAAGACCATAGTTACAAACTTCCTCTTTTCAAATACATTTGAAATGATAAAAAAGTAGAGCATTTAATTATTGTTCCCAACCATGAAGTTCATTTTAAGAGGACAGTTATTAACAACATGCAAATTTGACTCAGTTGTATGAACCACTAACTAAAGAGAGTTTTGCACTGTGTTAATAAACACTAAACATCCAAAATTAACTATTGTTTTCTTCATTAAAACAAGAAATTAGGAACTTAGCAATTCAGATGCATTTATAGATATAACATCAAAAATATTTCTTCCTTTGATGGTAGCAATAGTGGGCAACCTTACTCCAGGCCTTTGGTCTCCCACACTTTGGTCTCTGTAAATGTTCAGCAAGCACTAATGAATGTCAGTGGATGCAGTTTTTTTTCTGCATGGAGGAATTCAGTGACACACCATTAGCTCATATGTACTTCCATGTCAGATACTATTTTGTCAGAATGCTCCTCTGCTGCCACCTGTCACATGACAACAAAATATAGTGGAATGTTGGTGGGAAAGTTCAGCCTCTACTGCCATACCACAAACATCCTCATCTGATGTCATGGGCCAGCATAATAAAATAGGAGACATACTTTCAGAACAGCCCTCATAATAAAACTGTCAGGCTGCAGCTTCCAAAGTTTTGATACTTCGTTCAAATCCCTTTTGTAATGATTGAGCAATCAGTACATTCAATGCCATATTTGATAGGCCTTATCATAATTTCAATTTGTATTTTATTCTTAGAACTCATTTCACAGTGGTTGAGATGCCCAGATACAACTTTTAATATCTAATGCTGGCTAGTGTAAAAACACTCTTGAGTGAGCAAGTAGTCAGCTTGCCACGTGGCTTGAATTTATAAATTTCAAAGTGTTATGTAGAGAACTGAGGAAAAAGGTGAGGGATAGGATTTAACAGTATATACTGCAAGGGTTGTAACACTGTAATATGGAGGCAGAATAGCAGCACATCAATACACTTGTATCAGGATTCAAGGGAAAGGCATGAATCTGCATCAATGTAGATTCCTGATGAGCATTAGGAAAAGGTTCTTCACTGGTACAGTGGTAAGACAATTGAATAGGCAATTGAACAGGATTTCCAGGGCAGTGATCATGGCACCAAGCTTGTCAGATTTCGAGAAGTATTTGGACAATGCTTTCAGAAAGATGATTTGAATTTTGAGAGGTCTTATGTGAAACTAGGACTGGATTTGTTGATCCCTGTGGTACTTATCCAGCTCAGGATATTCTATGATTTTATTATTCCCTACAGTACTTCTACATACAGTTCATAAAAGTCCTTATTTTTATATTAGAAGAGCAACATCTTGGTACCACGTAAAATTATGTTTTTCTACAGAATTTCTAGTAATTCTCACTGAGGAAGGATTCTGCATTTAAAAAAAAAATAATAATATTTTTTTTAAATGCCCATTACACTATTTGAAATTGCCTGTTTCCACCAACATGTGCTAAAACGTCTGGCTGAGCAAATCAGATCACAGGAAAAAAAAAAAAAAAAAAAAAAAAAAAAAAAAGCTTTGTAGGTCTGGAACTCACTTAGATTTTAATGGGGGGGGGGGGGGGGGGGGGGGGGAAGTATAGAATATTTTTAGTTATGACAGATAAAACAATTTCTAAAGTTAAATATTCCCACCAAAAGCTTCTAAAACTGAAGTACTTAGCCTAATGTAATACTGTCTAGGGAAATCCATTTTTTACTTTTCATTCTGGAAGAGTGGTTATTAAAGAAAATAATGCTCTACTAAATAGTTTTCTTTCCTAAAGATTTGTCCTGCACACCAAATTATGCATTGTTCCAAATCTTCTATATTTTCATTCTTATTGATTTTATGAAAGGCTTTTAGGTATTGTTTCAGGACTGTTCTTTTATGCTGACAAAAATACTTGGAACACAATTGTTTTTGAATGCACTGCCAGAAGATGTTCATTTAAGGAGAACAATGGCTTGGATAATTTCCCATATTGACTAATTGGCAATAATGCTGAAGAAAGGGTTTGCTTCTGAGCTTTCTGTCTCACAGTCAAAATGCTTGCCAGATTCAATAAATCTGCAATTACACCTAACTGTCACTTGTAACTGTTTTCTGAGCTACAGAACAAATTTAGGAAAGAAAGCTTAAGCTAGAATCTCTATCAAACTAATCCACAGACCATTATCTCTAAAGTTCCTTTGCTAGAATTTGTATTTAAAATAATTTGTGTGCTATCAGCAGTGACAGTTTGTTCTGCTTTCTAAGGTTACACTTCATTCCATATGACTTACATGTTTATGTGTGATTTAGGAACAGATGATGGGAATCACAACTTCTCTACTGGTAAAGGAGAGACAATATCTATTATGTCTGTCTCAGAGGAAAACTGTCTTTTGTATAGTTGTTCTCATGAGATAAATGCCCCTATGTCTGCCTTCCACTGAGAACTAAGTGAAGGAAATTTAGAGAATATTTCAAAACCAGTTGTGTTTATGATAATTTATCCATTGTCTTCAATCTGCTTTGGAAGAAATCTGGAGGTTCTTTGTAATACTTCATACAAAAAAGCCTAGAAGATTCATACTGTATCTTGGACATAATATGCTATGCTGTTTAATATATATAATATATAAACTGTAATATAATATGCTGTTTGATGAGCTGTTGGTCCATCTAGTTTTTATTTTGGTTGAACGGTAAATTGAGTCTTTCTGGTTGAATATTAGAAGGGAGACATTTACTATAAAAAAGCCAAAAAGCCACACAAAAGGCAAGATAGAGAATTAAAAAGTGAGAGAAAATGAAAACTTTCTATGTAGTGTTTTTCAGTATGCAACACTAGTGTAGTGGAGCTCTTGACAAATGGCACAGTTACATTTTCCATTGGTTCATGACAACATTGTTTATTTTCTTAAAGCTGTTTTATTGAAAAGAAAAGCCACATGGTATACAAAATAATGTCCTTACAGCCAACACTAACTGCGTATCTTTTTCTTATCTGCTCAGAAGTGTCGGGATTGAGTTCCACAAAGCAAGTGAGCAAAGACAGTGCTGCATTAATAGGGGTCACAGTTTTCATTATTTGGCAACTGCAGTAATTTACAAAAGCAAATGACTGAAGCTTCCTTTTACTTTTTAAATGTTTCACTTCACCTTTTAAAGACAAAGGAGAAGTACTTCTCTCTTCCACATCATTTACCTCAATGATCACTTAAGCATAAAATTAGAGAAAAGAGAAGAAAATCAAGGATGCTGTCAAATCCTAAGCACTATGCTAATGAAATCACTACCTTCTGCATATGCTTTTTTGCATAAAATTGTCTCCAATTCTTAAAATAGATGTTCCAACACAGTTCTGACATTCTTCTTTCATTAAATCATTGCCTGGTTAATTGTATCCTATTGATGATAGCAATCCATTGATGGCCTGTTTTTTTGTCTTTTTTTTTCTTTCTTTCTTTTTTTTTTTTTTTTTTTTTTTTTTTTTTTTTTTTATCAAGTAAAAGGTCACATCATCTGAAACCTGCTATTAAGCAAATAGCAAAGAAATTGAAAGCAGTAATAATAGTCTTTGCCTGCATACACAAGGTTGATGTAGAAACAAAAGCGAAAACATAAATTTACAACTAATCCACTTAAAAATATTGCAATAGCTGTAGAAAATATTATATGATATAATCTCAATTTACACATAAAAGAAACAGAACTGAATTCATAAAAAATGAAAATTATATATAATGTCATGGGAAAAAAATATAATGTTGCTTTCTACCATATGTATATCTTGACAATTCTTGATGAAATACCTTAGAAATAGGTTCATTTAAAAATAATTCATGTATATATATGTATATATATATATAAATATATGACTGTCTTAAGTGTCACTTAGGAAAATTGACATGGAGCAGAAGTATAATATTACTAACTTTCAAGAACAGAGAGGACATTTTTTCATTTCTTAATTATCTGCCCTTAACACTTACCTGTCATTGTAATTAAGAAGTACATTACACATTCTTGAAAACTGAACAAATAATGGACAACGAGAAGGAGAACAGCATCTTACACAACTGTCAGGTATGATTTTAGTAATGGAGTGGGATTCACTATGCCATGTGTGTGTATTTGTATGTATATATATATGTATATTCTGGTTCCCTAGCATTTCTAAGACCAAATGAAAAAAAAAAAAAAAAAAAAAAAAAAAAAAAAAAAAAAAAAAAATCTTTGGCACATAACTTGGAATCTTTCTTATAAAAGGTGGGAAATTGAGAATTGGGAAAAAACACCTATTTTAGATTAAGCTTATTTGTTTGTTACTCTTTTCTATAGTTCCAACAGCACTGAAAGTGCATTTCACAACTGAGAAAATGAATTAAACACTCTAATTGGAAGTGCCAAAACTAAAAGTTTAACTTCTCCTGCTTTGCATTTTTCCACAAAGCCAACAATTCTATGACTTATAATTAATTTGGGAAATATTTTATTGTCACTAAGAGTGAGTTTGTCTATATTTTTCTACATGAAAAAAAATGACAACATTTTGTACTGTTTTCCTCTAAATATTCATTCTATTGTGTATTTCATATCATTATCTTAACAAATAAGAATTTTGAATGTGTTTATAGCCATAATAACTCTTTGAGGGAGAAAAATGGTACCAGTATGTAAAAAGGTTCAGTCCAAGATCTTCATTACTAATGGGAATTCATATATCTGAGTCAAATTTCTAACAACTCTCTACATTAAAACATAAGAACTAAATGGAAAAAAATAAAAAAAAAAAAAAGAAAGAAAGAAAAAAAATAAAAAAAGAAAGAAAAAGAAAAAAAGAGTCCACATTATTTAATGTGCCAAAGAAAAAAGAAAGGTAGATAATAAATTAATAAATAATGAATGCTGAAAATATGAAAACAGCAAGAACACCCCACAACTATCCCCATCACAGTTAAATCTTACTCTGTTATTCTATCCAAATCCTATTCATGGTCTCAGTAATTAAAATAATAATAATTAAAAAAAAAAAATTGAATAAAATTTTCATAAATCCTGAGGTTCAGCTCCTATTTACAAAGGAAATTATATAGCCAGGGGTCTAACTGAAGATATGCTCCCTTCAGCCAGCAAAAGATGTGAGATAGAAAGTCATTCAAGCTTCAAACTAAAATGACAAAAACTTGGATACCAATCTTTGTCCCTAAATCTCTCTGCTATTTCTTAATTCCAATGTAAAACAGACAAATAGTTCAGTGAGCTGTGACTGCTTCTTGAAGTTCTCTTCCTTCTACACATGTTCTTTCATGGGTAGACCTGTTTAGATATAATTTAATGTGACCATGTTTATTATATACAGTGTTTATTTAAAGAACATCCTACCTTCTGTTCTGGATATCATTAGATGTAGGCTTTACTCTAATATGCATTGAATATGAAGAATGTTTCTTTCCTTAAAATCTTTCAAGCAGTTGTCATTCTTCAGTACATCAAATAACCTGTGCAAGCCATACCATGAAATAAATTCTTCATTAAACAACAAACTTGCTAATCCTGCATCCTTACTAAGTAAATGTGTGGGAAACTGCACTCTTGAACACCAGCGCATGACCTAAGTCACATAAGAACACCTGCAATACAGCTATTCAAAGATGTGGTTTTCTTCATGCCCAGAAATACTGCAACAAATTCTTACTGGTAAGAACAAAATATCCTTGATCGAACCTGAGAATGTGTTATACCATGCAATTGAAAGTGATAACACCTTGTCCTCAAGACACTCAAGGTGATTTCCTTCTTTTCACCTACCTGCTGGATCCAATTCAGAGAATGAATGATGTTAGCAATGACTGCAGTCTCTCATTGTGTTTAATATCTGGGCAACACTTAAAAAGTTATTATTTAATATTCTTGACCATGCTACTTTTAACAATTTTTATCCTACCGTCTTTTGTTTTTGTTTTTGTTTTTGTTTTTTGTTTTTTGATTGTTTGTTAGTTTGTTTGTTTGAAAAATAAATTTTGATGAACTTTTAAGGAGCAGAAGGAATCAAGCAGAAAGAAAAGGAGTTATAAACTGGATTCACAGATTTCTCCTGTGACTTTAAAACCTGACATGGAAGCACAATTACTTTATCAGATACATGTGGTAGAGTTCATTTCTTACATTAATAATGATGCTTAACTAATACAAGAAACACATTACACTGAATTATTTTGCAGTCTGTCACAAGAACAAGACAGACTGCTGGAACAGATATGATTATAAAAGATTACTGTGTTTTCAGTACATCCTATTTATTAGTTTAATTAAAGGGTCTACTTGTATCACTTTTAGGCATGTTGACAAACAACTGAAATTAGAGAATCAAATGAGTGAAGGCATGAGCACAGCAAAATGAGCAGAGAATGACAAGAAATTGAAATGTGATGGTAGGAAAAAAAAACTGACACATGTCAGAACTTAAGAATTATTGGACATGAGTCTCCTAAGCTTTGTGGCATGTAAACACAGAAACAGACTGTCCTTTGTCATGTTATCAAGTTAGTGAAAACTAAACTTATTAGATTTTAAAGTATGAAAGAGTGCTCTGTGTTGGCCTTTAGTATCTATAAAACATTTAATCACAGGATTTTCAGTTTTGAGGAGAGTGACGTGCAGTTTAAGACTTCCAAAAAGAGCTAGAAGAGCTCTGAATATGTTAATAGCAACCATTAACATGCTTGTTCTTTTTCTGGTTATTGTAACAGATGGCTGTAGTTAGTAATGTATATTAACACAAGTTTTTTTCACGACACCAGTTCCCATTAATACTTCTCCCTGCCATCCTCCTCTCCCTAACCCTAACTAAATACAGAGAATATTTCACAGCAAGCAGATTTTTCTTTAAGAAACTTGCACAAGCCCCAGGAAAACATATCACGATTGTGGATAAAAAGTACTGCTCACATAGTTTTCCATGCAATAAGCAGTGATAGACATTTTAAGAAACCTATGTAGCTTCTCCAGGTTGATGTACACCCTAATGAGAAAAAAAAACAACTTCACTGTGCAGAAGAGGGCAGCAGTAATTAAAACATATCAAACTAAATATACAAAGCTTACCTTTGACAGCTCACAGTTGAAAAGAACAGGGGCCAGAAGTTAGAAATGTTCTCCCTTCTTTCTAACCTGCATGTAACAATCTGTTTATATGCTATTATGTCCAAACAAAACCATTCAACCTAAGAGAGGGTGTTCTGATAACAGTATCAATAGGTCTACATTACATGTCTATATAGTTCAGCCAGGAAAAAAAAAAAAAAAAGTTCAGAGAAGATTTAAGGTCTATGAAATAACAAGTATCAAAAGGAAGATACGGAGAAAAACTGATCACTGTCTTCACAACGCAGGAAGAAGGCAATGAAGTCACTAATTTATATAGACAAATATATATATATATAATATATATTTTCTTCTATGCTGTTTCATAGAAACTCATTGGCAAAAGAAGTTGTGGATTCTGAACACTTAGATGAGCTTAAATGACTGTAAGACAAATTCAGGAAAGAAGAATGCACTGAGAGCTCTTATAAACCACTATGTTCTTAAAGAGCACATTACTGGCAGCAGGGTGTCAGAGGAATTATTGCTGTTTTTCTTCTCTTTTACTGGCCACTCAGACAGGCTTTTTTGGCTAGACTGCCTCTTCATAAATGTTGTTTCCTGAGCTCTTAAGAGCTATGAAAATGCACGTACTTGTAAGTCAATTATTTTCATTATACATCACCCTGCACTCTGGTATTTGTGAAGATTTTGTGAAGAATTTATTGTAGGAAAGATGTAGGTTTCTATAACATTTTAAAGGGAATATATAAATTGAAAGAATCTTGGGTAAGTTTGTCAGAACAAATGAAGAATGAGCTTCAGAAAGATACTGCTTTTCTTAGCATTTACACTCTTTTGGATATCAGAAGTGTATGCATTATCTGAACAACATTGGAATTTAGATAGGTCTTGGATTATTCATAACCATAGTATTCTGGAAATCATTGCAGTCATCAGTGTCAAGCCTGACTTACTGCAATAGTACCTTGTTAGCTGCCCTCTTAGTTTTCTAAGTTTTTCCAATAAAAGACAAAGTCTAAGATTATTCATTAAAAAGTTTTATAATATACACATGCAACATGAACAAAAATCACTTGCATGTCAAAACTTTGCCAGAGAGCTTTTGAGCTATTATATTTATATTAAATATTTATAGAGTGTAGGCATACACTTTGATGCAAACAAATACTCAAATACTGAACTTGTTTGCAAGTATTTGTTCCAAGTCCGAATGTCAGTACTTCAGTGTTTCAGAAGACTTGTGCAAAGAGCAAATCCAACATTTTTATTTTTAACTATCAAAAATTTTCTACGTACAGTAATAAACCTTGTAACCTATCTACTACGAAAAAAAAAATTAAAAAAAATAAAAATCCATGCTAGGGTTATAGAACCAAACTGAACTTTGATGTTGCAGTCATTACTAAAGATGGCATAATGTGAAAGGAAGGGTAGAAGAGAAATCCCCTGAAGTCAATAGAATAGTGATTGCATAAAGATTATTTATCTTAATTTGGGATACCAGTCTTTTCTCTCAAGTTTAAATTATTTCTGTCATACGAACACATTTAATATTAGCAAAACAAAGTCTTATATTTTGCACTTCAGTATCTTTCCCATATTTCAGAATACACTTTCAATTGGAGTCGGAGTAATTACAACAATTTGCTGTATTTTGAGAGCTATGTTGGATTTTTCATAGCCAGAAACACTTTCAGTCAAAGAAAGACTTTGGTAATGACTGGCCTTAGGCCCACTTTATTATTTTGTCCATGTGGAACGATAAGCAGTCACTTAAAATTGATCATAATTCATTAAATGTTGATTGGGATGCTGATCTCCAATAATGAGTTCTGGTTGATGCCAAGTAGCTTTGGCTATACTTTAACATCCTATTATGCTGAATGCCCTGAGGACATCCATCAGAATGACAGCTATTTATCTGTTCTATAGAATAGAGGATGAGATACAGGAAAACAATTTTGTTCAAGGATTTAGATGGCATTACGCTCCAAAAATATCACCACTAACAAATAAAAATCCAGAGCTCAAACAATGTATTACATTAAGACGATCCAGATGGAGTTATTTTCATGTTTTACTGTAGCCTGTTCATTTGTATTAATAATACATAGAGTCGTGACTTTGAGGTTTTCACAGAGACATGGCAGAACTCTCCAACTTGTCTCAGCATGCAACTAATTACAGATACCAGCAAGAGATGAGTAGGTACAGGGAGGATTTTTGTAATGACTCCAGCATTACTTGTTGGCATTACCAACAGCCGTGTACTATGAGACTGAATGAGAAGTACATTAGCACTTTTTTCCCCATGGTATAGTCTGATAATGTACAATTTTAATCATTTCCATCTCCATAATACATTTATCTACTGTGATTTTCTTGGTGTTTTGAATATATATGCTACACAATGTGCTGGATATTTTCTTCTGACTTCAATGATCAAGAAAAAAATCATGTATTATCGATCTGTTTGTATAGGGCCTTCATTATCATAATGCCTATATTGTTCAGAGGGAAAAGTCCTCATGAAAGATGTATGACTATTTCCTGCACAGTCTATCTCCTTGTTTTCCTTCCTGTACTTTCTTGTGGCAGAAAAAAACGTTGCCTTCACATTGCTAATTTAATCTCCAATTTTTTCAGGTGTATTTCCCCCCTTCTTCAGTCATACAGTTTCATTTCCATTATAAAGACAAATCTATAAATAAAATTTTTGAGCTTTAAGATCTATAAAAACAAACAAACTTTCTATTATGGCATATAAGTAAATTCAAATTCCTCCACCAACAATTTACAAAAATTAGGAAGCTAACTATTTATCATTCAACACAAGATTCAAGGTATCATTAGAAAAACATGAAGATCTGATTGACAGAGCTGTATAAATGTCTGCATCCTATTTCACAAGGACTAACGTATATAAATAGAATAGACTGCATGAACTACATTTGCACCCCTCAATTCTAAGTTAATTTAAATATGTCCTCCCAATTAGTTGAGCAGAAAGAGTCTGATGTTCAGATTCACTGAGGTATTCAGACAATTTACTGCTAAGAATTTCATCAAGATCTCCAAGCAAAAACCATTACTATCCTTTACCTTGTATTTCCCAGTATTTTAACTGTGTTTTCCATCTTTCCCCTATTCTTAATTTCTGAAAGACACTTTGGGATGTGAAAGCTGCTGACTTATCACACAGTCTAGATTTTTTTATTCTGTTCAGAAATAATTCAATTGTATTCAGATATAGTTATGCAGGTAAGTTTCCTCTGTGATTCATGAAAGTATTCTGGAGGGTGTATACCCATACCTCTCTTATTTACATATTTCTCAATATTCTGCTTCATATTTAACCAGATAGATATTTAACTTAATCTAGCCCTTAATCATGGTTCAAGAATGTGATGAAAAATCAGCAGAAGCTTGTCAGAAACATCTGTGTACAATAATATGTACAATAATGTGTACAATAACATGCACCACAGACATGGATTTGAAGACTGGCAGCCATAATTAGACTTGCTATATCTTTGTTTATTTAAATTAAGGAAATTGAGTTTAAATAAATAAAGAAGAATCACATGAAGAATGACTCCTTTAGGCACACGGGCTAATCTTAGACTTCCAAAGAAATACAATTACCTTTAAGAATCCAGGGACTGGAACAATATGAGTGTTTTCAGAAAACGAATTAAAAATATATGTGAGAAATTATGTCAGACACTAATAATAATATGATGCTGAAGTTGTTCTATAGCCAAATGTATTTGCCTTCAATTGAATAACCTTTCTCTAATGAATTAATAAATACTTTTCATTAAGAGAAAGTGTTCATACATAATCTAGGAGAGAAAACAGTGGCAAAGCATTAAGACATCATTACAAATTTTAAAGTACATTTACCTTAATGGATATAGAAATTACTACAGAAATAAAGGAACTTCACTCATAAATACGTTCATTTTGGATATCACTCTATTTTTTACATTATTACACACAGACTTAAAACTGAATGAGGTAGGTTTTCTCCATACCGTCCTTCTCAGGTAATAACTTAATGTTCCCTGAAAATCAGCATTTTTCCTCACAATACCCAATATTTCACGAATAGAGAGGAGAGTGGATGTCTAACAACAGAAAGGCCAACTAAAGAAAAGTAATACAACTATTTTCCCAAGCAGATGAAGAATGCTCTACTGTGAAAGTAAAAAATCTCCAGGCCATCTAACTAGATCAGGATTCAACCTCTCCCTATTGAAGTATTGTCACATAAGTAATACATACTTTTTTTTTGAAGTCATCAAAACAGAAAAACCTCAGTGGGTTGGAAGAAATATCCTAATTAAGATGCCAAATTTAAAAGGTAACATTTAACAACTGATCAGATGGACCTGCCATCTCATTTCATCTAATACCATTTAAATTCATATTGGTCTTATGTGTTAAATTTTTTAAAATATCAGATTTAATTTGTTAAAGTTCTATAATAGAATTGAGATATCTCGTAATTCTGTTCTCTTATGAGAATGGAACCCAACATACTGAGTAGAGTTGTCTCCTACTTTCAAGAAAAATGGTAGCAAGAACAAAATATTAGATGAAGTCTCAGAAGCTTGTATTCTACTGCCTGATCTATCATAGAGACTGACTTCACCAAAGAAAATAATAATTTAAAGAAGCAAAAAATAAGTGGGCTAAATGGCAGGCTGAAACCAAACACAAATTTTTACCTGACATCCATGCTTCCTCTTTGCATAAGGACAGTATGTACCTTGCTTGTCAGTAGGTGTGGACCCTCTGCCTGTGGAATGATGAGCCCTCCTGTTGAGCAGCTGTCATGAGATAAGCAGTGCCACATCCTACATGCAAAGGAGGATATAATATCTGGACCTCTGTTTGTAACCTTGATCTCTATTGTGATTCTCTGCTACTGCTCCTTCCTACAGTTTTAAAACTGTATCATTTGCTGTCACTTGCCCTTGTTACAGCCCTAGGTATCCTATTCAAAAACTGATTTAGACTGTGGTTTCTTATTTGGAATGAAAGCATTCACTACAAGAGTCAACATTTCTTCCCATACTGCCACTGCTCTTCTCCCTTCTGCTTACCAAGCTATACTGAGCACCATTAAAGAGTCAGAGGCTTCTCTGTTATTCACATCCATAAAGGATGTGAATGGTTTCATATCTGTTTTTGACTTTGGTTCTTCTAGACATTTTATTGCTTAACTGCAAAAATTTAATCTCTCAGTTCTGTCCTTGTTAACAGGACCAAGATGAGGCACATTTTTCTGATTACAGAGAGCAGTCACTGGAGGTGAAATCCTGGCCTTGTTGAAATCAGTGGCAAGGTTTCATTGACTTACTTGTTCATCCTCTTAATCCTCCTTTAATCCTCTGTAGGGCTAGATCAAACACAGTCCTTTGAATTGTATCCAGAAAGGAAAAAAAAAGACAGTGCAAATTCTGAAGCTCTGTGTAATATTTTTCCTCTAACTCATCTCACCTAGAAGTTGTCAGTCGTGGCCTGAAAGTTTTGTAGGTGTGTTTCTGACTTCTCTTCAAGTATTGTATCCTTCAGTGTACAGTGCAATATTCTAAATCCCAAGACATCAAGGTCTGTTTCATTGTCATCCCATTCTGAAAATAGAATAAGTATTTTTTATCAGGCATTTTATGACAAAAAGTAATCCCAGCAAAGGAACAGACAACTTTCTTTGCTCCAGATTTACATGAGGCACATTGAAGATCATACACTTTAGCTTTGAGTGCTAAAACACAACAAAAATATCTTTGTGCTCCCTATGTACTTCCCTGGAGTCACCATCTTCAGTTCTGTCTTGATAGTGAATTAATAACCCTCCAGTTAATTACAGTCTGAACTTCAGCTGATCACTGAGAAAAGCACTAAAAATGAAATAACTCAGCCTAGGGAAATGTGTATTCAAAACTTGATGTCATCTCATTGTCTGTGGTACTAAAACCCAAGGCACACACCTAAGTTTCCTACAACTCTTCATAAAAATAAGAAGGACTAAGTAGAGTTTCTGTTAACCATGTTAACAGAAGCAATACTCTCACATGCTGAACAACTAAGATGACAAGTGCAGGACCCTGCTTTTGAAAATACAGGTTTTTGGTAAACTTTTAAGCAGATGTGCAGTCAGTAAGTAGTTATCAATAAACAGACTCATACACTGGCTCATAGGAGCATAACCAATTGGCCACAGAAAGAGGCAAGGGAAGAACAAGCTGAAGTAGCAGGGATCTACCAGTATCTCTACCTACGGCCACTGAACCATGAGTTAAGTATTGATGCTGTTCTATAAGGAAAAAGCACAAACAAGGACCTTGTTTTCAGAATAGAAATCTATTAAAAAGCCACTTGTAACTGTTTCTGTTATAGATATTTGAGTAGTTGGTTAGTGTTTCCTTGTGCCAAAATTTGTGGTTGGAACAATATTTAGATTTTGAAAATCAGCTCTTCTAACATCTGGACTGTAGTTGGTTGTAGAGTTTCTGACAATCAGAAATCAGAGCAGATTCACAAGAGGCATTGTGAGAAGTCAGGCAGCATCCTCCTGCATCTCACTTTTTAAACTTTAATAAAATCTCAGAGAAATAAATAATAAAGAGAGACTTGGCTGAATATCAGGAAGGTATGAATGACAAGTTGCAGCAACTTGAATGCCAGAAAGCTGTGAAAATGTCAGATTCTATCCTTCTATTACTCTGTCAGAATCTGTCAAAAAGACATCTGTCCTTTCCAGTTCACAAAACAGAACTGCACCGAGATCTCACAAAGGTTAAGGCTCACCAAAGCAGAATTGCTTTATTTCTGACACAGATTTTCAACCTTTTGTTTCTTATTGTATTGTTCTATGGACTCTGGTATTAAGAACAAGTCCACATGACTTTACTAACACTCCTGAATTATGCAGAGAACATTCACTTATCATTATCATTTTTAACTTTTTAAATATTTTTATTACCCCTTTAGAAGATTCAAAACATATGCCCATAAAAACATTTGCATGTTTATGCAAATCATTTTTTTAAAAGAATTTCTTTCCAGATATATCATTAATGCTTCATCAACAGAGAAACAAGTAATAAAATTCTTAATATGCAAATGTCTAGAATTTCATTTCTGTTATTTAATTACAAAATCTGCTCAAAGTTCAAAGTAGGAGTTAGAAATACTATTTTTTTTCTTTTTTTTAATATTATTCTTTAAAGAAACATTTTATATTAAAGAAAAAAATTTAAAAACCACAAATTTATCACATTAAAGGAGTGGCATAAATAGAGACAACCTTTAGTTCACTGTGATTAGTTTTCAGCTTATGAAGAAAACGTCTTTTGCCTATGACAGGCCATTTCTGTTTGAGCGGTGGGAATGCAAGGCATAGGAGAGCCTTACTTTACACAATACTCCCGGCATCTCATTCTTTTCTTGTGAGAGTAGCCAATAAATATCAGTAGAGTTATATGGCTATAAAACTGGTATAGGGATGACGAAATCCAATCCCACATGTTGTGATTCCAGTATAATTTGAACAGACAGTTTGATTGTTATCCAGGCCTTCTCATTACTGATTGTTTATTTGCCATGCAGTTAACATACAATTTTCAGTGTGAAATATGATCATATTGAGTATATTAACAAGTACTAATACAATATTTTAAAAATTGATATCTTTATCAGCAACATCATAACACAAAAATTCACAGTAATAGATAGATGCTGCACTTTCTGGTTAGCAAATTTCAAAGGTGCTGACTTTAATGAAAAACGCATTTCTTTCACATTTTTCGTACTCTGCCTCTTATTAGAAGTAGTCAGTGACGTGCTGGAAACTTATTCTGGGGGCCTTGACATACTAGGCACAAAAGAAGAAAAACATGTGACATGCTCACTCAGTCTGAAACACTACTTTATTATGAAAGCACTGTTTGCTCTCCAGTTACACATAAAGCTGATACTTTGGACTAAAGTGAAAAGATTCAGTATGATTGAAAGATGTGGACATTATGTCTGAAAGGTAGGGACCCAAGGACTTTATTCAGTGGCCAAGTTCAGATGTTTGCATTGCCTATATGCTGGAGGTAGACTAAGACATATACTACCTCATCTTCTCTGTGCCCTGGTATCCAGGAAGGAAGTTGGGGGATGGCAGAATAGAGCAGCAATCTGCTCTTGTGTGAAACCTACTCTGGATAATTGGTCACCAGGAGCCTGAGGTAGGATTGAAAATGTCAGTGTTGTTCAGGGCTGAATATCAGTGGGCAGAACTAGAGATTCTCTTTCTTATTTCTAAAAGCTACTAGACACAATTACATTTTAACCATGCTCATCTGCTGAAAGTATATATGGAACTAAACATTTTTCTGTAGAACAGTTCACTAGGAAGTGTTTTCTTGATTTTCTGTTGTTATTATTGCCTAGCATCTATAACAAGCACATTAGAGTGATACCACTGAAGGTACAATGGTCCTGATACATTATTTGCCTCTCTTAAAAACTGCTCATCACTTTTTGCTGTCCAGCGTAGTATAAAACTGCTTAAGAGATTTTTGTTTCCTTGAGGTCTATTTGTGTAAACTGGGAGTAGAAACCACTCAGTATCCTATGAAATTCAAAATTTTCAATCCCTCACCACACCACCATACTGCACTGTGTTTTCAAATGTTGTTCTGCTTTCCTTCCTTTTACACTTTTACATGCTTCCAAGAAAAATTGCTCATTATTTCTAACATGACAGATGGCAAAAATAAATAAATAAATAAATAAATTAAAATCAAAGTAGATTAGTTTTTCTGATACTAAATTACAAACATAGGTCTCTAAGAAAATAATGGCTTCTCATAGCTTGCCTCGTGAGGTTGTGAATGCTCCCCTCCCTGAATGCATTAAAGAACAGGCTGGATGGGGCTTTGAGCAACCTGGTCTAGGAGGTATCCCTGCCTATAGCAGAGAAGTTGGAACTAGGTGATCTTAGAAGTCCCTTCCAACACCAACCGTTTTATGATTCTTTTTATTTTCATGGAAACTACAATAGGTCTAAAGAGCATGATAACACTTTGATTGAACTAATTCTCAGCTACAAAACAGTTTTTCAACATAATTACCACCATCAGTTATGTATTTCCACCAGCAATGAACAAGAGCCTACATGTCACGCTATAAATCTACAAAAATAAATAAATAAATAAATAAAAAATCTACATGTAAAAATCTACATGGCCATGTGAGACATGATTTGTCTTTCACATCACTGTCTCTACTGCTCACCCACAGCCTCAGTGTACTCATACTGACTGTTTGGTCTCCATAAATGTTAAACAAGAGTCAAAAAATGTAATTTATTTTTTCCTGAATGGTGGATTTCAACTACACAAATTTGCACTTTAATGTCAGTCATCATTTTCATCACATTGTTCCTCTCTACCATTGCTCCTCTCCACCATTTCTCCTCTCTGCCATCACACAGCTACAAAATGTAACTGAAGTTTCAATGTTTTCTGCCATACGACCAACATCTGCCTCTGATGTTGTGAGCCAACATAATGTAATAGGAGGTATTATTTTCAGGGCAGTCCTAGAAATATGAGGATAACAGTTTTGAGAAAATGGCATAGGCCAATCTGGTTCTTAGCAGTGATACAGGAAGGGACAGGAGACATTGAGTTTCTCCTTTGGAGGTTTCCTGGTGACATTTTCACACTGAATTATCTCCACAGTATCCACACAAAATAGAAAAATGACTGCTTTCTGTGTTTTAGTGCTAGTATAGGCATATACAAACAAAATATTTGAAGAAGACATCCCTAGGGGATCAGTTGATATACTAGAGCTGTTTACATGAAATTTGAACACAGTGCATTACTTCAGCATTACAGAAGAACGAACATATGTAAAACCAAAGTACCACATCACAGTAAGTCTATGTATGTGTTCACTCTGCATTGTATACAATACACAGCATTGTACAACCTTTATTTCCTTCAACTTGTACAACCTTTAATTCCTTCACTGTGATGAAATCTCATAGAAAACATGCAAGCTGATATTCCACAGTTTATATGAGCTGCAAGAATCTATAATGATCAGATTAATTGAAAATATTTTAGTCTCAGAGACACCAGTATGTTTCCAGTTAAATTACTCTGCACGCAGTGAGACAACTGAGGTGAGAAGCTTTCAATAAAAAATGAAAGAATTATTCTGGCTGTTGTCATGTTTAGACCTGCTAGAGCAGAGGAAGTGTCAGCACCCAATCAGTTGCAAAAGCAGAGAATATGAGATTCTTCAGGCTTTTTTTTTTTTTTTTTTTTTTTCTTAGGCTCAGAGGTATCCTTTTAGCAAAAAAGATGTAAGAATGAGGTCTTTTGCAGAATCATAGTAACTGTATTCTTCAACAGAAAAATTACTTATCCTAGATGTTTGTACTACCACATTGCTTAGTAGTTGTAGTTAATGGATTGGGATCGTTTGTGTCTTCATTTCTTACAGAAAAATAAATTAGCTGGTGAAGATAAAAGTTACCTACTAATTAAAAATAACAGGAGACAAGCAAATGTAACAGTCAGAATAGAAAATAGATGGGGAAATGCAAACACCTCTTAAGACATAATGCAATCAAAAGTGGTTGTTCTTTTTTGTTGTTTTTTTTTTGTGTTGTTTTTTTTTGGGGGGGAGGGGAGGGTCATTCATAAATGTTGCATCTTCTTCAAACAGAATCACCATGAAACATATACAAAAGTAACTTGCTTCTGTAGAAGGTAGAAGTTTGAAGAGACCCCTTTATGTGCTTTTCATTCATGTACTGTTATTATTGAACAGAGAATGTGTTTTGGGGTATTTGTGGTTGGACTTAATGATCTCTGTGGTCTTTTCCAACCTGGGTAATTCTGTGATTCTATTTTATCCCTTTCCTGTTACAATTCATACTGCAAAGTGAATTGTGGTATAAGCACAGTAATAAAAATTAGGACGCTTAATAGATAAGTAGGCATCTCAAGATAGATATACTGTAGAGATCTTCAATACAGTTTCTGGGACCAACTTTCTATTACTGTGAATCTAATTCTTCTCCTAGAAAACAGAGTCAGTAACATGTCTGCTTCAAGATATTATCATGAAGTTCTTCAGAGGAGGATGTAATTTGCAGAATATTCTTCACACTGCTTGTATGAGCAGTGGCTCACAAAAGCTAAACCAAAGCCACTCATATCAAGGTACATTTTTTCACTTATTTTATGCATTTTAATTTTCAAAGTTACAGATAACATACACTCACTCACATACACACAAAGGAAATAAACCACATATAGAAAGATCTTTCCTTATGCTTTGAGATCAAGACTAGGAGTTATGATGCACTAGAGGATACAAAATTCAGTTAACTCTACAATTCATTTACTGGGGCATATTTCACTGATGAAATAAACATTCGATTTTCACCGAACCAATTTTCAGAATAGAGAACCAAGCTCATACGCTCTATTCTGATTCCAGAATGTATGAAGTTAGCCCCAGTTTGCACCTATCTTCCTAAAACTCACTAAAATTTCCTCTTCTTGTTATGTTGGAAATTCTTACATATGTACCAGCTTTTCACTTATTCCTCCCAAGTTTCCATAGAAAGACTCCATAACTTGAGTGGCATTAGGGATAAGCATATTTTCTACTGATATTTGAAAAACAGTTTAAGTATTATGACTGACATATTTTTAAAGCTTCATGCAGATACCTTGCAATGAACTTTGCAAGCAAAACTCCTCATCCTGACAAAACTGTAATTAATAAGAGTAATCAAAATAGTAATTTAAAATCAAGCCTTTCAACGAGGATCAAGA
The DNA here is from genome assembly GCF_039878825.1 of Excalfactoria chinensis. Lineage (NCBI taxonomy): Eukaryota > Metazoa > Chordata > Aves > Galliformes > Phasianidae > Excalfactoria > Excalfactoria chinensis. The sequence continues at coordinate 63,602,625 of NC_092826.1, read as the reverse complement.
GAGAGCTTAAGAACATTTTCATTACTATCTTTGCTTAAAAATTGAAATAATTTATTCACTTTATCTTCTTCTCTTTGTCTTTCTCTTTTCCCCTTTGTCTTTCGTTTCCTATCTGTTTCCTATTGTTCTTCCTTTTCCCAAATAGTAAACATTCTTTCAGAAATACATAATTAATATTAACAAGAAAATTAGCACTTGTCCAAAGTTTTCTGAACATCCTTCTGCAATTTGAGAAAAATTGCAACAGACACAGCATTTCCTTGTATTTGATTCTATCTGTCAATAAGAGTAATTTCTGTGGAACTTATTAGTTTAAGCCACATTAAATTCCTTAGGGTTTTCCCCTAATGGCTGTTTGAATTGTTTTGATAAGCAATTTGTGTCAAGAAAGGTTTCTTAGTAAGGTATCGCTATTCTGTTTTTCTGCTACCCAGCTGTCCATATTTAATGCCAAATTAAATGTAAATTTTAACAGTAAATGAGACATTGATGAAGTGGCTCCAAATTCAGTAAAATTTGGTGATCAGGTGGCTCAGTAGATTAAGTGAGACACCTATTGTCTTCTATGAATCACAGAATGGCCTGAGTTGACAGGGACCATGATGACCACCTAGTTTCAAGCCCCTGCTTTGTGCAGGGTTGTCAACCACCAAAGCAGGCTGCCCAGAGCCACATCCATCCTGGCCTTGAATGCTTCCAGGGATGGGGCATCCACAACCTCCTTGGGAAACCTGTTCCATTGTGTCACCACAGTCTGGGTGGTGACTAACTTTCTCCTAATAATCTAACCTAAACCTCCCCTGTCTGAGTTTAAAACCATTCTCCCTTGACCTATCACTATCCACCCTTGTAAACAGCCATTTCCCCTCCTGTTTATATGCTCCCTTCAAGTATTGGAAAGCCAAAATGAGGTCTCTCTGGAGACTTCTCTAAGCTAAACAGTTCCTGTTCCCTCAGTTATTCCTCATAGGCAGGGTGCTCCAGCCATCCAAGCATCTTAGTTGCCATCCTCTTGACCCTCTCCAACAGTTCCACATCCTTCCTGTACTGGGGGCCCCAGGCATGGATGCAGTACTCTAGATTGGTGCCTCATAAGATTAGAGTAGAGGGGGACAATTACCCTGCTCTCCCACCCCTTTTTATTATGTAGCCCAGAACACAGTTGGCCTTCAAGTCTGAAAGCACACACCACTGGCTCATATCCAGCTTCTCACCCATCAGGACCCCCAGCTCAGCTTTTTCTATGTCTGAAGAAGTCAGCTCCCCATTACCTTTCATCAGAGGGGGAACACTCTCCTTGTCCTGTCTCCTCTTGCCTGTGTACCTGTAGAATCCCTTCTTGTTATCTTTCACATCCCTCACCAAGTTCAGCTCCATCTGCTCCTTGGCTTTCCTAATCCTATCTCTACACACATGGACAACAGCCTTGTATTCCTCCCAGGCTACACAACCCTGCTTCCACATCCTGAACATTTCTCTCTTTTTCCTCAGTTCAAGCTGCAGGTCCTTGCACAGCCACAAGTCACCTGCCTTCACTGGTCAACTTCTTCTGCTGTAATAAAGATCTGTTGCACTCAGAAGGGTGTTGTGAAGTTGAATGTTAAATTAATCCAAAGGCAGTGCTCTTATAAGCAAGCAAGAAACATTGTTAAAATTAATCTTCAGAATCAAAAGGAAATAAATTCGCAATAAGCACAGGTAAAAAAAAAAAATCCTTAAGTACTTTCAAAATACATGTATAGTCAGAGTTCACCCTCCTCATATCACTGTACCTTAGCTATAAGAATAAACTTAACATGCTTCTCTATCTTCTAATTATAGGACCCCATTAACCAAGTTCAGGTATCTCTTCTAGAACAAATCTTCTGTCTCTTCAGATACTTGTATTGTCTCTATTATAGATATAATAGCTAATATAAGTCACCCTACTCAACAGCTACCTGCTGTTTCATGTCTAATAGTAACTATCTATCTGCTGAGGGATCTGCAGGCAGCTGTATAAAAAAAAAAAAAAAAAAAAAAAAAAAAAAAAAAAAAAAAACACCAAAAAAAAAAAAATCTACTCTACAAAAAATTATAATTTGCAACTAATTAAGGAAAAAACTTTTCACTAAATGGTGTGAGTACTTCAAATGTTATTAATCAGGTTTATGTTAATTATTTTTACATTATTTAAGAAAATCTGTAACCTAAAAGATCTTGCCTTTAAGCTATGAATCATAAACCTTTAAAGATTTTTTTTTCCCCTTTAAGCTAAGCAATTGTGAAAAGCTTTTTTTTTTTTTTAAAAAAAAAAAAAAATAGGTAGAAGTATTGAACATCTTTCTTATCTAACTTTGACTCCATAAATTCCTTTCACAACCATAGCTGCTATCCCAAAAGGGGGTTTATTGAGGAAAAGAAGGTTTATTCCATCATAGACAGAAACCATATAAGAAATGTGTTAAAGACCACATCTGTAAAAATTAGATATATCAGCCACATCAACCAAAGAAAATGAAATTCTGTCACAAGGGAGCCAACAGCAGTGAGCACCTAAGTACCTGGTATTTAAATGAATCTATCATATCATAAGACAAAATCAGGAATGTAGCAAATTAGAAAACAGATATTTTTATGGAGAAAACAATTTGTCCTCTTTTGTTATTAGTCACTCAAATTAGTACAAGGCAAATTCTACAGATTCTTAATCTTATGAACAGTTTTTAGAGTCTCTTTGGGTATGTGAAAAATATGCTGTAAAACAGTCTTGGAAGTACGCTCTTATCTGCATTCCAGATGTTTAAACAGACTTGTAAAAATAAAAAATGCTAAAGCGTTAGCTGTTTCTGACAACTGCATCTATCATTCCTTTACTGTTTACACACAGTGGCATTGTACCAAATACATGCCAAAAAATCTTACTGCAAAGGTTACCAAATGTATGCCTTATTAAAACTTTGTGCATTTTTATTATGTATATGATGTTATAAAAACTAAACAAAACAAAGCCCCCAAGCTTTAAGCTCCAAGATTCCCCCTCAAGCAAGGTTGCTTAGTGACTTGTGGGAGAAATAACACTTTTCCAGACATTTGAGGTGAACAGATATGACAATGGGAAGATGCTTCAAGGAGACACAGCGCCCTTTAGTTTACACCCAACATTCTTACCAATGATGATCAGAATACTGCTAAGTGAAAAACACGCACAGTAGCAGCAGGAAAGCTTCTGTGTCTCCTATGTTTTTAGACATGGAGAGAAACAAACTTAAATGATCACTGAATATTAATTTCACCTAAGGCACTATGAGGATGAGTATGACCCAAGAAATCTTGTTTCTCACTCCATAAAGCCAGTGGTACTAAAGATGTGTTTCTAGCAATACAGAAGAGAGATAATTGTGGTGTTCCCATTTTCACTTCTCTCATTGTCACTATAGCCAAACTAGAAAGTGTGGTTACAAACAGAAGAGACCTTCTGCCTTGACAAAGCCAAATATGAAAGAGTTTGAAGTCTTCCTCACAATCTAATTGCTTGACAATCCCTAAAGTCTCAAATTTAGTAGCAGACAAGTAGGGTTTTGTTTTTTTGCCAAGATGACTGAGGAGAAAACAAGATTTGCTTCAGTCAGAGTCTATTCTTTGCAGTAGCAGCAGCTGGAGACAATGATGGCAACTCCATTGTGTCTGCCCCAACTGAGGAACTAAATTTTAACCTGAGGGAGAAATTACCTGTGTCATTCTGAAGGACTGTGCCTGATATGTTCTCCCAAGGAAGAGAAGGAAGATCCAGTAGTTCACCCACATGTTGGTGGATTTATGCTTTTTAAACCTCTGATTCTGTCTCACTCCAATTTATAGGAGGGAGGCAAGGTTCTTTGATATGTATGTACCTTCTTGAGATTAAGAAGCAATGGTTCAAATGTTGGTCCAACCAGTTTATTAAAGTCCTAGCCATTTAGGGAGATGGGGAAGGGAAGGGAAGCAATAGGAAAGGTAGGAAATATAAGCAAGAAGTCTCTGTAGAGAGCAAAAGAGATAGTCACCACCGTGGGTCCAGCGAGGTACACAGTATGTCCACTGACCTCAGGAACTCGTCTGATCACCTCGGGGGATGGGAGAATGCCAGGAAGCTCCGCAGCAAGCCGGCCTTGGGGGTTCTTCCAAAGAGGTTTTCCCCTCAGGGAATTCCCCGTCAAAGGTGTATTTGGGAGTTTGTCTCCAAAGTCCACAGTTTAGTGAGGGCCTTTTATCCCCCATTTCTGTTGGGTTTTCTTCTTCTACTTTTCTCTCAGTTTAGTGCAACATTCCTGGCCCAGCAGATGAGCCAGCAGGGAGTGGTGCCTCCGTTGTCATGCATAAGCATTATCACCTTCTGCAGTGGTCTGTTCCTTCAAGCAGCACCCCTGTAAAGTACTGCTTGTCTTGCTTCTGCTTATCTTTGCAATCATAAGCAGAGGTACTGTGGCACGGTAAGACCTGCCATTCACCCTCCTAGATAGTTAGCAGTTGCCAGTCAGAGTCTTATCATCAGAAAGGGCTCGTGAAGCAAGCTTTGAGACAAAAAAGAAACAGTTTTGTCTTTCACAGATTTACTTGTAGCATCAGAGAAGTAGAGCAACAGTGAATGAAGATAATTATGTTTACAATTGCAAACTACACAAGGTGATGGAGAATGAGTAGAAGGACAAGAAAAAATATCTTCTTTGATTGTTGCAATAATTGATTCTTACAAGTGTAATTCTATACACATAAAATAAAATAAAATAAAATAAAATAAAATAAAATAAAATAAAATAAAATAAAATAAAATAAAATAATAAAATGTGTTATTTAAATGCTCCATGCCATTTACAAGATATGACCTAAAATAAAATGTATGATAAATGGACACCACTTGCCTTTTTAAGAAACAAATAAGAGATATCCTACAGTATGAAATTATATACTTTGGTCACTCCAAAAATATTGCCTCCTATTTATTTCCAAACAAAACATAACAAAAACAATACAATTATACAATTAGATAGAACACATTCTCAGCTACAATATCTTTCAACATGGCCACCACTTTTAGCAATGTGTTTTCACTAGTAATGAATAAAAGCATGCCGCACATAAAAATCCTCACTGGTTCAGGTGAAGCACAGTTCCTGTCACTAGTCATGAAATGCTCCATACACTACCTAATTGCTCTCACATCCACACTTCAGTTTCCATAAACATTCAGCAAGCATTGATGAATGTCAATGAGTGCAATTTTTTTCCACATAGAATAATACAATCACACACCTTCTCCTCAGCCACACTTGTGCATCTGACACCATTTGCTCAGACCACCACTCTGCTGTCATCTATCACACGGCAACAGTATACAGTGAAATACTGGTTGGAAAGTTCAGCCTCTACTATATAAGCTGAAATCTCACCACTGATATGAAACAAGTTTGTTTGTTGTTTTGTGTTTGTTTGTTTGTTTGTTTTTTCCTTTTTCCAAGTGTCTTTTGCTCTGAACCAGAAGTTGTATAAATTACATAAATGGTTAAAATAATAAGAATCTATCAATAATACTGTGTGGCTGATCCTGAATAATGGCAAAATAGAGAATGAGTGAGCTTTGCTGGATCATCATTTTGACTATGCATTCTCTCTTCATTTCAGCCATTCATCTTTTTTCTTTTTTACTTTTCAGGCAGTGTTACAGAGAATAATTACACGGTAGTTAAAAATGGTAAAAACTACATGCAACAGAAAAGATTAATACCATGAAAACAGGCTGACTTCATTTTCAGACAGATGTAGAAACATTTCATATTCTGGTTCTTAAATACTGTAGGAATTTCATATTGAATGATTTGAATGCCTTAGGAGCATTACTTTGTGTTCTAAATTATAGTCATTAAAATGCCATTGGAATAGTCTCCTTAATATCTACATAGCATTCCTCATTACATAACAAGCCAAATTATTATTTTTGCTGAGGTTTCCTTTCATTCTTCAGTTCCAGCATTGCTTAACATACAGCAAAGAACTCTTTGAACCAGACAAACTGCACAATAGTGCCTAAAACAAAGAGTTCTAGTTTTTCAGAATTCAAAACAAGAAAACAAAACAAAACACAGAAAGCAAAACAAAAATATTATATACAATAGGGAAATGTTAGGGAGTCTTAAACCTAGTTCCACCAGTTAAAGATCTAAGAAATTTACAGAGTTAGCATAGAATACTGAAATGGCTCTCAGTTCTGATTTTCAATACATAATCTGGCACAGAACCTTAATTTTCAACATAAGGTAACACAAATAATGCTCTTTAATTTGGAAGCAAATTCTCCCAATTCTAATTCTGGTAGGACTAGGGAGGAATTTATGTTCCCAATTTTGAAGATAAAATTATGTTTCACTTATTTGAGAAAATCAATATTTTTCACAGGAGTGAGATTGAAGAGATTATTTTTGGAAAGACATAGTATCCTGAAGATCACAATGACTTTTTGTGTAATACCTAAGGAGTGCGATCTCAACAAGATTAAAATAATTAAATCATTAATGTGACACTTTGATACTGCAAAACAATGGATGGCTTAAGAAAGTAATTTGTAAAAAGACAAGTTTGGTTGTATATGGTAGCTCACAGCAGCAATGGTTTATAATTGCAGCATCTGCAGCTTAAAGGAATTGGACTATAACAGACAGAAAATCTTCATGTTGCTGCAGAAAGAGTGAAATAAATTCTGCTCAAAAGGAAAACATTTAAATTCAATCTTGCTAATATATCAGTAGGTTGCAGATAAATTAGGGAAAGCACCCTTCATGCCAGTTATACACATCTATTTCTTTCAAATTTTGTAGCCTGAGGGATGAATTCTATTATAGTTTTTAATACTAATTTATCTAAAATAGCCAACAAAATATTTTAACAATTCTGTTTACAAAAGGTCTCAACTGCCCTCTAAAATTACTAGGGGGAAGCAAAGGACTTCTTTCTGCCTTTAACTGAAAACTTTCTGCCTTTAATTGAAAAGAAAACATCACTCTGGTCATCTAGAAGATGCAAAATCTTTTAAACTCTGTAAAGCTTTACTATCATTTTCCCACCTGTTTCAAATAAATACTAGTTTGTAACATACTAGATAGGGAAGAGGAGCAGGTTGTGAAAATTCCTAGTAATTTCGATAAAATAACCATAAAGTTGGTCAGTGAATTAGAATGTGACATAAAGTCTTAGAGAACAAAGAAACATAACTAAAAAAGGGCAACACACAATATCAGCGGTAGAAGCAGTAGGAGTTCCACTCAGGGAAACTAAGATTCGAGCTAATGATCATCAAATATGTGACTTCTAAACAATATCACAGGGACCTGTGAGTTTTCCCCGTAAACTCCACAATTACCAAACTAAATTTTATTGATCTTACAGAAAAACAGAGTCTTCAAAATAAACAAACAAACAAATAAATAAATAAATAAAAATAAAAAATAAAAAATAAATAAAAAAATAAAAAAACCTTACTGACAAATGCCTTGGAGAGTGTAAGTGACTTCTACAAGATATTTTTTAAGAATTCCAGAATTCCACACGCCTTACAAGGGAAAAATATTGCTCTATGAACTTTGTCAAAAAAAAAAAAAAAAGAAAGGCCAAATCCCACTACCCACAGCTTCATAAAAACAAATGTGAAATATTAAATAGCGAATGGATAATACTCTATTTTCATATTAAAACTGACACCTATTTAAATAGTAATTCAGACTCTCCTGATCAACCAGGAAAATAGAATGTTCACAAAGCCATGTAATTTTCTTATTTGTTTTTGCATAATGTAGTGAAATGCTTTTGATAAATAAGTAATATAATATTTGCTGGATTTATTTTACATTATTTAATTTTTCAAAATAAAGAACGGGCTATAGAACTGCTGATTTCTGGGAGACTACTTAAGAATCAGTGGTAATCACTAACTCTTTAAAATTACTGATACTTAAAGTCTATAGATCTCACTTCAAAAAATTATGGATGTATATACAAGATCATACTTGCTGGTTTCTGAACTGAAATTGATTTTCTTCCTGTTTCCCTGCATTTTTAATTTAAATTGATAGATGAGGAAGAGTCAAAGGCAACTTTCAATTTGACAGTAGATTTAATTTTTTGCTCTGCTACTTTTCTACATTTTAGTTTTTGTATGGGATGAAAGGCATTATGTGACATCTAGTATACTTTATAATTTTGTTGGAAAGCACAGCAATAGTAGCAGCAAAGCTCTAGGCAAATGAGGACATGCTCAAACACAACAACCAAAGATACAAAAACAAAGGAAAGAAACTGCTTATCCTAAGAAAGCCTCACACACATAAGGATCTCCAGCAAGACACCCTTGCCTCCACTGCCAACCTTTAAATGAGGTCTGGGGGGTATTTATAGAGTCAGTGTCTTGACTTTTCTGATCTAGAAAAGCCTTTCTCTTCACTTGATCTCATTAATGATAATCACAAAGATACTATTTAGCCTTGATTATATCTAATTAAGTAAAAATACTTACTCAAGGAATCACCAGGAGCAGTTGTACATTGTTCACAGGAGCTTTGTAACAAGTTTGCAATAATAATTAATAAGTGTTAATGGCAGGCATTTTAATAAAATACAAGTAAATATATGTATAATGTATCAATTATATTTAGATATAAGAAAGTCAGATCTTTTTTTTTTTTTTTTTTTTTTTTTTTTTTTTTTTTTTTTTTCAGTCACCACCTCCAGTGATACTACATGATCTGACAAAAGATGTGGGATTTTAAATTATTGAATCATATTTTTCACATACACTCTCTCACTTTTATGATTTTGCATTGTCAGTATTTCTTATGGAATAAAATCCAAAGATATTATATATTATTATATATCCTTCCATTTTCTCTAACCTTGATAATCTAAAGTAATTCACAGTAATTTGTGTTGAATTTATATTTAAAATCAGCATTGATTTTGAATACAGATAGCCAAGCAGCTAGAAGGTGGGAGAAGAGCCTGTAGAGCTTGTCAGTTCCTTCAGTATTCTGATATATACATCAGCCAAATTTTTGTTTGGTCAACAGGATTTTAGGAGCTCTTACCTTTTAGAAAGAACAGAACATCCTAATCAATTCATAGAATCATAGAATGGATTGAGTTTGAAAGGGACCTCAAAGGTCATCAAGTTCCAACCTCTCTGCCACAGGCAGGGCCACCAACCACCACATCTGGTACTAGACTAGTTCCAGGACCCTATCCAACCTGGTCTTGAAAAACTGCAGGTACAGAGCAACCACAGCCTCCCTGGGCAGCCTATTCCAGACCCTCACTGCACTCTCGGTGAGGAACTTTCCCCTTATATCCAATCTAAACCTTCTCTTCTTGAGCTTAAAACAATTCCCTTTTAAAAACTGAAATGCCACAATGAGGTGTCACAGACTTCTCTTATCCAGGCAGAACAAGCCCAGCTCCTTCAGCCTGTCTTCGTATGGAACATGTTCCCAGCCCTTTGATCATCCTTATGACCCTCCTCTGGACCCTCTCCAAACTCTCCAATCACATCTTTGCTGTATTGTGGTGCCCCAGACCTGGAAACAGTACTCTAGAGGGGACCTTATGGTGCCAGAGCAGAGAGGGACAATCACTTCTCTGTCCCTGCTGGCCACCCCTCCTTTGATGGAGCTCAGGATACCTTTGGCCTTCTGAGTTGCAAGAGCACACTGATGGCTCATGTTCAGTTTTTCATCTACCAGGACCCCCTGGTCCTTCTCAGCAGGGCTAACTAAAGGGACTTCTTCTCCCACTCTGTATACATAACTGGGATTACTCTGACCAAAGTGCAAAGCCTTTCACTTTGCTATGTTGAACCTCATTATGTTCACGTGGATTCACCTTTCAAATTTATTTCAGAATTTCTATAAGAATTCTATAACTGTTTCATCTTCTATGACCTTAATCAATACAAAACCTCTGCTGAAATAAACATGAGATCATTTTTTCCTTTTTTTTTTTTTTCCATCATTTTCCCCATAAAATTATAATTATTTGATTGTTACTTTCAAAGGAATCATGAAATATGTAATGGCAACTAGTATGAATGAATAGTGCACTGGAAGGGAATAAAATGATAATCACTTAAGATGGAAGAACAGTATGTCTAAATTAAAATGCTGGTCAACAGAACACAGAGCTGACATTTACAAAGGTTATGTTTGACTGTAATAAAATAAATGGCAGCTCTTTGTGTACACAGTTGTCAATTAGCATTGCATATGTGTCTCTTGGATACATTTATTTTTGCCTAATGACTCCTTATTCAAGATGCAAAAATCTATTATTAATGTTTGGTAAGTACTCCTGACTGAGGGAGATCACTAAGAATAATAGCTGCCTCTTCATATTAGCATTTTCTTTCCACGAGAATGTCACAGAAGTGGGAAAATAATATAACATCTAAAATCATCAAAACTGTTTGGAAACAGAAAAGTCAAAATATAATAGAAATAGAAAAGATATAAGGAAATCTTATTCACTATAGATTCAAGTGAGACAAGATTTTTTAAGGTTAAGTTAAAGCAAGTAGATCTGTTATTTATCTATGTTAAATTTCTCACATGTAATTGGGCTCTTAATGTAGACATGATTAATCTTGAGCGGTTCTTTTTTGTAATTGAAGACAAAAGTAATTCAAAAAAGACATTTATATTTATTGTAATGCAACTATGCATCTCCCAAATGCCTGAATCTTTTGAATGATTCATCTGTAATGGATGTTTTATTTCCTCTTTGCTCTTAATCAGGAAAAAAGTTCATCCAAATGAAACTCAGAAAGGGTAGACTATTTCCTTCAGAAATCTGCATGAGGATCTGTTTTGCCTCAAGAGGAAATGGAAAGAAAAGGCTCAGTAAGGTTGACTCTTGCTTCATGATAAAGTTAGCATATGAAGGGTTCCTTTGCCAGAATTCTATCTAAATATAAATTTAAGCCAGATTTATTTCACAATTTTGCAGCAAGTATCAAATCAGACTCTTACTCTCACTTCTAAAGAAATATCTTGATACAAATGAACCAATACCATTTCCCACAAATGAGAAAATTATTTCGTATTGTGATATGTGATGCTCTCCAGTCCTTAAGAGTACCTTGGTTCTAAACTTTATTCATAATAATTTGAACATTTTACAACAAAACAATAATTGAATATAAGAAATAAACAATGTTGGCAAAAAAAAGTTTTGAAATAGGTGTGGTGAGTTGGTCTCAGCCAACCGTAAAACTTCCATTCCAAACTTACCTTCACTTCCCTCTCCCATGGGACAGAAATAAACAAGCAAAAAGGTGAGAAGCCTCGTCAATTGAGATGATAGTTTAATGAGGAAAATGAAAGCTGCTTGTATAATCAAAAAATAGCATCTCATTCACTAATTCCCTCTGTTCTGTCCCTTTCTGGAAAAGCAGGGTCTTAACATGTGTAGCAGTAACTTGGAAAGAGCAATACTGTAATCATGAATGTCCTCTTCTTCCTAATTCTTTACTCAGATTTTATTTCTGAGCATGATATTACGTCATAGAATCACGGAATCGTAGAATCATGGAATGCTTTGTGTTGGAAGGGACCTTTAAGATCACTTAGTTCCAACCCCCCTGCTATAGGCAAGAACACCTTCCTGCTAGACCAGGTTGCTCAAAGCCCATCCAACCTGGCCTTGAATGCTTTGAGGGATGGGGCATTCACAGCCTCACTGGGCAACCTGTTCATGTATCTCACCACCCTTACAGTAAATTAGGAATTTCTTCCCAATATCTAGCATAAATCTACCCACTTCCAGTTTAAAACCATTTCCCCTTGACCTGTTGCTACATGCCCTTATAAAAAGTCTCTCTTCAGTAGTATGATATAGTGTACTATAGTATGATAGTAAACATAGTATGATGAAATATCCTTTTGGTCAGCTGTTCTCACTGTGTCTTCTCCCAGCTTCACATCCACTCCTAGCATAACTGCAGGACAGCAAGATTTTCTTCTGTGCAAACACTGTTCACCAATAGCCAAAGCACTGATTTGTTATCAAGGCTGTTTAGCCACAAAGGCAAAATGCAGCAACTTAAGGGCTGCTCTGAAGAAAATTAACTCCATCCCAACCAAAACCAGCACCAGGACATCTCTGCATGTGCTGACCATTAATCTACAGACACTACCTCAATGAAGCTAATCTCCTTCCTTTAATTTTCTCTTCCTTGATAATTTTAATGTCACGGGTTTACTGAGAACTATAAACTGCAGCTCAGTTGTTATTACACTCTCTGGAAAGCTGGAAGAGAGAGCTTTAAATTTCCTCTGCCTAGGGAAGATTTCCTACTCCTTTTGTGTGATTCCTCTCATTAAATGTCTATCATGAAGAAAACGCTTCTCAGAATTTCCATTATAAATGTAAAAGGTGATTGCAGTGCAACTTTTGAAATGGCGGGCTTAGTCTTAACTGTTTGGGTTCTGCATATGCACAAATATCTAAGCATAAAAGAAAAATATAACTTCATACTCATTCCAATACACCACTTTTCCAATTGGCAAGCCCACACCAGTCTTTGTTGTGTATACTGTCCAAAAGAAAACTCTATTAATGAAAATATACTTTCAGGACTTTATATGGTTTCTACTGAAATCAATATCATGATTTTTTTCACCTTAAAATAAATCCAACACTTTCTACATCTTTTGTTGTTGTTGTTGTTTCTTTTAAACAGTATAATTAAATATGACTACTGTTTTTCAAATCTTAACATTTATGACCTGTTAAAAGTTTGTGGAGGCAGAAAAGGCCATTAACACTTTTGAAAGTTAAAATTGCTTTTCAGTTATAAACTTATACTACTATTACTATTTTATTTTTTGTGGAGCATTCTTGCTATTCTGCCTATTGACGGATTTAATCTGCCAGATGAAAGGAGATATAGAGGTGCACTATTATGTCCCTGACTTCTATTCTTAAATTCTTTATGGTTATTTATATGAACTACTTTACCTAAGCAAATATATGTTCCATTTTAATAACTTGAAAATGAGGTAGTTTATATGATAATGATTTAAGCCTTCATGTATCTGTAATGAGTATTTCTTTGTCTCTTATTTACATCTAGAGCACTAAAAAACTGTTTTAATTTATTGTCTGATGAATTTGCTATAATCTAACTGTGAGGACGTACACAAAAATAGAATACACAGGGACCCAAGGACAATAAACAAAAAACACTGGGTAATATCTTGATAAAAATCAAATGTTTCTTCTCAGGAAGAAGAAAGTTCAGTATTCAACAATGAAACAAAATAGAGAATATTGTCTGTTTTGGTTTAACCTGGCAGCAGCTCAGCAGCCCACATCTGTTTTTGCTCACTTCTTTCCAATTGGTCCAGCCCAGACTCTGGCACACTCTCATCACTCCAACCAAACATCAGTGTGCTACTAACACTGTTTCAGCTGAAATCGGGACAGTATTTTATTTTTTTTTTCCTACTTTTTTTTTTTTTCCTTCAGGTTTTTCTTTATTCCTTTTATTTAATCAATGAACATTCAGTGGTTTGTGTATGTAACATTTATCTCAGATGCCTTACTGAAGACTACTGCAGAGCAAGCCAATGCGAGTTTTTGCCTCCAGTTAGAATCAGAATACATCCTCTAGCAGAATATCCATCTATGTAGAAACCCTGCAGAAGTAAATTTATGTTCTTGCAATGTATGATATAAATAAAAGTATCTTTTATATTTTTAGAAGCAAATACACAGTCAGAAAAGAAAGAGATATAAAGAGAGATCATTGGTTATACCTATCATTGGTTATGCCTACTCAACAAGAGTCCATATGCAGTGCTTCCTGTGAAGATTCAACATTCCTAATGTTTAACTGAGAGAATACTTTGCAAAGTAATTCAATATATTCAAGACTAATTGAGCATAGCTGAGATACCAGCACTATGAGTAGCATCATCAACACTGTATTCCACAGGAGGAACATCAACACTGTATTCCACACTCCTACCAGCTGCTGTTGTTGCTTCTTTAGATCTGTAGTGTTTTAATACTATACATGTGGGTTGCTCCAAAAGTAATGCTTTTTTATTTTTTTTCCCCCCCAAGATACTACAATGGATAAAAAAGCAAAATAACACTATTTGACAGAGCAAACTCTCAACTACAAAACAGTTTTTCTATATAGTCACCATCAAAAGCTATAAACTTTTGCCAGTGATAAAAAAGATCCTGCACCAGCACTTATTAAAATCCACACAGCCATCTGAAATGTTGTTTTTCTTTAATGTTACTGTTACCGGAGTTGAAACACACCACCCACTGCCCCACTGTGCTCACTCCACTATTTGATCTCCTTCAGTGTTCAGCAAGATTCAGTGAATGTCAATGGATGTTGATGCTCTTCATAGTGTCTGGTACGATGCTGTGTTTTGCCTTGAGGAAAAAGATGTTGATTCACTCTTGCTATGCAGTGTTGTACAGAACCAAGGACATTCCAGTGTTTCAGCTTCTTGCACTGTCCTGCCAGCAAGAGGCTGAGGAGCACAGGTTACCGGGAGGGGACAGAATGGGGACAGAAACTAGACAAAAAGATGTTTCATCGCTTATGACATAATAAAAAAAAATATAAAAATGAGGAGAGCTAGCCAGATGGGGGAAGTCACTCTAAGGAGCCTAGCTGAGCCTGTGGTGGGCAATCACTTGTTTAGTAAATCAACCATCCGCCAGTTAGCCACAATAAACCTGAAATGAAAAATAAAATAAAATAAAAAAAAAAAAATTACTGGATACAAATGGTACGTTCACTTTTCTGCTTCAGTGCTTGATGGAAATAAAGCAGAATGATATAAATTCACAGGGTAACAAGATGAAAAATTAGTTACCTTATTCTGGAGTACTATACATAAATCATAATTTTGGTCTGTATTCTATTTATCTTTATCTATGTGACAATATAAATGATATATTTAGGTAACGAAGGAGAAAATCATAAATCCACATCACTTGGGCAAATTTCCCATGTAAAATAAATAAAATAAAATAAAATAAAATAAAATAAAATAAAATAAAATAAAATAAAATAAAATAAAGTATTTTGGCCAGTACTGAAACATTCCTTGTTCTTTTCAAGCCTAAATTCATGTAACAGAAGAAATAAAGGTACCAAGGAAAAATGAAAGCCACTGGTGTCTAACATTACAGGTGAAAAAAATCCAAATTACTGAAATTATTCATCCAAAGAGGATCCATGAAGTCTCATACTTAACTGCTGTATTCTCATGTTACTTTAAGCCCTGCTCTTGTCCTTTCTAAACTCTACATTACCATATGGAACACTTTTTTGTCTGGTATCCTGAGGAAATGAGACTTAGGAACTGTATCTTCCTGTCTGTCAGATCCCTACTTCCAATTAAAACTGACGACAATAGCTGAGGTCTAAAATCATTAATTTCCTGAAAGGTATGTGATTTTATTTATTTATTTATTTATTATTTTTTAATTTATATATACATATTTTAAGGCATTTAGATAAAAGACACTTATGCTTTAAGAGGAGGGAAATGTTCCAGAATTAGGACAGGTGTCCTTTTAGGTACTAGAGAAAAAAACATAAGGAGAGTTGTAGGAAATAAACCTTCATAAATTGTGCTTTTAAAGAATTGTTCTTTTTTCCACTTCATAAATGGAAGAGGTTCTAGATAAAGGAACCTGATTTTAATCCAGGCATCTAACACATAGTTTACTGTCATTTCACATTTTTACAGACACTGCAGTATATGATGCTTTTTTTTAGACAGTTCATGAGAAATCTTTATTTCTGGATCCACAAAGATTTGAGAGCTGGAAGACAAATGGTGAAAGAAGTCATAGTCATAGAGAATTTCATGTGGCCTAGATTAAGAATGAGTAAGAAACAAAAAACAGATTCCACTGAGATAAACAATAATAACCCATGATTATAACTTATTTTATCGAACTATGCACATCTCTTAATAGCCATATAACTGTCTAACAGCCTAAGTAGATTCAACAAAAAAGAGCCATAAATTACGTCACTAGAATTCCACAGGTTAAAAATGACCCTTCCACTCTCAAGGGATATTCTTGACTGAGCAGTGCCTATGAATTAACAGGGACTCTGGAAGTAGAAATCCTCAAAGTGTCCTCAAATTGGGAAAATATCAAACAGAGATAAGATTATCTTAGGGATCACAGCTGCTCATCCGAGTCAGATTTGCAGAAGATGAGTCTTTCATAGTGCATACAGATATATTTTTTTTCATAATTCTATAACATAGTCCACTAAAACAATGACATAAAAGCCTGTCTGTTCCAGCTCATGCACATTTGAAACTGAAAACTTCTAAAATACTCTTGAAATCAAGTTTATAATGACTGTTATCAAATTAAGTATTAATGTTCAAGCCACTCAACTAAGAAATATTAACAAAAAAGAGCTTTAATAGCCACAAGAAAAAGAACAAGGGAACCAAAGTTAAAAATTAATAAATCTTTTTACCCCTGCAGTCATTAGGTGAGACTGTGAATTCCCCATCCCTTGAAGCGTTGAAGGCCAGGCTCTATGGAGCAACCTGCTCTAGAGGGAGATGTTCCCATCTATAGCAAAGGGTTTGGAACTAGCTGATCCAACCCAAACCATTCCATGATTCTGTGATGATCAGGATGCAGCGTGCATCAGATTTATGTATAGGTTGTATTTTTCAAGATTTATGAAGATATACTTTTTTTTTTCCCCTTTGTGGGTACAGAGCATTCAAAATGTAAATATGTTTCGGGGCCTTTTATTTATTTATTTTTCTCCTATGGCTGCCTTTGACTATGCCAAAAACTCCACAGATTCCCAACTGGCCAATTAAGTTTCTCAGACTTCCAGTAAGAATTTCCTTAAGTCAGTAACAACTCAGAAGACTCTTAAGGAATATGTGGTATTATATACCACTTTTTCTAATTTCAGCAGTTGTTCCCGACTCTCAAAGAAAAGGGACTCATTTATTCCCTGTGACACTTGCAGGGTGACTGACATCTCATTTCTTATCAGACCCATTTTAACTGGAGCTATTACTGCAATAAGTTGAGTATTAAAGTGAACCTATGTTATTCAGAAGTACTGGGTTACTTTCAAACAAAACAATGCTACAAGGCCAAGTCCAGCATAAACATTAATTATTGATCATGTTGCTATTATTATTACATGCAAGTAAAGTGAGATTGTCCTTTTGTTTCTTTTATCTGTAAATAACTCCTTTCATAAAAGAAAAATCAAAGTGACAAATGTGCATAGTGTTTAGGACTCAACATAAGGACTACAGTAGCATCCAGAAACAGACGTTGAAAAACAGCAGCAAAAAATGTTGTCCTGCAGTGTCAAAAAAATCCCTGTAAATTACAGATCGGTTGTGGAGCAAAGCTGTAAGTAACTGATTATCATGCTACCAAAGGTTTACACAAAAGCACTTGTGACTGACTTAGAAGCCATGGAATGAGGCAAGAGCATAGAAAAAAAAAATACAAATCCCAAATACAAAAATGAAATATATTTAAATGATTTTTCTACCAGCACATAAGAAGATACAATGAAATACAGACAATTGTCAACAAACAGTCTTTAAATGAATCCTCCAATCTTTCTTGAAACTGAAAAGAGGAAAAAAGAAAACTTTGAGCTTATCTACTAAGCAGTCATGGTTATAGTAGAATTCAGCTCTAGTTAATTTGGTACATCATCCATTTTTAACCTTCATGCCTCTGATATAATATAACATATTCAAGCTATTTTGACTGAATAGAAAAGACTGTTGACAATACAAAAATCAAAGATGATTTTGGTACTGTTAAGACTGAAATGTGTTCTGATTCTTCTTCGCTGAGGGCCATGTAGTTAGGTAGATAGATTTACAATACCTATTTCCCAGTTTTTATTGCCTCCTTGATTTGAAAATGTTACCTATTTTCTTCTTGAATACTGAAAGTTAGTGTTCTCTGACTGATTTTTTTGTTGTTATTTTCCAAGATGCACAAGCATAGCAGGGAACAATGTAAAACTCTTTACATTTCTGAAAAAAAAAAAAAAAAAAAAAAAAAAAAAAAAAAAAAAAAATGCTTCAAGAATCACTTAGGAAAAAGAATTAGCAGAAGTGAGAGAGCTTAATTCAATCAAGAGAAGTGGGTTCCTAAATTAAGTGTGGGATTCAATTTCTCCTCTTTCCCTTCATCTTTGAAATTAATGGTAGACTGTCTCTGTACCCTCATAGGCTCAAAATAATTGTCTAGAATCCAAATGTGGGGACAGGCTAATAAACATGATATGGTCATTTTGAATTATTTTATCACATAGAAGACTTTCTCCAAAAAAATTCAGAACAGGCCTGGACACATTACTTTCATATGGATAGTTTTCAGCTAAAACCTGAAGTTTCAGGTTCACAAAAAATAATATTTTTGATAACATTTTCAGTGAAGAAAATTTAAATACTTTGTCATAAATATGAAAATGGTTTATTTTTAATATTAGTATTCTGACAGCTTTATTATACTGTTTGTATTATTTTTGTATGAAGTTCACTAATTTGATTTTAAATACAGAACAAATATAACAGTAACATGAGTTATTCTTTCTAGCCCAGATGAAATACAATATTATATAATTTTATTAATTTTCTAATTTATTTACACATAACTCAAATTTTTATTCTTGGTGTATTTATATGAACAAGAAAACAGAGGGGAAGGACTGTACTGAAATTTTTATATCAGATTTTCCCAGTAGAAAAATAAGGAGTTAACACAGGCCATGAGATTTAGTATCAGAATTTGTAATAGGATCTGATCCCTCACTGGACCCTGTATAGCACTTGTAAATAAATTTATGCTGCACTTACAGAGTAAATTGAATGTGACTGTTGTGGACTGATAATTCCATTCTATCATTTACACAGTCAATAAAATAAAAATAATAGCAAAAGACTGATAATTGTGTGCCCCCGGTGGCGCACGGTGTTAGAACCGCCGCTTGCAACACCAGAGGGCCCGGGTTCGAATCCCCCTTGTGGCGCAAGGGGTAAAACTGCCGCTCTGCTCACTAGAGTGCTCGAATCCCAGGAGTTGGACTCGATTGTGTGCCCCCAGTGGCGCAGTGGTTTAAGCTGCTGCCTGCGGCACTGGAGGGCCCGGGTTCGAATCCCCCCTGTGGCGCAGGGGTAGAAGTGCCACTTCGCTACACAGAGGGCTCGAAACCCGGGAGTTGGACTCGATGATCTCTAAGGTCCCTTCCAACTCGCACGATACTATGATACTATGATACTATGATACTATGATGATCTCTAAGGTCCCTTCCAACTCGCATGATACTATGATACTATGATAATGTAATAACAACACTGTCTAGTAATTTGGTGCAAATCCATAGGGGATCCAAAATGCCCATTTGGGGCCTAAACCCTCACTAAAGATCTTTCATCTGCTGCTTCTTCTCTTTGATAGCTGCATTCTAAGACCACCTAACTTGCATTTCTTCATTCTGTTCTAACAATATAAGTAAAATTTAACATTATGGCTTTGGTTTAATTTGATTCAGAGAATATATGTTTGATAAATTTTAGTAGGGTTTAGAAAGAAAATACAAAAACAGAAGAGGGAAAATGTTTGGATATAAACAGACCTCAAAATTATGTCTTGACAATGTGAAATAGCTTTTATATCTTCTGAGTATCCAACCATACCAGGCAAGCTGAAGGACTGAAGGCTCTGTATTCTCAGGGCAAAATAGACATCTCCTATTAAAAAGTTAGTATCATCTTAAACAATTATAGAAGAAAATGGGTATATCTGTATTACACACTAAAGCAGTCATCTAAGCAATGTCAGGACTGAGCACATGCAGTTATCTAACTCAGAAACAGGCCAAATAATATTAGCTGCACATAATAAATGTGGACTGACTATTCTCAAGTGAACTATAACATTTTGTTCTCTAGTACATGATCTGGGGATCTAATTGGAACGTTATTTTGCCTCCCTTCTGTCTACTGTAAAGGAACTCAAAACAATAATTCACTGTTTATTTTTTAATTCACAGATTAAATGTATTATTTTCCCCTCCACACACAGATGCACAGACTTTGAATATTTCTTATTTCTTTTCAATAAATGAAATCCCTAAAAATTTCAATGAATCCCACTTGTACAAATATGCAGTGGCAGCATTGGTGAACCAGTTTAAAATTGCTGAATTCTGTTCCTTACAATGGCAACATTTCTGTACCAGGCTTTATGGAATTTCTGATAACACTACGATGGTTCAATAAATTCTATTGGAGCAGTGATGAATTTGGCTCCAAGGAGAAATGGATAAAACTTTTTAAGCAATAACAAATTAATCAAAAACTTCAGCTTCAGAACTGAACCGCTTTGTGAATATATATCACAGAATCAGAATCACAGAATTTTTCAAGGTTGGAGAAGACCTAGAAGATCATCTAGTCCAACCATTACCAATACTTCCCAGTTACATATATTAAAAAAAAAAAAAAAAAAAAAAAAAAAAAAAAAGAATAAAAGCTTCACATAAAGTAACAAACCTACCTGATTGGCTGCAGTATGATTGTTTCTCTTTTAGATAAAAATACAGAGTTGCTTTCTTGTAAGAAAACTGTATATTATTTAGATGACTAGAATAGTTAAGGTGTCTATTCATGGATAGGACCTATTCTGCAAGCCATGCTAAAATTGAGGTCTAACACTTCACAAAAGCAGGTTTTCCAGCATCTAGTGGGACTGAGTGAGTAAATTCTATCTATATTCTTCTTTTAACTCTTTCTTACTAAACCAACTATTTTATCAGGGCTTTTATTATTGGACCTTTCTAAGCAAGATCCAGGAAGTACATTGCACCAGTTCTCTCTTTCACTCTCACATCCCTACCCCCCACTGCAGAACCACTTATCTCTCTTTTATCCATTGTTCTTCAAACAGAAATGTTTTTCAGAATTCTGTGAGGCTGATTTTTCTTTTCCTATTTTAAATCTGTTATAAACCCTATTGTTACAGAGTTTGAGTTCTGAGGTTATTTACTCTCAGAACTGTAATTGCGAATCTGGTGTTTGTTTCCCTCTTCAGAAAAAAAATAATGTAGTATTCCACACTACCTCTGGGTTGGTAGTAGAAATTGTAGCCTAACTTGGTTGACAAATACATCCTTGACCAAAAAAAAAACTGATTCAAACAGAACGTCTAGCAACCTGGAAGGTAATACTCTTCCAAAAGTAAATGGACAAGTGACAGTGATAATATGGATTTCAGATTTTAAAATAAATTAAAAACAAAACAAAACAAAAAACAATAACAGTTCACTGATGGTTTTGTTCCTGAAAGGATCAGAGTGCTGAAGTGTCCAGTATCTGGCTGCACTTGGATTTATCCTGTTTACCCAGAAAGTTTTGCTCTTAACAGTGGTAATGTCATTGCAAAATATACAGCTGACAGAGTTTAGGAAGGCTGGAGAATGGACTTCTATAGATGTGTAGAATTTCATAATTGCAGTAGCTGCTGCATTAAGCTAGAGAACAATTAAGAGAATTTCTCGGATAACAAAAACAAAAATTAAAAAAATACAAAATTATTACTTGGGAAACTTCAAAATTAATCATGAATAATCGGTCTAATAAATGAATCACGATGGCCTAATAAATGAATAATCATTTATTTAAGAAAGGGCTTTTTCAATACTGTGAGAGGGAACAATCAGTAACAGGTAAGTGAGATTTTAGCTACTTAGTGTACATTGCTCTGCATCACAGTGACAGAAAGACAGAATGTTCCTAAAAAGGGTGACAGAATAAATCTCATATGAGGCAAAGAAAGACATGATTACCACCTCCATGTGAAGATATCTTCATTAAAAGAACTGATTCTTCCTATTAAGCAGCAGTCTTTGCTAATAAGTGTTACTGATCATGTTTAATTATTCATACAGTAACACTGAGGCAGTAGATTTCCTTACAGAGGATTTCCTGAAGATTAAATTAACTATGCTTTACAGACTAGGCAAAAAACTCTTGAACATATAAGGACCCAGAATTAAGCTACAGTCAGACAATACACTTTCCACTCAGAGCAAATGATTATAGTCTTTAAAGAGTAGATATCCTCTTTGGATATTCTACTCCATGGTTTCTCTAATGCTAAAGACAATGGGTGATTAATTAGACCAGTGTCAGCACAGGATTCATTTGCAAGGTGATGGCCAGCTGCATAACCCTCAACACACCTCCTCCCAGCAAGGAAGCCTGAGAGGAAAGAGCTCATCAGTGACACAGATATGCCTGTAGGAAATTGTTCTTCTGGTCATTTATGACTGAATAAAGTAATTTATAGAACCTCAGTGGAGCCAAGGGTCCATAACCAGAGTTGAGAATCTCTTTTCCTTTTTTAATCTTTATAGGATTTTCTGTCAGTTGTTCCATACACTGAACTCATGAAATTCTCCCTTCAAAGAAAAATTGGTCTTATTCAAACCCATCATTTGACCAAGGTTTCTGGAGCAGAATTTTTGCAGAACATTTCCCACTAGAAAATCAGGATGAAACGTACAATTGGGATGTAATCATTATCAGTCTAGCCATCTACCTGGGCCAGATTACAGAAGGAACTCTAAGGAGTAGAATGAAAGAAACAAAGAACTAATGCCTTAAGCAGACAACAAAAATATCTCTGGCACACATAACTTCAATATTAATTCTACTTAAGGGAATATATCCTGATATATACTAATTGATATACTCAAAAAATTTCCCCATAATGAAGGGCTCTGTATTTTCACCTTTGAGCAAACTGAGTTCAAAATAATTAAAGAAAATCTCAATATTTCCTGTGCGGCAAAAATTTTCTTTACTAGTAATTTTTAAGCTGTCAAAAGGATTTGTATGGAAACCAGAGATATTTCTGAGAATGTTTTACAGAAACAAAGTGTAGGAAGAGAGCCAGTCAGCATATGAATGAAATGCAGATTTGGGAAGCAACTGAAAAAAAAAAAAAAAAAAAAAAGAAAAGAAAAGAAAAAAGAGGATTGAAGAATAAATACAAACTTTTCTGGTAATAGTCCAAGGTGGCATCTCCAAGAAAGCATCTCCACAGCACTCATTACATTCTAGAATTACACATGTTAAGAAAGTTAGCTCAGCTGGACAGTAATTTTTACTGCTACAGTAAGTGTATTAAGGATACTTATCAAGAAATAATTATCATTTTCTTTTGAGATCAGTGATATTTTCAGCTCATACATTCTCTCATATCGATTTTATTTGCTCTAATTGAATGCGTAAGACAAGTGTAATTCAATTCTGCATGCTGTGCTCCCATCTGCACATGCACAATCTTTTTGCTATAGGAACAGATATCAGAAGTATACCCTCAATATAGATGTGATTTAAGGAAGTGTACACGCTTATTACATCCTAGAACAGGTAGGAAATATTTTTGGTGAAAAAGTATTATTTAAATGCATGTTTTGAGGTTGGTCTGTTATTTTTCTATAAAGAAGCCACACTTTCATCTATTAAAATAAATAAATTAGTACTATATGTATCAGAAACAGAGTGTAGAGTATGATTTGATGTTCATAACTTTAAAAGTTTCAAATTGATAAGCTACATGGGAAACCAAATATGTTGCTTACAGTAATTCCTTTTAAATATAATTTAGATCTGCTATTCATTTTGATGTTCTTTTTTTTTTTTTTTTTTTCAAAATACGATAGTACAATTAAACCATATTCATCGTTGTGCAGAATAAAAAATACATGAGACTCCCTGTTTACAACAGGAAAGAGAAAGAGAATTCATTAATAGTTTATGGTAATATAGTATCTGCCACTGCCTCCATCTGTGCATAATGATATGTCCCAGATCATTATGATCCGGGCAATGAAACAACAAATTTTTTGCCCTGTGAGACTTGAGAGTTTTCTACTCTGATGAACATCGTTTTCAGCTTAGTGTGCCCATCAACAGCGGATAGTACCCAATAACTCACAGATTCAGATCAGGTCAGGTTTCATACATTTCTAGATGAAGACTGTTCCCAGTATCAATGTGACTATCTTTTCCCAGGAGGCAGTACATTTTCAGAAGTTATAAAAAGGCAACAGTATTTTCACCTATATAGATGTGATCACATGCTGCAATTTCCTATCACTGTAATGACTTTTCTACCTAAATAGGCTTTACATTTTAGTGTAAGCTGTAGCAAAATGTACAGTTTTCAAGAAGTCCATCGGGAATCCTTCTCTCTTGGGATTCGGAGAGGCAACTATAAAGTGATGTAACAGAAATGTCTCCAGATAGGGAAGGTCATAGCAAAATATCCCGCACTGTCAACAGTGTACTAAAAACAACAGAAAGGAGAAACCAATCTGCCTTCACAGTCTTTATATTTAGAATTCTGATGGGTCTTAAACAATTTTCATTTTATTCATTTTATAAAAGCCTTTTCTCAACCTGTGAACCTCATGTTCTCTCACCCACAGAAGGATTTTAAATGTTTCCATCCTTTCTGGTTGTTTTTGTTAGTTCATTTTCTCATACTGGTTTGTGTGCAATCTCTCTGATACTGGTGTGGAATACTTTACAACTTGATTCTAAATATATGTCATCATCGACAGCAACTCCTCCTTATTATTCTCACTAAATTCTAGAAGTTATACTGCTGGCCTGCTGTGAGGTCTTCATTGCTTTCTGAGTGGCTTAGTGAGAATGAATGAATTCTAAATTGTACAATAACAATGACTTTTCCCTTCATTTTTACTTTATTTAAGTAACAGCATCTAACATTATTTGGAGAATGAGACATCTCTATGAGTGGAAATTAATCTGATTTATTTATTCATGAAATGAAATTGCTTTGGCTGTAATGTACAAGCTTGAAAGTATCACTTCGCTCTCATCCCATTATTGCACTGTTTGCTAATTACGTCTCTAATCATGCTACCTAATATTGTAAAGTGCCTTGGAGTGTGTAGAGAAGTTGCTGCACATTAAGAAATAAATTAACAGATTTAGAGAGGAAAGAAGACTTTTTCTGTATATATTATTCTATAATCCCATGGGAAGAAAATATCTGCTTTTTAACCTTATGCTAAGAATTCAGCTCTGAAAGTCCAGGTGGCAGAACACAATATCACTTTAAAGGTCTATATGATCAAATAGTATTTCTCAGAATGTTACTTGGAAATTACAGCTCATTCAACATTACTTTCTTACCCAAACCTTCATTGTATTTGAGTCTACTGCAACTACTGTGAAGTATACCAAAAGCGTTGTAGAACATCCAACAAAGTCATGGACTGGAATGAAGGCCTGGCTCCAAAGAAAGAATCTCTGTTTTAGGAATGTCTTGTAACACTGGATTGCATTCACATTAGAATAAAACAAAGTTAAAAAAAAAAAAAATAATAATAATAAATAAATGTGAAGGTCTATTCTTCACCTATCCTCTTTAAGCACAATAGTACTAATAGACAGAGCAAATTCTCAGCTACAAAACACTAGTTTTCAACATAGCTGCTACCATTAGTTGTGTATTTTCACCAGCAATGAAAGGGAGCCTGCATGCTGTGCTCATAAAAATCTGCAGCAGCAAAGGTGACCAACTGCTGCTGTTGCAACTGCTGAAATGCACCACCTGCAACCTCACTATACTCACATTCACTCTTTGATCTTCATAAACATTCAGCAAGTGCTGATGAATGCTGATGGGTGCCATTTTATCCTCAATAATTCAATGACATAGTTTTGTTTCATTTACACTTCCATGTCAGACACCAATTTGTCAGACTGCCTCTCTGCTACACAGCAACAAGATGTAATGCAATATTGTCAGGAAGGTTCAACCTCTACTGCCTTACCACTAAAATATCTCTCTGATAACAACATAAGCATTACTTCTCAGAAAGGGTGGTCAGGAACTGGAATGGACTGCCCAGGGAGGTGGTGGAGTCACTGACCCTGGGGTTGTTCAAGGAAAGACTGGATGTTTTGTTGAGGGACATGGTTTAGTGGGAGCTATTAGTAATAGGTGAACGGTTGGACTGGATGATCTTTTAGGTCTTTTCCAACCTTGGTGATTCTATAATAAAATTGTCAAAGGCATTACTTTTGGAGCAGCTGTTGGCAGTATTTCATATCACCTGTTCATATATGTGCCCTTGAAAACATATGTATCTAGCTATTAAAATAGATAAGCTTTAATGTCCCTTAGAGAACATCGTTAAATTCCCAAATAAAACAGTTTTATTTTGTAGCATTTTGAACCATGTCATTTAACAGCCATAATCACTGCTGGTAACTAGTCAGTTTGGCTCATTTATTTGAAAACCACATATGGTTCCCAAGTACATAATAAACATTAATAATGCCTTTCTGTACCTTTTTACTATGTACTTCTCTGGTCTTTGGATTTGGGGAATGTGTTATTTCATATTATCTAGATTATCAAATATTTATGTACAAGGCTGACTTTATTGAGTTTTATTTTCTCTGTGCTATGTTTTCTTTCTCACACTTTTTTTTTTTTATTATTGTCTGTTTTTGCAATAAATTTGTAATTAAGATATATGTACTTATATAGACAGGTGTGTATAAACTTATAATTAAATTGTCTCATCAGATACTCAGAATTTTAAATAATTAATGTCAGAATGCCACCAACTCTTACTGTATAGGGAATTTTAGATTCTCAGAATTCTATATACTCACATTAACTAATTAATTGATACAGAAAGAATGCAAAACAGACATTTCATATTAAGAATTAAAATCAAGTTACAGCTTTCTTGCTTTACCTCATCTCCAACAGTAATATCAAAAGCTAGACAATGTCTTCTATAGACAAAGATCTTCATAATCTAGAATACTGTTACATTTGCATTTAATCACACAGTATCTTTAAACATATTTATTCTCTCTGGGCTTTGGGGATTTTTGACTTCTATGTGCATTTCTACCTTATTATTATTATTATTATTATGAATGTTTCCATTTTAGTAATTAAAAATCTAAAAATACTACTCTAATAAGGTGTAATTATTATCCAAATGTGGTTAAGGCAAAGACATAATCAAGAACAGGAGCGCTCATTTTTTTTCTGCCTATTTTTTCTGCCTATTTTTTCTCATAATAATGTTTCTACTTTCTCTGCCTTTATATCTCATGTCTAAGGCTAATGGCATAACTGGAGAAAGGAAGGGAAGAAATAGGAAAGATATGTGATTACGTGGGGAAAAAAAAAAAAAACATTCTCCTGTTGAGAAATAATATGAAATGCTACTGAATATTGCAAGGTGGTGTAATTTTCATTTCCTTCTTTTTATCATTCAGCTGTTTAGGAAATACAGCTTATTTACTGTTTGCCTCACAAGAGCTAGTCCAGATAAACTTGGAATACAAATGTAACTTCTGCATTCTAGTCAGTGTTTCACAGCCTTCTCAGCCAATGACTCAACACCAGCAGTTTGGAACTCTTTCTGGCATTTTCCCATCTAATTTATAGCTTGTAAAGTCTAGTAGGCACAAGTGTCTTACAGTTTCAGCAGTGTTACCCTAGTGGGGAAGCCCTGGACAGAAGACAGATTTACCCATATATGCCATCTCTTATTATGCAATTTCATACAACTAAACTCCATTTTTCTCTGTCCTCTTCTTTCCTGTCTAAATTATTTAGGCCACAGTAACCTGCATTGCCTAGAAGTTTAACACCCTCTTTAATTTAAAGTATTTACCAGTACTGTTAAAGCATGAAGAAAATAATATAATCATATATTGCTGTTTTACTGGCAACTCATTTTTAATGTCATGTGTGGCACTAATCATTTTCTCTGCATTTGAACTGTGAACATGTCATTCAAATGGCAACACTCATAGAGAAACTGTATATTAACTCCAGTGAAAAGAGTTTAGAAGTTCAATTATTTATGTAACAAAATGTCATAGAGAACATGAGAAAAAAATGAGAACTCCTATTTTCAGTGGATTAAAGAAGGTCACTACTATACTGATCATCTGCCCACAAACTATCTTAAAAAAAAAAAAAAAAAAAAAAGAACAGAAAAGTCTTTCTTAGAGGCCATTTCTCCAGATGGAATGGAACTACCACATGATAACAATTGATTGCTTGTTTTTACAATTATAAGACAGATGGGAAAAAAAAAGAAAAAAAAAAAAGAAAAGAAAACAAAAAACCACATGTACACATAAGTGAGAATAAAACGAGAATAAAACATACTAAAAGCTCTAGCACAAAATTATTTTTTGTTCAAACTACTTTCTGTGTGAACAAAGAAAACCAGTTACTAGAACAATCTGTAACAAACAAAAACAGTATTTACAATGAGAAACATTTGTCTGGGAAAGAAAAAACAGATGCTGACAAGAGGCTAAGAGGAATGTTTGATTTTGTTATTTGTCTACATTTAGATTTTTTCCCTTGCAATTTGGAAGAAGAGTGGAAGAACTGTCTTGTTTTTTAGAAATCTGTACTTATTAAGAAATATCATGAATTGAATCCCTGTGTTGATTCTTACACTCAGATGCTACAAACCATGGAGGTTTCTCTATAAAATAAAGTATGTAGTTTAATTTCTTAACAAGTCAAAAACATCTTACCATTATTTTGACTTGCATTCTTACAAAGCATCTGTACCTTGGTGATAGAACCAGATAACAAATATTTTTCATTATTATGACAGTTATAGCAGTCATTATAACTGTTTGTTTGCAAAAACATTGTTTATTATGCTGCTATTTATAAGGTTTATTAGGAGGTGAAGACAAACAAGCACGTAAAGGATATATGCTGCTGCTAAGCATAACAAAGGAAGAAGCCTGAGCTTATGTACTCACCTCCAGAGCAAGAATGCCAGTTATAAATGTCACACTAAGCCAGTGATTCTTCACAATCTCAGCCTCCAAGCCATGTACAATGAGATATAGAGCAATGGTATGACAGTCTTCTGTTCTCTATCCCCACAGCACAGGCCTCCATAGAACAGATCTCAGATTGACCTATCTCCTCTAACACAGAAACAATGTAATGGGAAACTAATGCTCTCCCATTTATCACTGAGCGTGTCTTACTTCATTGTTTGTTTTTAACCCATAAAAAATAAAAACATATAACCTTACAAATAACTTGGTTTGACATGGAATAAGAGTTGGATTCATCTACGACTGAATCAGTCAAAGATCCTTCCACATACCAAACAACACCTAATCTGCTGGACTGAGTGATCAGGTAGGACCTACTGATGCTAAATTAACTATGAAGTACCATACAGAGGTGTGATTTTGTAAGTAAATAACAGTAAGATATTTCTTAAGGAAACTTTTAACAGCTGCATTAACTCAGTCTTAAAAAGTTTATTTCTGAGACAAATCCAGGCAAACCACTTTCTCTAATTTGTAGAGTAAGCTAGTCCACAAACACAGTGGTAAAAACAGATAAAGAAACTTCAATTAACTATTGCATTTTTAATCTTGTTAAAATGTACGGCTTAGCTTTTCTTCATATTATACACTCAGCTTGTTCTTTCTATTAGAAATACTGCTCTCTTCTTCCTTCATATTCTTTGGGCTGTAATTAAAAAAATCAACAAATGAAATGGTACAGATGGAATTTTAAAGAAAAGGAGAGGAGAGGAAGAGGAAGAGGAGGATGCAAGAATTTATGTTCCTCAGAGACACTGTCTAGAGTCAACAACAAAGGGATTTCATGCAATTCTAATAAATGGTTCTATCGTATTTGTATGTACAAATTGTCCAGTTTACTAAAATAATAATAATAATAAATAAATAAATAAATAAATAAATGCAATTCTTTTTCTCTATATACTAAATATATTAGGGATACTTTTATAGCAGCATTTGATTATAACTGATTAGAATTTGATATCATAATTATAATCTCATAAAAGCAGACCAACACATCTGTGTGAATCATTAAGTAATGCAGTATTTTTTTGATTCATTTTACTATGTGCACTTTATTTTCACTGGGAGAGGATAACCATTTTTAACTTCTCCCAGTGGTGTCCCAGGGAGTTTCATCTCTATTCAGATAATCATATACATTTTTGATTCCCATTTTTGCATATGTATTCAAGTACAAGTCATCTTGGAACAACTTCTACATGACTTAATTGAAATAAACATTGTACAACAGCAAATATTTTAGATTTATGGCAACAGCGGTCATCATTTCTGGCCCTGCATTCTATGATTCAAGAGTTGCAAAACATGTCACATGCTTCAAAGAGGTGAATGGCAAACAGGTATGAATATGAATAGGCTCACAACTAAAGCTGATGTTGAATTCAACCTCACAGTGGGATGCAGGAAGGTTTCCTGCATAGCTTTGTATCTGTAAAATTCGGCAGTGAGATAACAAATGTTGCTGTCACTCTCAGACAGATTCCTTACAGTACACACTATCACTACATGTGTGACTTCAAATCCTTCGTGAAATATGAGCACATCAGGACTGATGGGTTGCCCATTTCTGCACAGGAGTTTATAAGAAATGGGCTGTTTTGGCAACCACGCGTGATTTTTCTAAAAACAACAACAGAAATATAACAATGTCAAACTTTTCACCCTCAGAAGAAATATCTCTGAGGGTAATGCGAAACTCTCCTGTCTCATAAAGTGACAATATTTTGTGGTTCAGATGTTGCATTCAATCTTATCACATGATACTTCATAGATTGATTATTTTAAAATAACAATTTCTGTGGGAGAAAAAACGGCCTTGGTGATTTCTTTCAACTTGCCTCCTTTAAGACCTTAACATTAATGTAAAAACAAAACATTTTTCATACTCACTTGAAAATTTCAAAATAATAATAGTAATAATAATAAAATAATAATTAAAAAATCCCTAAATTCACTTACAACTTAAACAAGAATACTCTGAGAACAGGTGGATAACCTCAGCAGTATTTTTACGGGCCTTCCCACTTCTCCCTACTCGTGCAATTGGAACAAGATGATCGTGACCCTTCTACAGTCCTGGCAGCCCCAGGACTGAATTTCACAGCATTCAGTTTCATTCTCTTATTACCCTCTCCCCATGAAGAGTGTGAAGAAGTTTTCTCTGACTTGCTCAACAGAACAGAAACATGACTCTATTTTACTACATTAAATAAAGAACTCACAGTGCACGTATCAGAAGCTGAAGCACAAGGAAAAAATTTTCTCTTTCTTCAGGCTCAAATTAAAGTAGATTGGGACTAAATTTATTTAATTGTTCTAATTTTCAAAGTAGCACAAATGAAATGAAATTCCTGAATCACCAAGATTTTATAAATATTTCACATCATAAATTCCTATGCAATTTTTTTCATCATTCTAGATTTTGGAAGTTTCAGATGAAGTGCGCATCAGATTTTATGGGTGGCTGATTAATAAAGAACAATAAAGAACAATCAATTTCTAATGAAGATATTTACACCCTCTTAAGTATATACTGGTACACAGAGTACAATATATATTGGAAAAACAAACAAACAAAAAACAAAATAAAACAAAACAGAACAAAAAACAATCTGAACAGTTTTTCCACAATAGAGGAAATAAATATCAAAAATGATCATTATGCAGTATTCTGATAGACATAAAATGTACTAATCATAGTTTATAACTACTTAGCTAATGCACTTAGAAGAAATGCATTAGATATGATACTTCCAGTGTACTCAACCCTTGTGATCACCATGCAACATTATGAGATTCCTTTTCCAAAAGTGCAAAGTTATGAAAATAATCCAGGGGAAAAAATATTATGATGCTTGTGCTTTTCCTTATCCAAACTCTGTTTCTTCTTAGTCTTGGATGTGTTAGGTCTAGCAAACAAGGTATTCAACTGGAATACAGGAAATCTGTACTCTGGTGATAGAGGTCTGCTGCATAGTTCTTCACAAGCCAGTGTGCCAGTCTCCACCTTTCTACTTCTTTCATCTTAATAATGACAGATTTTTGGGGGATAAGATAGTATATTATCCTGTTTTTCTATTTCCCAAATAATTCCAGGTCTGACCTCACTTGAGGCCATTTGGTGCTAATGAAATATAAATTATAATGCAGACACTTATCTTAAAGTGCTTCCTAAAAATGTAGGTGAATATTACATCCCAAATAATACATTTGGAATTCATTTGTTCATGTTTGGATTCATTTGTTTTACAAGATTTTTTGATGTCTTACACAGACCTCCTATTTCTGGATGAGGATGCTTTGAGGTCAAGGCAAGAATTATTCTCCCAAAAGAAACTCAGGTGAAAGTAATTTACTTGAGAGGCTTAATCAATTCTCCTTTTGAATGCACTCAACTTTGCAATAAAGTGGTATCACAGTGATAAAGAAAAAATATAATAGAATGTTTCCTTTCAGTTATATCATCTTAATTTGACAGAAGGAAGTTTGTCTTTCACAGAAGGTGGATTGCTACCTAGAAATAAATTAATTTTTGGGAGAATAAATTTCTGTCACATAATTCTATCATGTTTGTCAGCCACCTGAAATCTCTATGAGCATAATAAAAAATTATTTAATCTGACTGATTCTTTACTGAAGCCATCTTTTGTCTTTTAGATGAAGTAAAATTGCACTATGAAATTTAAAGCAGGGAAGGTAGCATCAGGGAGTTGATCAAGTCCAGCACTAAGTACTTTGGTCTGTGTAGTAGCAGCTGATACAAGTTTATTGTTTTCAGTTCCACAAGTTTTTTAATGCACTAGATGAGCAATTATTTATTAGTGTTTTGCACAGCCCATTAAAATCCTTATGGATTTTGGTCCCAATGAGGAAGATAGAACATGATCTGATGATTTTCAAGATCCACTAAAAAGGCATACTTTGACTTGAATACACATTGTTGCAGGAGCTTGGAGTTGCCATGTGCTTGTCTGTATTTTTCAGCTGTCAATGACTATGCCATATTCAAAGCTTTTACGTATGCAGGGGCTGTATACATAACCAAAAGTCACATGTAAATATAAATGCATACTTAGAAGCATATACATAAACCTTCAGATGGATAGATATAACACCAGGTATTTTGTTAGTTTGTCAGAGCATAGTACCGAACAGTGAATGCTCCATAATTTTGATGCAGACCAGAGTTTTAGGGAACTCAAAAACAAGTATGTATGCATTAAAACACAATAAATCAACCAACATTCCCAATTCCTATCCAAAATCTACTCCTTAAACAATGAACACAGGTGGAACAAAGATTCATAGCAATGAAAAATAAAGAAAGCCAGTACTTAAATTGTCTTGGAAACAAAAGGCATAAAAGGGATGGAATTAAATTCAGAAGACCAATGTACAGATAAACTTTTGTAATGCTAAATCTGACCAGACAAAAAGAAAAGGAAACCTCCAGATATTTAGCTCTGCATGTTCAATAACATATAAAAACAAATAATTCAGTATTTGGAGATGCAAACTGAGGCATTCTTGAAATCCCCCAAATTGAGCTCCATATTTTCCCAAGCTGGTCTTTTAAAGAATTCTTCAATATCTGACAGGTAGGAAGAAGTTCTACAAGAAAGGGCAAAACAGAAACTATCTGGAAATAGAGAAAAATAAAACAAACAAAACAAAACAACAAAACAAAACAAAACAACAAAACAAAACAAAAACAACAAAAAATGCCAAACAACTAGAGGTTTTTAGGTTTGTTTACAGGAAAACTGTAAGCTCTAATAGGATTCATTTTTCACATAAAGATTTAAAGATGACAGCTGATGTGGTAATTATACATTCTGAATATTTAAAATCAAGCCAGAATTTGATTTAGATAACAATGCTGATTGTAAAAAATGATTGAACATAAAAGATCACATATTGACAGGAAGAACTGCACTACAAAATAAATGTAAAAAATTATTGGTATGAATAAATATATCCTTCTTTTAGGCAAACCCTGGCATCAGAATTTTGTACACATTTAAAGTTTATTCTTGATGGCTTGAAAACTGCATGGGTCAACTCAAAAAAAAAAAAAATTAAAAATAAAAAATAAAACACAAAAAACAAACAAACAAAAACAACAACAGCAAAAAAACGTACAAGAGCAAATCACATATTACATAATGCTACATCTTCTGAGCATTTGTGATGAGAAACATATGTCAAAAAGTGCAAACTTTTGTCTCTAGTGTGGCAATCTATCTTCATCAACCTATTATGTGTTTCTGTGAACTTTCAGAGACTTAATGTTTTTACACAAGCAAAATCAGTACTATTTTTACTATAATTCACACCTTATTGGGTTATATGTTGTAATTCAGGGACCTCTCTATATAGATCAATATTCAATATAAAATTAGAAATGTTATTTTTATTTTTCTTTCTTTTTTTTTTTTTTTCTTTTTTAAATTCATAAATGCACTCAGTAAGCAAAAAATTGTATAGATCACCAGCTGAAAGAAAAAAAAAAAAAAATAGAATCTTCATTTAAGTCTGTGTGGGTTTTTATAATAATATTTCATCTTTAAAATTTAGGAAAGATCACAACAGAATTTAGGAATAGCTGCATTTAAGTGTTATAATACAAAAAATCTGCATTAATCAAATCCTGTGAGTTTCTTTGTTTTCATTTACTACTCAATAAACTGAAAACAGTTCTCCACTAAAAGCAAATAGTTTGGTAAATCTATGTTATCTTGATGGACACTACAGTACTAGAGTACTGAAGTTTGGCTGATTTGAGGACAAAGAGAAGATGGGGAGATGTTTATTTTAATTTAAAATTTAAAAATCTCCTGCATCTTAAAATTGGTACGTTTTTGTCAATTGTTACATTCAAATATTATTCCTTACATTGCGAGTATACTGTCTTTGATAATCCCCTTTGTGAGGCTCCATTCATTTAACAGACTGGAGAACTGAACCCAAACTTCCTGTAGGATATAAACAGTATCAGTGTCAGAAGCACTAACTGATTAGGCACAAAATCATTCCAAGTTGCACCATTTTTGTTCCCTTGTTACCGAAGTACAGAATTTGTCATTCAGCATCCCATTTGTGTTCAGCAAGACACTTATGGAGGCTGGTCCATAGAACAACAGTCTTGGTACTGAGATAAAAGGCTCACGGGAATGTCTTTATCAAGTCTCATTTTAATAAATCATTCATATATTTCATCATTAAAACCAGTGGTGAGAATAACTAGAAATCGCTCCCACCTACTAACACTCTACACCTTGGCAATTCAACCTGTTGTTTTGCTTTCAATATTGTTCATTGGGTGCAAACACTGGTTACTCAATGTATTTATGATTTCATTTTTTTCTCCTGTTCCACTTCCCTAGGTATTCTGCAGACATATTTCAGTTATTCCATCATCTTTTAGCAGCTACCCTATGTCTTCTGTTTTGTTTGTTTTCAGAAGTTTGTTTTGAAAGTTCCTGTTCATTCTAGCAAAGGCTGAGTTTGTGATGTATGACTGTGCTTAACCAGAACACGTCATCATTATCAATTTTTTTGAAATTCTGCTGACAAATGAGACCAATGACCAATGGGATTTTGGTTCACTGGAGATCAGGATGATAACAGCATTACCAACATCACACTTTTCTGTAATAATTTCTTACTACTTCCAGAGTAATCGATGCATACAAAACAAAAATAAAAGTATTGTGAATTAATATCACTGACAGGGCTCATACAGCATGTAGCAGACTATACCCGCTAGTCAACACCAGATATTTCACAGACATCACACAAAAGAACAGCATTCATCCATGCTGAGGCTAGCACTGATTTTCCAGTTTGAAAGGGGTGGAGGGGTGGGAGGAGGAGAGCTATCTAATCTTTGATACTTTCAAAGCAGCTTTCTTTCTCCTAACCGTCTCTCATTTTCCAACAATAGCTGAATTCACTTTATGCGGTGCCAGCTACTTTGCGTGCCTTGAAATGGACTAGTTCTCATACTGTTCAAAGCATCTTTAGGAAGATGCAGAAGCCTTTCCCCTTCTGTAGTATAGCCACAACAACACTGCAGCCAGAAGCAGCTGCAGAAAACCTGTACACAGGAACCATTTTATCTTCCTTCTCATGAGATCCTGTTGCTTGTGTTAGGAAGGACCAGGCAATTTCTGTAATTGTTACCGAGTCATTAACTGGGAAAAATAAATAAATAAATAAATAAATAAATAATAATAATTTTTAAAAAAACATTTCTGTTTGACCACAGTCTTTCCATAAGAGTATTCTGTTGCTAGGTCAGGGACAACATGTCCTTCGTGCAATGGATGCTGGTCTGAAAGTGACAATATAACAAACATGGTAGCCCTTTCAGCTGCACAGAACATGGAGATGTTCTTCAAAGTTGGGACAGACCAAAGCTTCCAACATATATTCCTGTGTAATGATTTGTTTGCATGAGTTCTAGGATCAATGTCTGGAGGGACCTCTTTTCAGAGAAACCTGTGCCTCTGTGTCGGAAACCATCTCTTAGTAGTGGGCTGGGTGGGAAGCAAGAGAAGGTAAAGTTAATCCCTTCTGTAAGGAAAACAGTTTACACAACTGATAAAGGCAGTGAGCTCCTGCAATGAACATCTTAAACTAGGTCATGCAGGAAGTCTGTGGTTTACTAAGCCACAATAATAAAAACAGGCTGGCAAACACTGTAACATATTTCTTTACTATTAAGGCTTAATCCTTCCCTCAGTTCCAATAAAATAAAATAAAATAAAGATTTTATACCTTACTGCTCATTTTGTTTTTCTTATCTTTTGTACCATATCATTACTCAGCCTGTAATATGCATAGCAAAGCCAAAAGGCTCTCCCTGATTTCATGAATACCAAGAGGAATGTTTTCCTAAGCAATTAGCAATCATACTGTGGCTCAGTTCCATACATGGTTCCATAAAATCAGGGTAAGAAAAATATTTGAAATGCAAAGTATATCTACCACTAAATTATCAAAAAGACATAATAGCAAGATAGCAAATGTGTGGTATGTATATTTAGTATTTATTATAGAAATTTACTGAATATAAATTATAAGGAAGTGCCAGATGCATCTAATAAATATGAATGAGGAAGGTTTCATACCCCCAGAGCTATATATGTTGCTGTCTTATAACTCTCCAGTTGAAAACATTGTATGAAAATCACTTCACTTTGTTTAATTGGAATTGGATCCTCTAAATCTTCTGTACCTGCCTTAATCAGCTAGCGCAACACAAGTTTTTATGTTCAGTTAAAGTTTCCAATGGAACACTTCAAAAAGGAAAAGAAAGTTAAGAAAGAAACAAAGAATAGAGGGAGGAAACAATTGAAACACCAACTCAGCAGGAAAATGTATTCTCAGTAATTCAAGAAACAAAATCATGATTATTTGCTTTGCATTTGTGATTAGCTGATGTTCCAGACTGACTTCAATGAATAGGGAGGGAAAACAAACAAACACCAAAGGTTTTTAATAAGTAGTATATTTACAAATAAAATAGTTTCTATGACTATAGCTGCTCCCCTACAGAAACACTTCATACAGTACATTTTGCCCTTGAAGATTATTTGCAAGTGTTCATCTTATTTTATTTTTTAATATGAAAAATAGTGCAAACTATGAACATCTTCAGACTGCCATACCATTTAGAAAGACAGAAGGTGAACGTTGCATAGAAAATATAAAAGGTCCATTACAACTATATACATGAGAAATGAAATCAAAATAATGTTTTGATTTCCCTATTATCGTATGCATAGAATTTACACAAAAATAACCTATGTTCTTCCCCAAGTAGTTAAAAAATAAAATAAAATAAAATAAAATAAAATAAAATAAAATAAAATAAAATAAAATAAAATAAAATAAAATAAAATAAAATAAAATAAAATAAATAAAATAAAATTCCCATGGAAATGTGCTGCAGAATTAACAGAAAGTTTAGACACTGCCTCTGCTGATTGAGATTATGACAGACAAAGGGAAAATAAAATAAAATAAAATAAAATAAAATAAAATAAAATAAAATAAAATAAAATAAAATAAAATAAAATAAAATAAAATAAATTGTTGTAACCTGATAGTTAATTCTTAGGTTCAATATAAGTATGTAACCGAATATCAATGTTGTTGTCTTTTTATTTTCTTCTTTCTATTTTTATCAATGTTATTTCCTTTTTATTTTCTTCTTTTTAACAAAGGAATATACCCATATTTATTAAAATTATGTATAATGTTATTTATCAACCTGTACATTTTGCAGAATTTAATTCTATTCTCTGTAATAAATTATATTGAGTAAACCCAGATTTCACAGAATCTCTTTAGGTACCTTTTTTCCTCCAATGCTGATTTTGCACTGACACTGCCAGAATTCAGAACTTACTGCATATTACTTATTACACTGAATTTTAATCTTTTTTGTAAATAATTATACATAGAAACAGCTCATACTGCAAACAACAGAGGTACACCCAAGAATTGC
Organism: Excalfactoria chinensis; assembly: GCF_039878825.1. Taxonomy (NCBI): domain Eukaryota; kingdom Metazoa; phylum Chordata; class Aves; order Galliformes; family Phasianidae; genus Excalfactoria; species Excalfactoria chinensis. The sequence continues at coordinate 63,564,096 of NC_092826.1, read as the reverse complement.
TTCTGCCTTTCAAAGACAAGTACAGTTAAACACCTTTTTCTTATAGAAAGCCAGCTCAGTATGCTGATTTTGCAACTCTGATCAATGCTCCTTGACTGAATGCCATTTATCAGGGGCATTCATGACATTCAGGCTTATTTAGAGTTTTCTCCAACCATCCACCCATCTATTTTCAATACAGTAAAGTAAAGCTAGGTAGTAGCTTAGATTACTTACTAAATACAAAGGTCCTTTTAAGTTTGACATTTGTGTGATCATGCATAGAAAGTGACATACCTGCTTATTTAAAATGAGCAAAGGATGAATGCAAACACCATGCAGACTGTGAGATAGAATCATAGAATCATGTAAGTTTTAACACAAATTTTGTCTCAGAGTCTGAGCACCATGCTGAACTATACTCATGAGGAACTTTCCATCCACCTCCTTTTCCTGTACTGCTTCACATATGAAATCTAATAATAATAATAATAATAACATTTTAATTAAAACAATAGAGAAAAAATACACTACACATTATATGTGCAGATTATGACTGCATCCCTTATATCTAGCTAATTAAGGCTCCAAAAGCCTGCAAATCTTGAGGTGATACAGTCGATCATGTGCAATTTTGGTGTAAACTGCAGACTACTGGGGTAGGAACTAGAAAGAAATTCGCTTAATTTAGTCCTTGTTAGATTGGGTCATTATCAAAAAGGTGACTAAAATATGAGAGAATGAATTTCACTTCATACAAATCTTCTGAGATGAAAATCTTATCTTAAGACAGGAAGTCAAAGATGTTAATTGCTGTGAAGCATTGAAGTTCAGTTGAGAACAGCACATACGTTTATTTCATGAATACGAAAACAGGGTCTGAAGAAAGTGATAAATGAACCAGCTACAGATAAATGCTGTTAATCTTTGTATTGATGCAATAAATTGCTCTGAACCTTAAATTCTCAAGATCTATTCAACAAATGCTCATGTTAGAACTTCACACTTCCTTTGTTGTAGATTGTTTTTGAACTCTCTTTAGAAATAGAAATCCTAAAGAATGATTTACGCTCTAGATGGAAAACACACATCTACCTTGTCAATTTTCTGTTTCTCAGTAACAACTGTATTAGAAATATCAAAGATGTTTACTTTAAACGGCTGATCTCAGATCAGAGCAACAACCGGCACAGTGCAATATTTCACTAATAATACAAATACATGAATCTGTCATCACTTCACACTCAGAAATTCTTTGTGGTAGAATACCTAGAAGTAAAAAGGATGGGTTTACTGGCCTTATTTTCTCTTTAATATTCTGCTTTGTTATTGTTGTTGTTTTCTTCCCTGCTTCCTCCAGTAAAACTGCAGCAAGGATAACATACTTTTGCATTTCACTGATGTGTTGTATTTTACTATATTTATGATGACAGAGATATTCAAGAGACATGTCTGATTTTGTTCAGCTATAGTATATTGTTTTGCTTCTTACATATAAGCAACAGATGATAAGTCACTATTTATTTCCTTCTTTCTAATAACAACTATTTCTTGTTATGTTTCTTAATTATTTCAGTGCTAAAATGGGGAAACAGCTATAACAGAAACAGAAGGTTTAGGTTGGATATTAGGAAGAATTTATTCAATTCAGTGAAAGTCAATGATTAAGCACTGAAAACTGCTGCCCAGGAAGACAGTAGAGTCCCCATGCCTGGAGACATTTAATAATCATGGCACTAAGGGACATGGGACTCATTATGTCAAGTTGATGATTCTACTTGATGATTTTGAGGGTCTTTTCCAACCTAGATGATTCTATCTGTGAAGGACTCCAGTCCATATAAGATCAAGCATCCCATCTTCACCAGTAACCAAAAATCATAAAACCATGACACCATCTACTTTCCTCACCTTCTCTTTCCCTACTATTCACTGCTTCCTGGATAAAGTATTATGTTACATTTTACAAGACTGAATTACGTCCTACCCAAATAGTCATTATGAACATTATGTGGAAGGTGATATTTGTATGCAAAAAAAATATTTTTTACACTTTTCTGTCAATTTTGCATACTTAAAAATGACAATCACACTTGATCTAGTTCATTACGAGATCTGAATATCCTGTTTTATTTTGTAGGGTTTTTTTTGTTTTGTTTTGTTTTGTTTTTTAAGAATCTGAGCTTTTATTGAAAGCAAGAAAATGTTCTCTATTCTCTATATATTCTATATAGAGAATATATATATATATGTATATATATATATTTCTCTATATATTCTCTACAGGCATAAGTAGGCCCATGAATATATGAAGGAAGAAGTTGATACAAAGCTCACATTAGTTATTTTTTACATGCAGAAGAAAGCAACAGATAATAAAATTAACAAGATAACTGATTTGAAATCTAAGCATCATTGTACTTCTGCTTTTATTTTTTGGGACAAGATCCCACAGAATTTTGAGATTTGAATTTTTTTTTTTCTATCATACAAACAGAAGAAACTGAAAGCAGTCTTGGAAATCACTCCATTTCAAAAACTGCTCCAACACTGCCAGAGAAATTTCATTACTTAGCAAACACTCAAGTCAGAAAATAAGACAGAACCTATTTGGTGTACATTTCTGGGATTAAGCAGTCTTGAAGTCTGATGTTTGCTCAAGGTAATGGCTATAGAGTTGCACAGAAGTGTAATGCCACCAAAACAAAAATAAAACAATAGAATATATTAAAATGCTTAAAAAACAAAACAAAAAAAAAAAAAAACAAACAAAAAAAAAGTATGACAAAATCTGCAGAATTAAAAATCCCTAAAGTACATTCATACTGAAGTATTTGTACACTTCGTTTTGGGAGTTATTAGTATAGAAATTTTAATTAGAATTATTGTTAATGATAAGAAAGGAATTTGACCTGAGCTCCTCATCTAGAAAACATGGATTAAAATAAATAAATAAATCCTAGTGGTTTTTGCCTAACAAATAAAATCAAATAAAATCCTTCAGGGATACTTAAAAATACTTTTTTTTTTTTTTTTTTTTTTTTTTTTGCTAATAAGACTTAACATAATCAACAAGTTTAACATTAACTGAACTACAGAGAATATAAATATTTGCAACTAATACTAATACTGTTAGTTATCTATAAGTTCAGTCCGTATATTTGGATCCATAAAACATAAAAATGAGATCTGCCTTACTGTGATTACAGTAGTTTTAGAGCTGAAATACCTTTTTAATCTGCCATCTATATCTCAAGGGGAAAGAGAAACTCACCTTTCTTGGCAGCTCTTTTTTCTCCAGCACTTCAAGAATCTATTTTTGTCTGAAGTGCTAAGAATCTTTTCAAATCACTACATTCACTATAAATAAAATACATAAACAGACTTCTTAGGTTTAGAATTGTGTTCAATGTACAAATCAGAGTACATTCCCAGATAAATCAGCACAAGACAAAACACAGAAGTATACTGAAGTATAAGAAGTATAAGGACAAGATGGGGAAAGGAGAGCAGCAAATACTGAGAATTAAGGTGATGGGGAGGGGAAAGCAGGTGATAAGAAGAAAGCAAGAATTGCATAAGGCGGGGACAGTCACCACCTGGATGCAACAGCATCCTGTCACATGTCATTCCATTGGTCCAAGGCAAAAGTGCAGGGGAGAGCAGCAGCAGAAGGGTGCAGCAGAATGGAGCAGCAGCAGTGTGGCTGGATACAAGCATCAAGCCAGTGCAGCGCAGAGCAGGTGGCAGAGGAAGCATCAAGGTCTCACACAGCAGGCCCAGGAGAGTCCATTGGCAGCAGCAGAGCAGCAGCGAGGGATCTAAAGCCAGATGCCTATCTTGTTCTTCAGCATGCAGGCATCTTCTTCAACATGCAAGTGTCAGGTCGTGAGGCATCTTATGTCAGAAAACCTCCTTGTTCAGGTTGAGAGGAATCTGATATCAGAAATCCTAACTTCATGGTTATTGATCCCTCTTCTATTCTTCTTTCTCCTGCCTACCTAACATTCCTGGATGCTTGGAGAAGACCCATGTGCAGCACCCCCTGAGATGGCCATCTTCCTGGATATAAGCGCACACAAAAGACCTCTTCACAGCCATTCATCGGCAGCTTATCTCTCTCTCGATTCCCTTGGCCTTGTTCATCTGTGTCCCTCAAACAAAGGATTTCTCAACCCTTGTCCAGGACTTGCTTGGACTTGTTCATCCTCAGCAAACTTTGTGGCAATAGTGCAAAAACATGGCCTCTTACTTACTCTTATACAAGCAGTTGATTGGATTTAACCTAGAAATTACCCTAATTCAAGCAGGTGTGCGCACACACACACACACACGCACACAAATAATAATAAATAAAAAATAAAATAAATCAGTGAGCTGATTTGCTTTAATTCTGGAGTTTGATCTGTTCATCACTGTCACACACAGAATACATAATTTATCAGTTCCTAGAGCAGTGGCTTAGCAAGTTCCTTTAGGACCCCAAACTTAAATCACATATTTGGTCATAAATTTCTGGACTTCAAGTTAAGATGTCCAGGCTTCTTACTTGGGTGCATAGCCCACTGATTTTGTCTTGAGAATAGACCATGTTAAATGAAAAGAATTTGATCTACAAGCCAGAATGCCAGAGAAGCTGAGCAAGCACTCCTTTCTGAAAGTCCAAAACTTAGAAGGATTGATACTGTCCAGTCATAGAAATAAAATATATTGGTCCAGGCAGGTGATGACAAGCAGTGGGGAAAGGGTAGAAGAGGTATACCAAATAACATCAACCAACACACTGACAAAAGCATTTCATCTGGCACTTCCCAATGCAGACTTTCCTCCACATACTCTTCCATAGTTCAAGACGCTCCCAGACAGACAAGAGACTTGGACCTGCAAACAAATGTCTTGCAAGGAACTGATGTCCATCAGAGGATAGAAGTAACTCGGAAGGCAAAGGAAACAGAAAGAGCTCGATCCCAACACAGTGGGATGCAGCAGTCTCCTTGCTAATATCTATCTCTTACACCTCCTTTATACTTCTGTCCAGGCTTCCTGATGAGGATCGCGCTTTCATAGATACAAACAGTAGGAAACTTGAGTAGGCTCTCATGAATAATGCCTCAGCATTCACATATAAATTAAACAAACATGCTTTCACATGACAAAGGTAGCTGCCAATGTGCTCACTTGGAGTAGGCAGTTTCATGGAATATATATATATAAAAACAATAACTATCATCCCAGATGCCTTTACTAAAAAGATCAGTAAGAATATATCAGTAAGAAAGGGAATCTCATGCTACATGTGATATATGGCAACTGCATCAACTTACCTTTGTCAACTGCACAGCATCGATTTTCAAGTATGTTGTGAATCAGTTATTTACTTTCTCTCTTAGTTGGTAAACATAAAAAAGTAGAAGAAAACTGTTACCTAAAGATAAACCATTGAATTTAGTACTACGGATATCAGCCAGTTTGTATAGTCTGTATTTCAGTGACTTTGTTGATTTGCACTTTGTCAGCAACGACTTTGATGCAGAGATGGGAGCTGCTAGAAAAGAAAGAGCTGACAAGGATAACTTGATAACAAAACATATTCTGCACGATTCCCATACATATTCGTATTACCAAAAAGCTTAATGAGTAAGTATTCTGCCTTGACAATCAAATAACATCATTTACAAATAAAACACTGTGAAGTAAAATTAAAAGATTCTGTGTGAAAGAAGCCTTCATAAATGAATGCCAAGCAGTATGCAAGCTGCTGAGAGAGTACATTTTCCATGCATTAAGAGTATGCAGATTTTAACAGCTTTCTTCTGTTCTCATGCTTGCAGCTGATAGTCATTACAGCAGCATTAGAACTGCAATAGATTTATCACATTTGCAATGTAAATTTATTATCATTCAAGTAATCCTAACACCTGTGCATTACATTAATAGATATTCCTTTACTTTTGCAATTTCCTCCTCGTCCTTCACAGCTGAATGAATCTATAAATGAAACTGAAATGTAAATTTAAATGCATTCTTTCTAAAGTTTTGCCCTCAAAGTCCATTGCTATTAAAATTAAAAAATGCAGTAACTTTGTAATGTTTTATTTCTTAATCAGAAATTAATTCAGGGAGATAAAACAGTCATATGAGCAGTGTTAATTTTCATTTATTTATTTATTTATTTAACAACAGATGAAATAATGCACTTAAGTCCAATTAAAATTCAGGGGAAGTATTTATACCACATATTTCCATTGCATGGGGCACAGTAAAGTATGTATAATCACAGAAGAATTTGAGCTTTAATATTGGTCTTACTGAAGAGTGCAAGTCCCTGTGAAACTTGATGGTTCTTCAGAGGACACAGAATTGTAATGCTTGTGGAGATACCTAAGCAGACAGCTCTTTCTAAAAAGTATCAGTGGAGAACTACCTAAAGTAACTGGAAGCTTACTTCTCATACCTGCCTGTAGACAGTACAAAGCAAAACTGTTTCTCTACTCTCCCTTCAAACTGGGGCTTTGTGAACATTAAGATCGGTCTGTTCCCAGTGGTGGGAACCACCAAAGGTATTATTTCTGGAGAGGTTATCTCCCAAAGATACTGTATGCAGATGAGATTTATAGCTATGGCAACAAGAACTCTTTAAAATACCCACCTCCACAGAAACATGCATATACAGAGTAAATTTACTTAAAGGATCTATGCAAAACAATAAAATTACATGACCTTAATGTGAGTAACATGGATTAATTTTCATCAAACATTTTCATACAACATATGCATATTTACAGTATTGATTTGTGCTTTATTCTGGCACAAGTAACCAACAGCAAGTTGAAATTGTTTTTAGAATGATGACACAACTATTAAACCTGAAGTAATTTTTTCCAGGACATTATATTACAAAATAAATAAATGAACAAACAAATAAGTAAATAAACCTTTATTTTTGTCTGCAAATTTGAATCAAAGGACTTTTATATTCTTTTAAAGAGTAAAAATAAACTGAAGAATACTACTCTTTCCTATTTTCTTGTACTAAATGTTACTACTGATTCGAATTTCAACACTTCATGCTTCCAGGTCATCCTTTACTTTTAATCAGCATTTTAACTATGTGAAATCTAAAATCTCCGTTTTGCACTACTGCATACTAATAATGAAACTGGAAAGAAAAAAAGGAAGGATATGTGCAACATCCATCAGCCTTCTAACAACAAAAATAAATAAATAAATAAATAAATAAATAAATAAATAAAGGGCAGGTTTTTTTTCTTGTTTTTTAATTTTCTTTTTAATCAGATTATGTTACTATGGAAATGGGAATATTTAACTGCATTCATCTTATTTCTTATTATAACTAAATAAATTAAGTTTGAGTATCAAATAAGCTAATATTTTTTTTTTTCTTTCTTTTTTAATGTAAACCTTAATTTATGTAAAGCTTAAATTGCAACTTGCCTACAAGGATTCTGCTTTTATGGGAGCAGAAAGTGAACGTTTTTGCCAGTTGTACAATAACAAGTCAAAACCATCAGTGAGGTGTGTTGATTAGTTGCTCAGAGACACAATCTGGATTGGATAATCATCTCTGAGAAACACATGATTATTCTATCCATTATTTTTTGTATTTGTGTTTAATGATAAAATAGCATGCTAATACATACATTGAAAGTTTCCTCCTGTAAAGTTGAAGTAATTTTAGTGCTACCTTTGCCTGACTTTGCATGATGTATATACTTGTTCTTATTGTCTAAATGCCTTTCTCTCTCAATATTGATAGCTTTGATCTTAAAAGAACCCATAAAATTGTAAGGGTAATTACACCTTCAGGTATCATTCTCACACCATTGAAAATAGTATGATACAATGCTTACTAAAGCATGTTCTAATTACTTGTCTCACTACTGCAACACAAAAATAACCCTACAAAAGGATTTGAAGCCAATGTTAGAGACTCTGTGAAGAGACATACTAAATGACTACCAGAAAATAGATGTTAGTAATAATTAGATTAGCTTGCTGTTAGTAGAATTAAGCCTCTAACATGGCAAGGTTTAAAAACCATAAACTCTTTTATGATTGCACCAAAACAAAATTTGGTAACAGATCTGAGAAGGCTTATTTCTTCACAACAAATTAATCTAGTTCTAAGTTGGAAAAATAAGGTTTCTGTCATTTTCCCTCTTACATTCATAGCTGTTATATTCTAAAATTAGTTTTGCTTAAAACAGTATGCAGCATGTAGTCTCACATAATGAAGGCCAAGTTGCTTAAAAGAAAACTAGCGTAGCTGAATAACAAATTCCACTCTTCCTAATATTTGACAAGAAATGGTGACGTATTTTCTAAGGTCACTGGAGAAATATCTTGAGTCAGTTTATTCATAATGATACTTCTTTTAGGGAATTAGGTTAAAAAGAAAAAAAATCTAGTAAAACAAACAGATAAAATATCTTCCTTATGCCCTTTTACACACACATTCTTAGTATCACTCACTTTATAATGAACTGCAAAAGTATAAGCCAGTCTCCATATAATGCATTAAAACTTGCCCATAAGTTTGAAACAGTCATTAGCCATAGTCAGAAGCATATAAACATAGTAAAAGTAGAAAATAATCAGGGGGAGTTTTACTGAAGAGAGGCCTCATGATATTTATTTCATTCCTGTTTTAAAAATCTGTGTATAAAATCCAGCAAATGTGTTTCAGTTTTGTTTTAAAATATTCATTGTTTTATTATATCCTGCCTGAAAATGAGAAGAATGGGAAACATGGAGAGATACTCATCCTTTATCCAACAGGCAACAAATTAAAATATCACTGCAACCACCAATTTCTTACATATATCTGTCTCCAACAGGAAAAGGGCCACCGAGGAACTGAAAAAAATCTGAAAATTTCTGTAAGATACTGTAGAAGCATGTACAGGACCTGGGAGGGAATAAACTCCTTCTGAGTAAGACAAAAATCTGTACATTATGGGGGTCATCTTGCGAAAAATTTATCCTACAGCAAAAGAGACAGGATTATATTCCCAGATGGTAGGTGCTCATACCCTTGTGGAGGTACAGAGGGCTGCTACAGGGTGAAAATAGCTTGTTAAGTTTTACTAAAAAGAATTTAATAATAGTAATAAGAAAATTAACAAACAAAAACAAAAATAACAAAATCACAAAACTTTACCTATTCAATTTAAGAAAAATAAAATAATAAAAAAAAAATAAAAAAGAATAAAGAAAGAAAGAAAAAAAGAAGATTCTGAATTTTTGTATCTGCCTGGTGGTCACATGCATTGTCCTAGCAAGCAACAATTACCACAAGACAAATGGGTGACAACAACCTTATCACCTAAGATTGTCTTTATTCTTTCATTTTGCAGCTTTAGATCTGCTTGAGTTATCATCACTTCAGACTCATTTCTCTGATAACAATTTTCTAGCTAATTGTGGAAGGTAGCAAACACCCATCACAGTACAAGAAAGTATACTTATAACGACATTAAGACCATAAATGTTAACATATCAAATATGAGGATATTCTCAAGGTTAAAGCTTCAGAAAATATCTGTTATTTCTTCCATCAGGAGTTCAAGTGCAGAAGTAGTCATAACTTCTGCAAAAGTAAATAAACTTCTAGAGTAATTTGCAGCTATTGAATACCCTAGGGTACATGTGTAGTTATATGTAGTGCGGAATGTCATACTGCACAGAGTCGTGCAGGGACAGAGAATGATTAGATACAGATTTCTCCACAGGAGATCATTAATGCCATCAAAAAATTGCCCTTTGGGAAACACTGAAATCCCAGATGTCTTGCTGGTATAATTCTTTAAATCTTTTCTGCATATTGTATGCCAGCTTTTAATGGATATACTTAGTGAGATGCTTGCTAGAGGGCTACTCTCTAGAGATGTAATGCTTTCATTAATCATTGCAGTCCTCAGCATAGGGAGGGATTCCTATGCTGTATGAATCTGCAGCAGACCTGTACTTTTGCTAACAATATAAGTGTGAAAAAAAACAAACAACTGAAGTTAAAGTAGAACTCTGACAAAATTAGAGCAATTTCACTTGCTTAGCAGGTATAAGAGCAAAAAATAAACCCCATCAACAACCCTACAAAAACATACTGCTTAGTTCAATATGATTGCATATACTTCTGTGCAGAATTATTCACAGTTGCCTCAGCTTTTCAAACTTTACAAATGAATCACTTTGGATATTAAAAACAGAGACTATTAACAGTCATTTATATCTTGCTGAATGCAAGAGATGTAGTCTTGAAGACTTCACAATACTGTAGTCAGTAATTGGTCATATTTTTCTCCATATATACCATATTGATGGTATTTTTGATCTGCTACAATTTGATTTTAAAATGCTTTAACATCTACATCAATTATCTAGGGAATACTGTTGACCGTTAATTAGATCTCATATTGCCCACAACAAATATAATACAGTTCAAAGCCATATATTCTTTGCAAATTTCTATAATTTTGATAAGTGAATATAGTGCTCAGTGTCTTTCTTCAGGAACTGACTTGCATATGATAGAAATAATTGCTTAAGAAAATCCAAATATCCGCAAAAAAATAAGAGATCATGAACATACATCCCATGTGTGCCCCCAGTGGCGCAGTGGTATAAGCTGCTGCTTGCGGCACCGGAGGGCCCGGGTTCGAATCCCCCCTGTGGTGCAGGGGGTAGAAGTGCCGCTTCACTACACAGGGGGCTCGAAACCTGGGAGTTGGACTCGATGATCTCTAAGGTCCCTTCCAACTCGCATGATACTATGATACTATGATACTATGATATGATGATACTATGATCAACATAACTAAGAATATGTGGACAAAGAAAAACAGAAAAACAAAATAGTCACAAAAGGGCCCCAAACTGAAAGAAATTTTAATACATCTTTATATTAGGAAGCTTCTCTTGAGAAGTGTGAGCAGTCAGTGAGTCAGCTGTAATGGACATTTGTATGTTTAAGAGGTCTGCACCATAGGTATGAAAAGCTAAAACTGGGAAGCATTCCAAAGTACTCTGAATCACAGTTTCCTTTCATTCACTTTGAAAAGTTACTTTCACAAAATACAATCAGGAAGCCTTAATCCCTTTTACACTTGCCTTTACTAAAGTCCTTGCAGCTGTCATCGCAGTCTCATTCTGCAATGGCTTCTATAGAACTAATGCCTCCTACTATAATATGCTGACCCACAATGTCAGTGGCGGATGCTGGTATTATGGCAGTAGAGAATGAGCCTTCTCACCAATATTCCAATATTTTGTTGCTGTGTGACAGATTGTAGTTGACGGTGCTGTTATGTTCTTTGTATTTGTTGTAGTTTCCATGGAAATAAACAGGAAACATTACTTTTGGAGCAAACTCCACAGTTTCTCATATTATACCTGTTAAACACTCTGGTTACTACTAAAGGTAATGCTTCAAAAAACTTTATCAACAAACAAACAAAAACAGTTACTTTTGTTTCTCAGACAAGCAAAGCAGGGTTGAATAACGTGATGTTTGGTAAGATTTCTTTCACTGACAGAGTATTTTGAAGGCAATAACACTGGAGTCCACTCCTTAATTTCATCAGTTCCTTTTTTTCAAATGTACTATGAAAATCATATCTAGGATGCATCTTCTGACTACCAAACTTCTGGACATGTGAGTAGTCACAGGAATTTCGTAATCATTACCTTGTTCATGCATTGTTCAGGAGTGCTGATAGCGTGCATTTTTTTCCTATTGGATGAAGCTACCATTGTATCAAGGGTTCCAGTTGGTCTCTGCCCTCCCCCTGCCCTTTTTTTTCTTACATAGCATAGCCTTACACCCACAGTGTGCAGATGTCTCACAATATGTATTTTGCCTTCAAACTCACTACAAAACAACAAAAAGCCAGCCAAATGTATGCCACCGTGTGCCCAGTTCGTTTTGAGATTTTGCTGCTCAGATGTGTGAATGATTTCCATCTGTTCCTACACAAGATAAAGATTTACAAGTGCTGGAACTGAGGAGCCTTTAAAACAACAACAACAACAACAGCAAAACAACAGAGTGGCTTGTCAGTTTACACAGCCACAAGCATTCACAATCCTGCACACTGAGAGCTGAGGGAGCTGTCCATTACAAACCAACAGGCATTTCTTTTGTATGTCTGTTTACTATCTAAAAAGAAATCTGAGCACTCTGAATCTCGAAGACAGAGTGCAATGTTCTGGGTCAGGATGCCAGTATGTCTGCCAGCTGGGGCAGGGCAGTAGTGCCAACATTAGCAATTGCATCCAGTGCTGCTGTTGGAACACACTGAACATTACTGTACGTGAGACTTGAGCTCAGGTCTCTGTGGTGAAACAGCAACAAATCTGCATGATAAAATAGTTTGCTGATGTCTGAGTAAGGAAATGTACACACTGCCCTGTTGGCTAGGTTAAACATGTACAGATGCTTTCAATGAATAAAAATGAAAAAAAAAAAAATTAGCTGCAAATACTTTGATGAAGCGTATTCAAAGTATATTCATTACAACTCCACACTTGTTCTAAACTCCAGTTTCTAATTTCTGAGGATGATTTTTAAAACTGTTCCTCTTTTGTAAGATGGAAAAAAAAATTAAAAAAAAAAAATTAAAAATCATAGTACAAAGTATTAAATGGCAATAGTAGATTAACCTTTTCTTCTTCACTTCCTCATACCCTCCTACACAGTTAAGTCTCTCAGACTGTACCAAATAATAATAAAAACAGATTGCACATACAGAAACATACACACTATTTCTCTTTTCTTCTACAGCAGTTTTAATTTCCCAATACCATCCATAATGTAGCTACATAAAAAAACATGCCAGCAGAACTAGGCATGAGTTTCTTAAATTAATGCTGGTGCTGAATTATAAATAAAAAGTACAGCCTTAGAAAAGCTAATAACAACTATAATCCTCTCAGTCTTCTTTCTTACAGGACTGTGTACCTAAAAGAACCTGAAACAGCAACCACGCATACTACCTACAAAGCTGAGATTACTTATGCCCAGGACAAAGCAAAAAAACTGAAGGGATAAAGGAAGAAAAGCTGAAAAGAAAAACAATCTGATAAACAACATGATCAAGCAGAGCAAACTACAACTCTCTGCAAGCTGTAGGATTGCTTCCAGTGCTCAAAAGGTTTATGCTAACATCTGTCTTGCTAGGCCATCTTTCCTTTTCCCACTGTTGCACTCAACATCCCACCATACATATGTTACACGTATGCAATGAGATCAACTCACATGTTATTTAATGCTGCACTTTAGACATGAAGATTCCAATTCAAATACATGTAGCTCTGTGGAAGCATTATATAAATGCTGTCACTAAGGTATACTGATGGTGTTTAGTAGCTTGGGCATCAGCATCTGGTTGTACTGTTAGCTTAGGTAGCTAAATTATTCACATAGTAGAGATAGATAAAGTCATCCAAACATTTTATTGGAAAAGACTCTTCCCACCCTTGTTAAGGACATATAAGAATATTCTGAAGTGCACAAATAGCTAAGTACTCCAGATATAAAGAAGTTCAAAGAATAAGGGCTTGAAGAAAAACCAGGGAGTATAGAATAGAAATGGAATGTGTGGAGAGGGCTACACAGGACAGTAAAGCAAAGACATATACTTTACTTGGTTAAAAGGATGTTCACAGATTATTTTTTTGAAGAGAGAAAAGGTGTCTGTCTAATTTTCCCTTACAATACCATATACAAAAATTGTTTCTCTTCCTAGTCTCTTAATCAACAGAATTTTATTGTTAACTACAGTAGGTTTGTAATGTTTTTTCCAAACGCTGAAATTTGATAATTTCAATCACCTTGTGCTGGGTTGAAGATATTAAAACATTTTTATTCTTGAGCATTCACCAGGCTGCTAGTAGTCACACTGAATATCATCCTACTCACATCTGTCAGTCTAAGGCGGTTTCTTTTATCACCCTAGACTCCATGGTGGCTGTTTCATTCACATATGAAATTGCTTAGCCCATCAGCCCTCAAAGAACTTACTATTTAGGTCTTTAGCTAAAAAGTACTTCTTCAACTTCTAACCACTGTAATTTAGAGTTTCCTATTGAGAGATGCAAACATAGAGGCACATGACAGTAAATTTCTAGGTGTCTGTCATGGTTTTGTAATGTTCCTGTCAATATTCCACATCATAACATCATGTGCAGTATGGATCATTAAAAAGTTCATACTCCAGTTCTGTGGAATAACAATGTCCCGAATACTCAGCTCTCAGAAGAAAACTGCATATCCCAGAGGACTTCACGGCCAGAGATAATCCATGGGAGGAGGACATATATAATCTCGCACCCAGGATGGAGCTTTCTCTCTCTTGGACTCTTGGAGAGTGGGAAGCGTTCCAGCCGTGTCACCTAGAGTTCACAGTAGGCCTCTTGGTTTTAGGGGACTCTCTCTCTCTGTTTTGTTCAATTTATTAGCCTCAATCATATTGTATTATATTGTGTTATCTTGTATTCTGATATCATATTTAGTAAAATAAGTTTTTCTCCTTAGATTGCTGCCGCTGTTCTCTTTTCCCATTCCCCTTTTCCCTTCCTTTTCGGGCTGGGGGACCTATGGGGTGGCTTCCCCCTGTCATGGGCACAGGTAAATCTAGGTAACCCATGACAGTGTCCCAGCACAATTGTACCATTCTTAAGAAAGATCATGAGATGAGTTCTACATGAAGAAACAAAAATCCAGTGCTTCTCTGATTCAGTAGACACAGTGAGGGCCAGAATACTGTCACTTTTATTCTCCATGTTTGCTTTATGGGCTCTCTCAGTTAATGTCTTCTCTCCTGTGCTGTTTTCTCATCTGTCCAACTACCTTCCATTAATACTGACTGGACTTGCAGTCAGAAGAAACTGTGAGCCATTTTATGTGGTATTGATCAGCATTGAAAGTATTTTTCCCCCAGATACCATATTATTATTGCTTTACTTACTCAGAAAGCATTATCAAGGATTGTGATAACAAATGCATCCTTCATATTGCAGTTCTCAAGAGCTTGAAGATGTGCAGACTCAAAACCCCAATATGAAAAAATTGATGAGGGACCAAATGAACAGTACATTTTCATTTCCTTAGAGACTGAGAAGAATACTTATTACCAGAATTATTCACCTACTCTTTCACAAAAATCTTTAAATTAAAAAAAAAAAAAAAAAAAAAAAGAAAAAGATTTTTATCAAGATAAAATATAATCTTCATTTATGAATCATTTAAATATTTAAATTACTCATTTTTCTTTACTTGTATTAAAAATGTCTTGTTGACCAATAAGCATTCAGTTCTTGAGCATTAAAGAAATTTATTTTCTTTATTTTCTTCACAGATGAGAGATGACCATATACAAAATAGCTGCCACTACTATATTGCTGCTCAATTGCACTTATAGATAATAAATTGCGAAGTCTAACTAGAAGGCTACAGAAAGTATCATTAGAATTTGCCATCTAACACAGATTCAACAGCTGAAGATTCTGGTTGTAAGTAGCTCTTTCATTCCCATTTATTTTGCTTCTACTCATGTGATTAAGAAATGATTTACAGCCTTAATGTAACATAAATCAATGGTTTTCTAAATATCACTACTCATTATACTCCATGCCAGATACATTTGAATTACAGTGGCTTCACAAGAGTTTTGCTTTACTTCTTAATAGGCTAAGGCCAAATAAAAGGTGTTAAGCTAGTAAAAAAAATAATCAACATTTACAGACAAATCCTTTCCCCCACCATTCTGTACCCCAGCTAGTATTTCAAATTTTATGTGCCATGTTTTCCCTTCTCTCTCACTGTTTCATATTCTACTGCCTATCAAAGCTTTGGACACCGTCCTTCCAAGTTTACTTTATTTTTCTCATAAACACAGTGGATCAGAGTGTATATTCCCAGCATGTCCTTCAGGAACAGCATAGCTTTTTATGCATTCCTCAAAAGCAGATGTTTGATGTTTTCTCTAATCTTGTTTCAAAGTCACCATATGGTCATAATGATAGTAACCCTGAACCCTGATTCTTTGCCAAATGGAGACCATATTCTTACAATGTTCGGTAAGTACCAATACTTCTTTCAGGCTCCTGAAATTTCACAAGGTACCTGAACACCATATTGCCACTTGCATTTCTTTGTTGCTGAAAATAGTAGTACAAAATTATGATTAGTAACCTGAGATTAGGACCAACTTGTAAAAGGCCATATGTCTTTCACTAGAGAGCATGGAAGACTGTTTCATGCCAGCTTTTGTTAACAATATTGATAAGGGATAGTGCATGCTCATTGCTGCAGAGAGAATTCCTGATGTGAGAAATTTTCAATTTCAATTTGAGATTACACAGATAAGAAATTATCCACAGCTCTGCTGACTTGTAGATAGGTCCTGTCTTTCAAATAATGAATGATGAAACTGATTAGCTAAAATGAAGATACTTAAGTATTATTTTCTAGAAATTGAAAACAACCTTAGAGAAATGACAGCCCTCTTAATAAATTATGATTTTATAACCCCAAAAAGCACGAACACCTTCACTAATCTCTCTACACACTGAAAAGCAGCATGTCTCAGGATTGAGACATCGAAACATATATATATATATATATTTTGTTTTTCTGTTTTTTTGTTTTTTGTAATGGGATGTTTTATGGATGCATCAGTGTTGTCATGGTCCCAGAAAAAAATGAGATCCTCAAGTATCAGAGTTGTATTATTACTGGTGTTACTTCAATGCCTAGATGACATAATTGCACTAATAGATAAATAAATATAGTATCCCATATCCTCCAAACTAGAAAAACAAAAAGCACAACACATATAACCTGGTAATTAAAGGGGAAAAAAAACTGTCTCTAAGTAGAACAGAACATATGGACTTAAAGGGGCTTCCCAGAATTTGTTCTTGCTAGGTTGTTTTCCTTTATATGAAACCACTTTAAGTTAAATATGTAGATATATATATATTTACTGCTTATATTTTATCTTGATAGTATCTTATATTTCATTTTCCAGTTAAGATGGGGGAATAAGTTTTGTTCTCATCAATATAAAATGGTTAGCCCAGGATCTTAGTACAGTTGTAAAATACTAAAATGGCTGCTAATTTTTTGAAAATAAATAAACATCTGGGTATTTCTGTGCATGAGATGAACAGATGAACACAAATACAATTAGAAAAGAAAGCAGACAAATGGACTTAAACAAATAATAAGAAAATTACAAGAGTAGAATTTGAGATGTTAGGAGAATTATTATAAGTATTCCTTTTGTGGGTTTTTCTTTTTTTTTTTTTTTTTTTTTTTTTTTTTTTTATGTTTTGTTTTGTTTTTGTTTTTGTGTTTTCACCAGCTCCACCAGGGTAAGGTTCTGGAGAAAAAAGAAAAAGAAAAAGAAAACAAAACAAAACAAAAAACTATTTTTGAATTGTGAGCACAAGATAGGAGAAGAAGAAATCTTTAGTATTGCATTCATATTCTCATATGTTCATATATAAATTTATTTCTTTAATAGATTATTTTACTTGTATTGATTGCAGCAGTTTTGTATTTGAACAGAAAAATCTAGAAGAGAAAAAAATAATCATGGTTCTACAAAAGCTTATATAATTGAAAACACTGAATAAGTTCAGTTTGTTTGCCTTAAAGAGAAATCAAAATGTTTAACCATACAGCACAGACACAGACAAAATACTGAGAACATCTTCCCTCCTGAAGTTTTAAGTGTAGTAATTCTGGGATAGAAGCAGAAGTATTGCAGTAGCTCTATTTGCTGACCTAAGCATAATCTTAAACAAGGCTGTAGCATAATAATATAGAATAGCTTAAAGTCTGACAACAGAAAAAAAGATAAAAAAATAAAAATCTGCTTAGCCAATTTTCAAGTTGACTTATTATAATTCTACTAAAATGAACTCAATTATTTCATGGAAATGAGTTTAATTTAAACTTTTTCATTGGAGCACATACATAAAAGTAACATTTGCCTGTGTCACAAAATAATCTGATTTTTAAATAAATCACTGTACAATATCAGTGCATACTAATTGACAAAGAGTTCACAGATAACCAAAAAAAAACCAACTGTCTCAAAGACAGGTTGTTATACAACTAAATTGTTTTATAAATATATAAGTGGTGTATGAAATCTACTGATAATTCAGAGATTCATGAAATATTTAAATAAGAAAAATGAGAAGCAGTACACACAGTGAAAAAAAATCTAGGAATAAGAATGAAGAGTGGAACTGTCTTCTGAAAAGCATTCATTGTGGAAAAGAGTTCTGGGTCACAGAGAACACAATCTCATTTATGTTTCTGGTGAGAAAATAAAATTGGAAGCAGTGCAGGGGAGAGAAAGATTTATTGGTTTTACAAAATGGAAATGAGGTTGAAAGAAAACAAGTGAGTTGCATCAAGATGAATGATAAGTCCCATTGATCTCAGTCAGCCTTTTGCCAATAAAATGCTGAGATTTTGTTTCTTTGTTTTCAGATGAAATTTACATTTTGTTCCTAAAATAGAAATTGAGATCTCATAGAGAAATAACCATTCAGCAGGGGTTTCTTTCACTAGACAATGACCTACTGTCTGCTTACAAGCAGAAGTAGGGTGAGACAGTGGAATGCTAATATATATGTTCAGGATAACATGTTTTCAAAAGCAGCTGCAAAAGCTTTTGAAGAAGACATTTTAGGGATTGTTTTTTTTTCATGTTTCCATAAGTTATACGAATGCAGGATTCAAATTTGTACTAAGTTTGCAGATGATACTAAATTAGAACTAGCTGCTGATTCCTTTGAGAGTTGAGAAGCCTTGCAATATGGTGTTTACAAATTAGGAAGAGTCACCAAATGAAGCAGTCACCAAATAAATGGAATTTAACAAAAGCAAGTTCAGGATGCTGTACCTGGGATGGGGCAACTCTTCAGACATGTTCAGGCTGGAGGGATGAGAAGCTAGAAAGCAGCCCCACACAAAGGGATCTTGGGAGTCTGGTTGATGACAAGTTGAATCTCAGTCAGCAAAAGGGACCAGTCATACCCTTGGGTGCATCAGGCTCAGCACTGCCAGCTGGGAAGGGGAAGGATTGTTCTGCTCTATGCTGGTACAACCTCACCTTGAACACTGTCTACAGGTTTAGACACCACAACACTTGGAAAATATAAAACTTGTAATGAGTATTCAAATGAAGACTAAGATAGTGAAGTGTTTAAAGGGCAAGATGGGTAAGGAGCAGATGAGGTCCCTTGTTTGTTCAGCCCTGAGAAAAGGAGGCTAAGGGGAGGCCTCATTGCAACCTACAGCTCCTCGCGGGGAAAGAAGAAAGGTAGTATTG
Organism: Excalfactoria chinensis; assembly: GCF_039878825.1. Classification (NCBI taxonomy): domain Eukaryota; kingdom Metazoa; phylum Chordata; class Aves; order Galliformes; family Phasianidae; genus Excalfactoria; species Excalfactoria chinensis. The sequence continues at coordinate 63,544,744 of NC_092826.1, read as the reverse complement.
ATCTCTGCTCTCTGGTGACAGCAACAAAACCCAAGAGAATGGCACAAACCCCTACCAGGAGACAGTGAGGCTGGAGTTAGGAAAAGGCTCATCAGTAGACAGTGGTCATGTCCTGGAACGGAGTTCCCAGGGCAGTAGTCACAGCCCCAAGCTGTCAATTTTAAGAAACATTTGACCAGTGCTCTCAGACATGGTCAAATTTTGGGTGGTCCTATGTAAAGACAGGAGTTAGACTTGATAATCCTAATGAGTCCCTTACAACTCAAGATATTGTATGATTCTATGATACACTTGCTCTTCTCCTACTAGTACAACACAGAGATAAGATGGAAATATAATAACTGACCAAAATGGCCTACTATTGGAAATACAGTATCCCTGTGTTTGTTGCATAGAATGAAAACCTTAATCTACATGAAAGTGTCCTTTCTTATTGCACTGTCATTCTCAATACTTGTTAGATTTTCCCAGGTCTGAATTCTCTGCTTTGTTTGCACACACACTTGAGCTTAAGTTAGTGCTTATTATAAAAGCAATCTTCCTATCTGGTTCAGCTTTTTCCTGGTAAAAATATTTGGCACAGTAAGTCAAATCCATCTCTCTGTGTTGTCAAATTGTAATGCCAAATTTATATCTGACCATGTTTCTTCACAAGAGGAGAAATTTTACCTGCTTTAGCATTTAAGCAAAATGTTTTCACTTAGATATCTTGTTAGATTGCAAGTTGTATCCAAATAGTATCCTATCAGTTTGCAACCTGTTTCTAAATTTTTTCTTTCCCATCAGAAGAAATATGTCTGTTCTGCTAAGGAGAACATCATCCCAAAGCATTCACTGTAATTCAGTCAAGCCACAATTTACATAGTTGAATTAGAAACATGGTATCCACACAGTTGAAATATAAGAAATCAAAAGGTTTCTAGAAATACCTTGTCTAGAAAACTTTTCTTTAAATCCGATTTCTTAAACCTTCAGCGGATTAGTAGTAGTAACTGAGAAAATGCAGTAAACATTTTTATTGGGAAAGAGTATTACAAGCAGGGACACAAAAAAAAACTGATGTTATTGAAAATCTGGTTCTGATATGTCATCTGTATCCTAACAAACATTACATTTTCAATAAGTAGAACAAATGGTATGATGAAGTTAATTCTTTTTGTCCTCTTCCCTTCACCCTTCTCCAACTAAGGGATTCTGTTGAAATTAGCAGTTCTGAATTGCTTTGTTTTGTTTTGTTTTTTGGAAAAGATTTATTTATGTTTCTCAGCAACAACAGCAACAACAAAAAAATCATATTAAAGTTCCAATCAAAGAGACTTACTATTCTGACACAGTTCTTACAGATTATATCATGATAAATAGCAAACTATGGAAACAGCAAGGCTCCTTTGAAACAATTCCACTCAGTATTTCCCCTCAAGGATCTTGGAATTCAAGACAGTTGTAGTATGAGGAAATAATGGGTCAAGCCAGTGAAACTTAATTCTCTAATCTAAACAAGAAAGTAATCTCTAATTCTCTACTTCTACAACATATTTTTGTATATTATTGCTCTGTTTCTTATCTTCTTGAAGGAACATTAGGTACTGAGGTGTTCACTAAAAGACTACATCTAAAGTAATAAATAGCAACAAATGCATAATTTGCATTAAATGATGATTTTTATGTTTCTCTGGCCAAATCAGAATGATCAGGCAAGTTAAGTCTCTTACAGAGATGGATTGTTTACTTTTCAAATTACGGTTACTTCAACAAGCTGCCCAGAGAGGCCGTAGAGTCTCACTCTCTGGAGATAAGTAAAACTCACCTGGACTCTTCCCTGTGCAACCCACTCTGGAGAAGCTGCTTTAGCAGATTGGCCAGATGATCTCTAGAGGTCCCTTCTGACACCTGTAATTCTTTGTTTCTGTGATTAAAATAAGGGGAAGAGGATGTGAAATGAGAGGTAAATAACAATTTATCTTGTCTACAACAGAGTGCTTAACATATAAACTAGATGTTAGAGTCAGCAAACTAAAAGGCTAGGATAAACCTATTTCAAGTGATTTTGTACCTTAAAAGCTGCAGCAGTAGGTAGTATTCCTTGCAACTATTTCCTCTGAAAAGAATGCTGGGATCCCCTTGAAACTCCTGTACTCCTATTGTTTCTCTTTGGGGAAACAAAAACACAATGCATTTCCTACAAAGCTTGACAGCACATAGTATGCATACTTAGAGAACAGCTACTTCTTCTAATTTTTAAATCTAGTTTGCAGGTCATGATTAGATCTGGATGTAAGACATGCAGTAAGCAATTCTACCTTACAAGACTAAAATTGTGATGTATATGTACAGAAGTATAGTATTAAAATATTTAGGATCTTTAACTTAAATTGCTTATGTAAGCAAGGATAACATTTTTGTATTTGTAATTGGAGATTCAGAGGCAAATTCCAAATATTTTCTACTTCGTGCTCATTTATAAATCAAGTTCTTTGAAGATCTTCAGCTGAATAGAGAAAATATTCTTTACTGATATAATCTCTTGGTTTCACTGCAGATCTTCTGTGAAGACTTTTCTTACTTTGCAACTTCCTGTACCAATATAAAGAAACACTTCAAATCCGTATCTCTCAATAGATTAGATTTCACTTTATTTTTGTTCCAAAACAAACAACACTCAGTAAGAATTCTTAATCTAACATTAACAAGTGGCTCAATATCATCATCTTGTTCTGAAATAACTTCATTCAGATCTTTTTGTAAGTCATCAAATTAGTCAACTCTTCAACAGCTTGAGGAGGACCTCAACATACATAGTGCCCCTCATTAGGCCATAATCACAGTACTAATGACTGCTAATGGGTTCATTGCATAATTATGCTGTACATGGAATATATCCAAAGAGTTGGTTGTTTTTGTTTTTTGTTTTTTTTTTTTTTCACAGAATGGATATCTTTTTGACAGGTATTTAAGCACAGAAGTTAAAGTTTAATTACTTATTTGAAAGTTGGGTACATTTCCACTGCTAATGCAAGACCTTTGGTATTTCAGATTTTAAACTTTCAAACAGTGCACTGGAGATTAAGATGTACACAATCAGTTATTTGGAATTCCTCACAGAATCCTTGGACAGGTTCATCTTCAAGTTGTTTCTTATTTATAACAGAAAATTCCTACACAGAATGCAGGGATGGAAGGAACACTCCTCTGCCCTATAACATTCCAAGCTGGAAAATTTATGCCTGCTGTTCAGAAAGCAAGAAATAGAGATAGTACTAGAAGCTTAAACTATTATTTGAACAAAAGTCCATGTTTTCATACAATTTAGAAGTACAGAAAAGGTCTTTTTATAATTCTGTTTGAACTATACCCAACTTGTTCCAAACCTTATTTTGTCAGGTTTTACAGATTTCAATCTGTCCAACTAAATCTGGCTCTTATGAGAGGTCAAAAATTGATCTGAAGGCCCTTCTATATGTATTATTATGAAAATAAATACATCACTTACATGTTCAGAGTTCATATGTTTGTGCAATGTGCATCTTTAAAAACCCTACGGGTTCTGAAATTTTATCTCATAGATTGAGCATAAAAGGATTTTGATCTAGACAGAAACCTTAAAAAAAACTACATAGCCATGTTCTGTCTTATAAATATCTAAAAAAATTAAAATGCAGTCTCCCACTTGCTTTCTTTCTCCACCAGGACATAGGTGAAAATATGATTTTAAAAATGTCACAGATCAAAGTTACAATAGAGACATCCCTTACAAATTAGTGCTCACCAGTAAAACATTTGACTGAGGAAACAACTGCCAATTAAAATGTGTTGTACAGTGAGAAACAAAGTCATGAGGCCTTGTGGCCTGAGTCACTAGAAGTAGACTTTTAGGGTGGTTAAACATTCAAGGTCTTTATAACCGCTGCTCTACCAGCCAGCCAATATAGACCAGGTGTGGAGAACATTGTGTAACACTGTTTTCCAGCTGAGGAGCAGCACCTCCGATGCCTTGCAAACCAATTTTCAAACTAAAAGAGAACTTGAACCTTAATTTTACACACAAAATATTGGTGAGGATATCAAGTGTAATTGCACACTACAAATAACTATACACACACACACACACACAAAATTTAAAAAAACAAACAAACAAACAAACAAACAAAAAAGTGTATATAAAAACTATATTTTCCAAAGAAAATACATGAACTGTGTTCACACAATGTTACTAAAAGTCTGTTCAGGAAAGTACTTTAAAACTCCAAAAGAGTTATTCTTTGCAGGCATTCTCTTATACCCTGGTGCAACATTCTATTCTCTATTCTGATTATAATTTTGCACTCATTTAGCAATCAAGCACCATTGTTCTCAAATACAGTGAAACTTAAAATACAGTTTGTGGTTACTGAAGACTCATTCAGCAAACTGCCATATAAAAATAAACGAGGCAAAGGTTATAGGTTTGGGATCCATGGATTTGGGTTTTCTGTTCCCCAATTACCCACATGATGCTTAAGAGCATTAAAGACACCAAATTTCTGAAGACTGAATCTTATGTAAAAATATTTTCACTTCTGACCACATCAAAACCAATGAAATATGCAAAGTTTGTATGATCTTTTACAGAAGTATCAATAGAGTTAAGTGTAGTTAGCTCAATTGGTTAAATTGATTAATATTTATCAGTAGTGCTCATTAGTGTACCATATATAAACATACACAATTTAATTACCTTTACATGAAGAGAAGGTTCTTTAGAGAATTAAAACAAAAAAGCTCACATCAACACAATCTATCCAAATTGTTTATTCCTGTTTATATTCTTGAAGAAGAAATTTTATCAAAAGAAAATAAACAGGAAGTAAATGAAGTAAAATAAGAACTATTATTCTAGGTCTGTTTGTGAGGACATTTTAGTCAGACATGATTATTCAAACTTGAACCACAACAACATGCACCCTCATAAGTTATACTCAAGACATAAATGACTTTGCAGAAGTAGATCATAATTACAGCACAGCATTTTTCACTGTTTCACCTTGGACTTTTCAGGGATTTCCCAGTCCTCTAATAAAGGCCTGCATAATCTGTATGCAACATTGCACTCCAGTAATGGTTTTAAAACATACTGAGTTCATAAATTACTTCTTGATGGATATCATGCTATATTTCCAAACCTTTATGTTGAAAAACTCTGACTCAAACCAGAAAAACAACTTTCTGAAATTCATTTCAGTTAGTTTCAGAGTTTGAAATTTAAATATAGCAATAGCTAAATTATGATACTTTAGGAAAAGTACTTATAAAACAGTATTTATTCCTTCATATAAATACTGATGCCCACAGTGTGAACAATATTGATATACTGTCTTTTTGCATAAAAAAAGGAAGAGATCCATGATCCAAGTACAGACTATATTGAAAATAGTATAGGTTAAATGAAAAAATATAGGAAACTCATTCATTTCAGCCTTAGACAGATTTTTCTGGTGTAGCAAAAGCATTCTTCTGAAACTGTATTAAACATGTACATTTTAATATTTTTTTCTACAGATAGAAATAAAACCACAGCATAGACTTACAGCAAGATGATATAAGATTGGGTTTGCAGAAGGAGTAATTGATTGTTTATCTGTGCTCATACTGAAAGGCTGGTTGATTCTGCGTTTGTATAGTGCTGTACATAAAAAATAAAAACAGAACAGAAACAGATTTGCAGTAGGAAAAACTCCTGACCTAGTCAGCCTAGGTGGAAATGCTTAATGTTTTTGTCCTCCGCACTCTAAGTTTGTACACCACCAAAATATCAGAACTGTGGAAAACTCATCTGGAAAATAGCTTCCTACTCAAAGCAGAACGACTGCCAGCACCAGATAAGATCAGTCATGGAAATCTCTAACCAAGAAATAGAAATCTTCAGACATGGAAGGAACTTGTTCCAGTGCCACATTATCCTTGTCCTGAAGGATTTTTTCTAACATGCAGTTTAAACCTTGTGCCTGTCTGACCCTTTAATGTATGAGTGGCTTCAACTCTGCAAAACTAATTTTCTATTCAAACAAATAACAATAGCACCTTGGTTTTTCTCTGTATCCTTAAAGGAGATTATTGCCTTTGAGGGGAAATACTCAGATCAACTAGGTAAAATACAGTGGTCTCTGCCCTCTCTTCTAGCAGAATTAGTCCTCTCCTTCAGTCACAAGCTATGATTATATTAGCAAAAAATGTAGTGTAACACCAATAGTTCTGCCAAGTTAAACAGATGATTCTAAAGAGCCAGAAATATACAATAGGCATTTCAGGATCATTTTACTTCATACAGGTTCAAATCAGGTCACATGAATTGAATGTCCATTCGAAGCTGAACAACAGCAAGTTACTACTGGAGGAAATCTTCAATTTCCAAGTTCTCAATGGAATTCAGTTCATATATTGAGAGCACTTGACAATTTGAGCCAAATTTCAATTAATGATGACTACTGGAAGGTTAACTTCAAAAATGCATTTCTGAAGTAAAACATAATCACACTCTCTCCCCTTCAAATCCAGGCTCTCTCATAGCAATTTAGAGAATAAATTCCCTTCCTTCTCCTCTGGGATCCTAGGAATGACTGCTTTTTATCATATCTACAGCTTCACTGTCATGTAGGACTTAATATGAAATGTCAAAAAGAAAGTAATCCCAACCTCTATTTCCTAACCGTTCATTCCATAAGAAAACTGTTATGTTTTAAACCATCACCTCGGGTGTGCTTAGCACAAAAAAATACTTATGCTGCGATGAAGGATGGCATGTGGGCCCTGACAACATGGAGGATTTTTATTGCATAATTGAAAAGTGTAACATAATTAACTGCTCAGTACCTAGTTGGCTATAATAGGAAACTAAAAGATAAGAAAATTTATTTTTGTATTCCAGAATTCTAATAAACAGGCTCTAAAACCTGCCTAGGATGTGATTCATTTCACTAAGAGAATTGATTCAGAAGATATCCCCAAACCAAGACTGACACTGGAAAACACTGAATTTACTGAACGGTATAGCAGCTCTAGATATATTCTTCACAAATAGGTTGAATTTTCAGTAGTTTTAGGAAAGCATCAAGTGCAAGGTGTTTAAATGTGCAAGGAACATTTAACTAGTAGTCTATAAAAGTGCTATTAAGGGCATTTCAGAAGAATGAACACTTAGTGGTTTTGTTTGTTTGGTTGGTTGGTTGGTTTTTGTTTTTCAGAAAGGGACTGTTTATCTGAATAGAAAGGACTGGTGAGTTTTCAGCCCTAAGTTACTGGCACTGCCCCCCATAGCAGTATCTATTTCTGCTATTTCTATTTCTGCTGGGTGATACTGAAATATTAAGCAGGCAGTAGGTGGAAGATGGTATAGAAACGTCAAAGCAGTGTGCAAAAATGAAGCTGCCAAAGTTCTCTGAATCTTTATTTCAGGCAGACCATTAGCAAAGCTTCCACACAGTGTACTTGATGATAAGTATTCAAGTATACTTTCATACTAAGTATTTCTTATGATCTGACTCTGCATTGTTTCTCATTTAATGCATTTATTTTTCAAAAGATTTCTTTAACATTTACTCCACATCATACAGTGTCTATAGTGCAATGGTACTGATATGTAAGTTTTGGATTCAACTGCTGAGACACAGCATCTAACCCATCAGCCTTATCTTGCCTTGCAGAGCTCAAGTCACTTTTAGAAATATCATGGATGCTTTTTCTTATGACTTTAGTTATTGTTTTTGTTAGGGAGTTCTTGAAAGCATCAGTTTACAATTGGAGAAGAGACAGCCTTTGTTATGACCTGATAAAATCTGATGAGTGTGAAAGGACAGTGTCTTTTTTAAAATGATCCATACTGCATATGATGTTATGACGTGGAACATTGACAGCAACATTACAAAACCATGACACAAATGTAGAAGGTGGATTAAACCTAAAACTGAAGACCACTGACATCTTAACATCTTTAATTAAAAAATACATTGAGAAGTACATTTAGCTATTACCCAAGTCAAGTAATTACTCTGTTTCATAGGACAATAAAAGCTGTCAGCCTTTTGTAATGCACACACGTACAGTTATATCTTTAAAACTATAATGCTATTAGAATATAATAGAGAATAAATAGCATAAGATGGAAAAGGAGTTATCAAAATAAAACAGTCAATTATTTCAAATATATGAGATAATCAGATGTCTAACTAGAACTGATGATTTGAGAGGTATAGCTGATTGATCTGTCCAGACAGAATAAATGTAAGAGAACAACCACTATAGTGTATCATTCTAACTCACCAAATAAATCAGGATCAACAAGGACAGAGTCAGATCAATAGATTACATTGCAAAAATGGAAGAAATTGACCTCCAAAATGTTTATGTTTTGTGGGGATTAAAAAACAAAGCCAAATAGCATATATGGATGATGATAAGTAGTTACTGGGTTACTGGACAAACAAGTAGGTTTTTCCATTTCAAATTCAGTAGTATTGTGAGAATTTAACTTTCAGAGATTAGCTTCCTTAACATAGAGATACTGAAAGAAATTCCTTGCAATGACAGGGAAACAAGCAAAGGGAGAAAAAGCATTACAGTTCCTTTTAAAGTGTTCTAAATAGGCAAAACAGAAGTATCAGAATGTTTATACAAACATGCACTCTGACAATATTTTTGCATGATCTTCAACGTCTTTTCCAACCTGGGTAATTCTATGATTCTATGATATATGTGTATAAAAGTGATTCAAAAATTGAAAATTTTAGACCACACTAAAATGTGGTACTTGTACAAAAGTATTAAACTCTTAAAATACAGTAATATTCAGGGTTTTATCTCATGTTTTCAACTTTTTTATGTAGTTTAGAATCAGTTTTCCTGCTTTTTTACTTATTCCCCTGTAAGAGGCCATGCTTTTTTACACTATAGCCTCAAAAGTTTGCTGAAATGGACAAGTTCAGGCAAGTCCTGGCCAAGGTTCCAGAAACGCCTTTGTCTGAGACACACAGAAGGAAAGTCCAGGCAAGCCTTAGCCAAGGTTCGAGAAATCCCTTTGTTTGAGGGTGACAGATGGACAAGTCCAGGGGCTACAAAAGGGAGATAAGATGCAGATGAATGGTCATAAAGTGGTCTTTTTGTCTGGGCTTATCTCAAGGAAGATGGCCGTCTCCGAGGTACTCACATGACCCAAGCCTCCCTGGAATGTCATGTAGGCTGGGAAGAAGGAGGATAAAAAGAACATGGACAAACCATGCATTTAGGTTTTCTGACATCAGATGCCTCACTACACGAACGCCTGCATGCTGAAGAAGATGCTTGCATGAAGAACTTCTAGGTATCTGGCCTTAGGCTCCTCCATCGTAATCCAATTGCTGCCAACTGACTCTCCTGGGCTTGCTGCTCAAAACACCGCTCGAGTCGCTGCTCCATGAGACCTCGCTGCTCTTTCCACCACCTGCTCTGTGCTGCACCACAGAGTGGCCTGCCACTCTGCTGCTGCTCTCCCCTACATCTATTTTGCCCCAGACCAATGAAACAACGTGCAACGGTACGGTGCTGCATTCAGGCGGTGACTATTCCCTGCTTTTATGCAATTCTTGCCCTATTTTACCTTTTCTATCACCCACTTTCCCATCCCCATCACCCTAATTTTGGTATCCGCCGCTCTCCTTTCCCCATCTCCTCAGCTGTCTATTATTTCTAATAAACTGGTCAGATCAACATTTGAATGTTTTTATCATTCAAATCTTCTTAATCTCATGCCGGGCACAACATATCAGAAGAACCTTGCCTCCCTCCTAAATTAGAGTGAGACATCCCCAAGTTCTCCTTTTCATTTGAAAGCAAAGGTTATATAAGCATAATTTGCCAAGATATTTCCCTGTTGTATATTTATCCATGTAATTACAGTAACACCTTAAGTAATCTCTAAAACAAAACTTTATTACAAAATTATTTAGTAATGCTTCCATGAAAGATTACCTTGGTAATTTCTATTTACCAGAGCAACACCCTAACCCTACCAATACAAGTAATGGAAGTGCATGAGAGATGATGTTACCTCCACAGCCTGGACATTAGGAAGTATTTCTTCTCAGAAAGGGTAGTCAGGCATTGGAATGCACTGCCCAGGGAGGTGGTAGAGTCACCGACCATGGGAGTGTTCAAGAAATGTTTGGATGTTGCGTTGAGGAATATGGTTTAGCTGGGAAGTATTGGTAATGGTTGGACTAGATGATCTTCTAGGTCTTTTCCAACCTGAAAATTTCTGTGATTCTGTGATTCTGTGATTTAAATCCATACCAGTGAAAATTATCCAAAATCCATGCAATTCAATGACTTAGTTGATCACTATGGTCCAGTTCAACATTCCAACAGCTCAAAGCTAAAGACGTAATTCACTTTTGCTTTTCTTCAGACAGAAGAACTGAGAGGACTCCGAACCAGGCTTATGTACATTCTAATTTTATCCTTTGATTATTTTCAATAAAAACAAACTATCACCTAGAATTCCCTTAGTATGAACATGGAAAAACAAATGTGCTCATAGATACATATGTGGTAAATATACATGTTTATGAAAACGTTGCCAAAACATGCAAAACTATCAAGAACCATCTGTGGAAATGCACGTCTTTACAGCAGAATGACACCTGATGCTTCTGAGCAATTATTCTTCCAGCATGTCAATTATTACTAAATCAGAAGAGATTTGATTACAAGTTTAAAGGAAGAGAATATTATTCATATCTGCATTCTTATCTTCATGTTTGATCCTAGTGTTTCATTACATTAACTTCAAACAATTAAAATGAAATTGAACATTTTAGTAAAATACTTCCAGCTGATAAGTTACCACTAACATTGGTACTACTACTTTTTAGCAATCACATCTAGAGATATTAAAGTATTTCTGCTAAGTAATACACTTTTCTTTTGACTATTCTATATTCAGGACAAGCATTCTGCACGCCCTACAGTAATATCTTCATAAACTATCTAAAAACCCAGGATTTTTTATTTAATTTTTTAAAGACGCAATTATAAACAGAAGAGATAAGCTATTCATGATGAACATTCATTGTTTGTATGGTATCTACATATACAAAAATTATCCTTCTAGTTTACATATAGAAGGAATGAAAACATAAATGTAAGTTGCTGTACATACTTAATACTCCATATTATACATTAAATAGAGAGAGGAGAGTAGAAGCAAGTAGCAAAATCCCACAGTAAATAATTCAATAAGAAAAAGCTGGTTCGTATTAAGTAATTGACAGGAATTAAAACTTTAGTTTAAATAAGCAAATTAATTATTGAAAAAAATTACTACATACTTGCATGAATATAGAGTAGTTGCCGTGTTTAACAGTATGTAAAGACACTGATACATTTGCAAATACAGACTTCAAAATATAAAGGCCACAAGTTTCCTGACAATCTTTCACTCAAGTAAGAAAACTACGTAGCTCAAATACTTCTCATAAGATCACCCTGAATTCTACCTTCCCCTCTCAGGGAAGTACACATACATTGATTCAAAGTGAATCTGCATCAGAGTTTCAATACATTGCATAAAGTAGAGCTTAGATAGCACACTAATATAAGACTAAAAATGAAAAACCAAAACAGAACAAAAACAAACAAAAGCAAACAATTAAAAAGATGTAAGTACTATGAATGACTCTTTATGTTCCTTTTCTCTCAGTCTTCATGGTACTTACAAATCTGAAATTCAAGCAATCAACAACACATAGTATCATCATTACTATTCATTTTACATTCTTACCCTTTATCCACTGGTTACCCATAGTGTTATTTCTAACAGAATTTGACAGTAAGCAATAACATGCATTGTAATATTAAGCAAGAAATCAATCAACATAGCTTGAAGTTCACTAAAGAATTTCAAAGAACTGGCAAAATCAAAGACGAATTTGAAATAAGTAAAACAAGAATGCATAGTCCAAGACCAAAAGATGAACAACAACACAAACACAAAAGAGTTCCAAGCTTATTTTCCATATCTTAGCTAGCACAAAGCCATTTTACCATAATGAGAATTTAAATAGTTACCCACACCCTGGACAGTGTCACTACACATCCCCAATGTTTCTTTGCCCAAATATACAACTAGAAGATGTAAGTTTATTTCTTGTTCAAAAGTGATGCTTCATGAAACTGTTTCATCTGTAAGCTAATCCTACAAGTGCTTCACTGAAAACAGAGTTGTTCTGTAAGAAACAGTATTAAATAGCTGCTATAAATCCCTCTTGTCACAACTTTTATATATTTGATTTAATTTCCATATTTAAAGTAATTTCCAGTGGTAAATGGAGTACAAGGTCACCATACATATCAACAATAATGTATGTGGGGATATAGAAGAGGAAGGGACAAAGTTGCATTACTTTGTTTGAAAATATTAATTTGCAGCTATCTGATTAAGAACTGGGAGCTTCTCAACAGTAATCTACACCATGGGGTATTGTTGTGCTAATGGCATTCTGTGTAAAGCATTAAAAATTAAACAAATGCCTATTGAAATTATTACAGGTGGTAAATAATTTAATGGATCAGCTTCACACAATGTAAACATTCACAAATTATTTTAGCATGAATTAGTAATCAAAAGCTAAATTATTTAGATTTCTGTTGCAAAAAGGAAACTTAATGAGGATCATAAAGAATTCTCATAAGAGAGCTCCATACTAGAAAAATATTTTCCAGGAAGGTAATTTACTATATTATAATTTATAGTTATAATACTATATTTTTGCAGTCAGGATGATTTATTGTTTGTTTTTACCATAATTAACATTTGAAGTATAGTGATAACCTTGTTGTTTTTTTTTTTTGTATTTTTTTGTTTGTTTGTTTGTTTTTTGTTTTTTTTTTTGGAACCAATATCATAAACACTCGGAAAGTTTTTTCATAAGCTAGACGTATTCTTGGTTTGATTTTCCAGAAGCTGTCTCAAGGAAATGTGAAAATACAGTAATAACAGCCATTACAGTATTTAAAAATATTTACATTGCAATTAATTTTCAATAGTGATATGTTTAAGAGTGTCAGAAATATGAGGCAGAGGAGACAAGTATAATAAGATGTGAGCATCCCAGAACTTAGTCTATTAGAATTTTCCACAGTGAAGACACAACTGAGGGTTTCCCTTTTTTAGTGTTACTTTGAAATCCTGAACTTTGGCATCCTGACACTAGTAGTTTGTTGTTGTTGTTTTGTTTTTCCTGAGGGTAAGTATGCACTTGTGTCTCAGCTGTTTTTAATTTAATTTAGATTCCCAGCATGAGGACAACACTTTACAAATAGATCCAATATAGAAAGGTCATCAACAGATTCCCTGCTAAATGATTCTGAAATGTGTGGTATATTTACTATAACCTAAGAACAGTGAAAAAGCAGTGGCTTTTCAATGTAATTGCAATGACTATTTCAGCTCATAAATTAAGCAACAGAAAAGTTAACTCCACCAATATAAGCTTATTGGAAGATCAGCTTGATGTTATCCAACATTTCACTTGTTTAAAAGTTCATTTATATGAAACAAAATGTCAAAAGAGATTGAAGGGCATTTCCATTCTCAATTAAGCACTAAATGGAAGCTAGAGAGGAAGGTGCTGCACTGGGGAAGGCTGGATGAAGCAATAAGCATTTTCCTTCTTAAGAATATTCATGTAAATTTAGATGGAGACAAAGCTGACCAAACTACAGCACAGTGTTCCTCAGGTCGGAAACTTTAAAGGTTGAACATTATTTATTTTCCCAAGAGGAAAGCTGATGAGGATCAAAGCCATAATTTGAACACTCAGTTTTACATGTCTATCACTATTCCTGTATACAAAAAGTCATTCTTAACTCAAATTGACCTAAAGGAAAAAGTAACAGCACCCTCACATGTACAGAAGAATGATTTAAATTAATCATAACTGTTTTTGTTCTTTTACCTTTCTTTTATCTTTAAGTTTGTTTTCTAATTCTTGTGAACAGTGTTATTTTCTGTGATCTTTTTCCAATACATGTATTAGTGTTGTAATAGACAGGAAAACCAAACACAGTATTTTTCTTGTTGTTTAATACATTTTATGTTAGTTTTGACAATACTTAAACTCTTCAACTGAGTATGCTTAGAGACAAGTAGCATTTCAACTAAGGCAGCTGTATCACAGCACAGTAGAGTCAGTAAAAGTCAAAAAAAGTTCTCAAAGGAAAACTAGTGCCACTAAGCAGCGCATCTCTATGAAAATGAAGTTATAATTGTAAGATTCAGTGTTATAAGTCATAGTCTTGGTAACTTCCAGATTGATAACTTAAGAGTCAATTAAAATTTCTCAGTTGCTACTGCTGAACACAGTCAGGAGATACTCTGAGTGCTTGCCAAAAGTTATCAACTGTTGGTTTTCTATCACATACCTCCTCTGCTGATCATTTTAACTACTCTTTTTTTCATGAACTGTGCTATGACATTTCCCTTCAGACCTCCTCCAAAATGCCTGAGACTGTCCCAGTCTCCCAAATTATTTTTCTACCTTTCATAATAAGTACCTTTCCTTATCTCCAAGATCTCCCTGTTTCACTTTTCCTCCTTTTGAAAATCCTCCTGTACCATTTCTTTTCCAATTTCTACCTCTTTCCTTGACTTACTTCTGCAGTTCATACACTCACCCTTAATTCTTCTTCCATTCTCTGCTTCCCCCAGATATTTGGGGCCAGAGATTTCTCAGCAGTATGCAGTGTCAAGACAAGGGACAAGGGCACAAAATGGAACGGAACACAGGAAGTTCCTTACAAACATGATGCAAAAATTACTTTGAGAGTAACAGAGCACAGGACCATGCTGCTCAGTGGGGTTGGAATCTCTTTCTCTGGAGATACTCATTACTCTGGATGCTTTCCTGGGGGGGAACTTAGATGATTTCCAGAGATCCTTCCCAATCTCTACAATTCTGTAATTTCTTCCTTTTCCTGTGATAAACTCATTCTTTCTTCTCCAGAACTCTGAATTTGCCTCTAAGTATCCTTTTCTCCTACTTGAAAAAGATATATTCTATAACATACCTCTCCTTAGCAGACCTCCCTGTTCTTCTTGAAGGCCATATCTAATGCAGAATACAGTAAGAAAATACATGATTCACATCTTGCCTGTATTCTCTTCATCGTCACTCCATCCTTCCTCAAGCCTTTTACTTCTTACTTTTTGTTAATCCTGTAAGCTGGTCTGTTCCATAAGCTACAGACTTTCTCCCTCCTTCCTGATAGAGCTGCTTCTAAAACCCAAATCATTTTCCCCTCCTCATTCCACCAATCCAGACTGTATAATGTTTATTATATGAGACCACACAACTGGATAAAATTGCTTATGTCTTCCACTTTCATCACAAGCAGTGTTAGTATTCTCTTTCCCAATAGAAATAATTGTTTAGTTTCCACTTCAGACAAATTCTCTCAGTAGTGATTTTTCTCTTAAACATTTCTAAGCATTAAAACCTGTTTTCATATAGCTCTACCTTAAAGCTCTTTCATGTATTTCCAACAACATGTTAAATAATAGGATTGTTCAAAATCCTTTTAAAATAAAATGAATCTGTTAGGCATCCTTTGAAACAGAATGAAGGTACTAATCAAAGAAGATTTCTGTTAATCTCTCACAAGTAATTTGCCAGTAATCCTCAGCTGATAAAAGCAAATCTGTGAAGGGTAGGCTAGTTCTTAGATTAGTTCTTCAAAGAAAAAGACAGTTTTTGTTTTGACTTCCAGATTTAATAGTGAAAGATTAAAGTTAGTACACATACAGCTACATGTACAGCAACTTAATAAAAATAACTAAGAGAAGAAATTTAAGTCTTTTAACGATTTTAATCATCAGGCATGTAACTGGCCTAAGGTGTACAGCCCCTACTGTTGAGGAAAAGGAAATTTGCAAATGTTCATTTTGCATTATGCATCTCCAAATTTCAGGAATACTTAAACATAGGCTTAACACCAATTCTGGATTTGCTGTGTAATTTAGACTGTAACATCTTCACTTCTAGCAGTAGTGTAGAAGGTTGGAATATCCCACTTCACTAGAGGAAGTAAGATATGCCTGTACTCACTGTGTGGAAACTATTAAGAGACTGAATATGGAATTCCACAGTGATATTTTTTACAGTAAAAATGAAGGGAATGCTTAACATTGGCAACAGCTCCAGAGAGAGTCAAAATTCACTGTGTGAGGTTAAAGAATATATTCAGAAAGCACAGTAGCTTAAGGAAAAAAGCTTCTACCGCAGAAGAAAGTATTCTTGAACACAACACTATTTTCTGAAAAAAGAACTTTTCACTGATTATGTTAAAAAAAATAAATAAAAGTCAAGACAGGACATGGGTGCTTTCTACATTTACTTCATTCGTGTTGAAATGTATTTTCCCCATGTAGTAAACATACAGTATTGAGTTAAAGCTGTTCTGACTTTAATAGTAGATACTGAAACTTTTGTTCTCAAAGAAGAAGGTACCTCTTAGAAAGATAACTTAAAATGCCTAAATGCCTATATGGAATAACAGAGGGGAAAATATTCACCAAAGATAGAGTATGCATTCCCAAATTCTGCAACAGCACTTTGGTACGCTTATAATTGGTGCACAAATTCATTTCACAGAAAATGACTTCTATATTACTTCAATTCTATTTTCTGGACTGATCAAAATGTTTTTTACTTTGGAAAAAATATATAGATATATGACTAGTTTGAGAGAAATACAGTATTTGGTGAAGTGCAATAACTTGTCTTCCTACAGCAGACATCAAATTTTTGCTACGTGAATTCCTGAGACTTTAGCAGACAAGGCCCTTGTAATTAATAATGTCACACCAACATCTGCAGTTCCCTGCTTAGCACTTCAAGCTTCCTTCAGGCATTTTTCTACTTTCATTCAGTAGTAACACAATGTAGTAGTGTGTGCTAGTATCTTTATCAAATCTTACCCTTAGGATTTTATGAAGAGGTGGTAACTACCAGATCTTTTTCACTTTCCAATTTTTTCTTATAAGTATTTATTCACTTGTTTGCTAGCAACTCCACAAGAGTTGGAAATAAATTTTTTTTTGTGTGTTTGATAGCCACCATCTATTCTACAAAGCAGTGAAACAACTTCTGAGAAGTTCAAAAGTTCTTTACAATACCAGAGAATGTATTGCTGGCAAAAGCAATAGGCATATACAAGAAGAAAAGAATAATAATTAAAAAAAAAAATAAAAAATTGAAAGTTAACTCACCCAGCTAACAGTGGAAATCTTTAACAGACAAGTACAGGAGATGTTCTCCCTTTGGAGGCTAACCCTTAATGGAGCCCAGGGCACTCCTGGTCAAACACATGAAAATTGTTTGCACCTGTGCATCCTGGGCCAGCCATACTCCTTCACTGGATGTTCAATCATCAGCTGAGGGTGTGACCTAACAATTCCCCTACAGCCACCATCTAGTCCATAAAGAGAAGCTATCAAAAGAAAGCATAATGTTGAAACATGAAGCTGAAAATCTTAGAAAGGGACAAACATTTAACAAATAAAAGTCACAGAAGAAGAGATGAGCAAAAGAAGACAGTCATGTGCAAATTGTGAAATGTTTTATGGTTTTAATGCTAGGAGGAAGCTTACATTGAGACTAAATCACAGAATTGTAATACTAGATTCAAGATAAAAATGAAATGAATGCCAACCAGAGGGAAAAAAAAAAAAAAAAAAACACAGGAGAAAACATGAAGACACTATGATGGATACAAAGCTGGGGAGTCATTCCTTCATTTCTCAGAACTAATTGGATTCCTGAAAAGCAATCAGATGATTGATGCCTGAAGGTGAAAACAAAAATTATCCTTAAGAGTCTGCTAGATGGCTCACAATGAACTATGTAAAGCAATGGACCCTGACAAATTAAGAAGTCATCCTTACATAGACATTGATAAAATACTTGTACAAAATCTACATATACTAAAGGAGGATGCCATTCAAATTCCACATAACTATCATATACGGAGAAAAAAAATGACAGTACAACAAACTTCAAATTTTAACTGTTTTTTGTATGGAACTTGTCAGTGTAGCTGGATTAGAGAGATGCTTGGAGAGGCTCCCAGACAGTCTATCTGACTGGAATTATTTTTTTCAAGCTTTGGAAGAATTGAATTGTCCTCATTAATTCTTTCTCCCACATTAATGCACATTAATCCTTTCTCCCAAGAAATGATATAAAAAAAGTCATAAAAAAGGCACAAGAGTACTTTTTTTCTTCCTGAAGGCTGTAATCAAAGCAATACAAAGTACCTCACCTCTTCTTCCCCAAAGAAAGAGGAAAAAAACAATCAAAAATAATTCTAACAGAATAATTTTGTAAACTATCGTGCTTGAAGAATTTGGTCTGAATGCTGAAAAATTCAACATGCAAAACTGAAATTCTTATCAAATATTAGAAGTACTATGATAAGATTACATAATTTCTGTAAATCAAATAAAAATGTACATGCTAGCAATATAGATGTTCCCATGCAATTGTTATAGCAGCTTGATAATTAGGAGAATTAGTCTTAACAATTACAAAGTCAACAAAGTCAAAAAAGAATTGTAGAATTTACCACTTAATTATTTACCATTTTGTTAGAGGTATTAATTTTATCAAAAGTTCCATTTCTTTGGAAATAACCCTGATAATATGTTTTGCAACTTTTATTAAATTTAAAAATGTAATTTTTCTGTAAGGTAAATCCTGAGGAGAGAGAAAAAAAAAAAAAACATCACACCTACTAACTTAATACCCCTACTTACACCCCTACTAACTTTAATGCATTGTATATTTGCATGCAGGTCTCCTTCATGGTAACAGAATACCTGATGAATAGGTGAGAACATAAGTGAAATTCAGGTCTCAGTTTTTCTGAGCTCTTAAGGATAAAGTTAAAATAATAATAATAATAATAATAATAATAACTTAGGAATACAGTGGTAAATTACTTAATAGACATTTTAAAGCTATAATTAATGATGAATTCACAAAATTACAGTGTAATTTTAATAGACAATCTTAGGTTGAACTGATAAAAAAAGAAAGTAGTGTATTAATTTGACAAAGGAGAGTGTTGAGTGGGTATGCTGCTAGGAGATGATGTTGCGTGACAATTTCTTTGAAATGAGATAGAGATCTGGCTGAATTCTCTTAATTCCCCTTCCCTCCCCCCACTTTTATTTATTTTACTTTAAAAACCAATTAGTCTGATTTGATTGAGAAAGAAGAGCCAACAACGGATGTGACCATGCCTCTCATTTTATTATTATTTTTTATTTATTTATGGCTGTCCAGGTGCTTGCACTTGTCACAGATCTTTTTCAGCATTTTCATGAGCTTCTAAAGAGACCTTTTCATTCATTCTATTGTGTTTTCCTTCATTGGGATCAGAGCATCTGCATTTAGAAGGTTTTCATTTGTCTCTGAAGTACAATCGCATTAAAATTCTTTTTCACCTAGTCATCTTCATCTACAAATGCACAGTTTTATGAGCAGCAACTGAGCTTCTCATTCATCTTTGGCTTAGGGAGCCTTGGGTACTCTTATGAAAGTTTTCAGTTTGAATGGAAATTCTTTTTTGAAAGATTCACATCTTTTAGGTAAGCTGGAGAATTCTGCTTAATTACTAATCCATTGGATACTCATTCTCTTTATTTTGGTCCCATGAATATTTGTTAATGTTCAACCTTATAAGTTGTCCATCTGTCTCCTTCAGGTCCTACAGACATCAGCATCACGCATCTTTTTCCGTCTGACTATGCTTTCAGAAATGTTTCCTTTTCAAAATCAACTGGTGATAATTTTCTAACAGCAACTGTATTTGCAATTTCCCCTTTAACAAGAAAAATTATTTAACTTCCAAAATCAAAAGAATCACTTAGTTCTCCAGTATACTTCCCAATATACTTAGTGTAATTAGATTGTGTACCCAATAAAAAGGTCAGGAAGGCCTGCGACTCCTGATAACATCAACAGAACCATTAAAGACAGCTATAGCAGCAACTCCAGTCATAATAAATGCCCATTACATTAAGCAATATATAAACATGATAAAATTACAGCCCTTGAGCCCATTCTTTTTCTGTCTATATTCTCCTTTTGAGGTTGCTGACTTGTCATCAATAGAAATCAATACAAAGGCTGAAAGATGTTTCTATATGGAAATCATTTATATTACAAAGAAGGTGAGTAATTTAGAGAATATTTGCATATTTAATTATTTTTAATGGGCAAATAAGCACCTGGCATTTCTAGCTGCAGCTTAATCTCTCCATTTAGATGTAAAATAGCACCATTTACCATTTATTTTTGCAAGCCTATAATACCAAACAAACATCGTGGTTTCTTCAATTGTTGTGAATGGACAATGTCCAGCTTTTAGTACTGTATGTTCATCTGATCAATAGGTCAGAAGGGAAAAAAGTAACTACCCTACTTAGTCTTTTGATCTGCCCTTCAAAATTCTTTACCTTCCATCTTAAAATATGTAGCATTGCCTTTGTGCTTCATCAAAGTTTAAAATATTCAATAAAATATTGTGAAGGCATTCAATTTCACTTTTTTTTTTTTTTTTTTCAACTTTTATCTCTATTGTAAAACATTTTTTTTCCATCCATAGAACTTCTGTTCTATTTTAAAAACAGTGGAAATGAATCTCTTTTTCTCTTTGCAGAATTCTTTCAATACATTAAGAGGTAACATGCAGAGATTGAAATGAACAACTTATTTTCATTTTAGAATCTCTAAAATGTAACCTATTGATAGAAAGAAAAATCACACACTGACAAATCACATTGTAATACGACAAATATTCTCCACCTTATGAACTTCAGTGTCATGTCAACAAGTTGAAAGCCAGCAAATACTATGAAACCAGGGTTAAAATTTGAGAAGGTGAGGAGGAGATAGATTAATCTGTCAAGTGTCTGTTTATTTAATTAAGAAAAGCAGAATTGCCTAAAATAGTACACAGGTCGAGTAAGTAACTGCTTGCCACTTTAGGAAAGTCTAAAAATCCATGAGCCAAATTCTTCTCAAATTTGTTTATTTATTTATTTCCTCCTTAAAGCACTAAGCAAGCTTTTTATTCCCAGAAACTTGGTAAAATGCAAGCATATCCAAAACTTTACAACTACTCTATGTTCACACATCTTACTATCGGAACACATTTAATTGCTCCATATAAGCTGATGAGGGTATGAAGAATATCTGAATTAAAATTCAGAGCCAGACAAATTAAATTAATATCTGGTATCAAACTTTTACATACTGAAAACGTGGTGCAACAAATATACCTCAGCAGAGTGACAGAAAACTTAAATGCTGCTTAGATACAGATTCAAAATATACTCGTGATATTATCATTCTGTTAGATTATACAGCAGACTGATTGTATGAATTTCACAACAGTTAAACAGGAAGTGATTTCAGAAAATAGATTGTGATCTCGTATAACTACAAAAATTGCTATGCAAACTTTTAACGTGCAATAATTCATTAGCGTACTGCGAGTACATAGGTTGCTCTGAAAGTAATGCCTCCTGTTTATTTTCATGAAAACCATAACAAAGACTTCAATAGCGCTTCTAGAAAGAACATATTCTCAGCTACAAAACACTATTTTTCAATGTAGTTACCACCATTAGCTATGTATTTTCACCAGCCTGCATGCTGCACTTGTAAAAATCTGGACCAGAATAAGAGTCTCATAGTTTCACTGATGCCACGATAGCGACCCTGCTGAAACAAACTACTGACCACCTCTCAGTCCTCACATCCACTGTTTGGTCTCTATAAACCTTCAGTAAGTGGTGGAGAATATCAGTGGGTGAACATTTTTCTGTTTTCATATGTGCTTCCATTGCAGTCTATTTTGTCAGCCTGCCCTTCTGCTGCCATCTGTCACACAGCAACAAAATATAATGGAATACTGGCAGGAAGGTTCAGCCTCAACTGCCATACCACCAACATCCAACTGTGGAGAAACATAATAAAATAGGAGGCACTACTTTCAGAGAAGCCCTTGTAGATCTAGTGATGACTTGGATAATATTACTTTTATTCATAAATATTTCCAGTGTTATTCAAGGTGCAAAAGAAAAATCTCATTAAAACAAACAAACAAGCAAATAGAACTGCTTTGTGACTTAGAAAGTGGAAAAGAAAATGTGGTTTTGGTTAACTGTCATTTTGTTTTGTATTCAATCTTTCTAAACTGGAAAGAAAAATAAAAATAAGTAAATAAATAAAAAGACAGAAACACTTATTCTCCTGTTTCAGTTTGTTCTAGATGACCTTGTAATGGAAGTATAAGATAAGTTGAAAAACAGTATTTAAGAGCAAGGATGATGTGAGGACTGAGAAAAGGAAGCACTGGTTTTGCTTGCTTCTTAAATTACGTCTGCTTCTTTTTCTGAAAGATCATCACAGGAGAAATATTAACATCTATTCACTCCCTGTGTTATTTACAACATAACAATACTGTTAAAATAAAAGCATTTACCATGAAGAGCATGAAGAGATTCTTGTCTCGGTCATATCTGTCAGGACAAACAAACTCAGTTTTGTTGTTCCAAGCCATTCAGCAAATAAAAGAGAGAAGGAAACCACTGAACACCTGATTTTCAGTTTTCCAAAGGACAAAAAAAGAAAAAGCAGATAGGCAATTAGTTTTGCATAAACAATGGCTTTGTTCCATTGGAATTTTTAAATTATTGTGTTTTGTTTGTGCTGGATTTTTTATTTATTTATTTGTTTGTTTTTTCTGAAATAGCCTATTCAACAATTACATGCTTAAGACGCTGCTTGGCTCTATAATTGGGTGTTCCTGCTCAAGAACTGCAAAAACTGGAGAAAATGTTAATATGTAAGAGGAAAGAATCATAAAGATGTTACTTATTTTTCATCAGATTCTGAAATGTCAACTGTGTGACAAAACAGTGTGCTAGGATTACACTGAAATCATCAGTGAAGAATACATAAATCACTTGTCTTTTCCCAGTTACACAAACACTACAATTTCTTTTCCAGACCTACCCCCAAACTGTTTTCCAAGCATGAACTGCTGCATAACTCTCAGGTCTACTTGCCATCTGCTGGGCATGGTAGGGAACAATACCCATGCATAAAATTGATTCCTAGGCAAGCCAGAAGGAACATGCTCTCTGCCATCACTGGATGTGGGCAGCAGTTTGCAGCACATCTGACAGGGAGGATGGTCTCCCCAGCCATTTCCTCTTCCAATAGCATAGTCCCTCTCCTCAGTTAGGGTGCCTGCAACCACAACTATAACTGCTGAATGTCCTGTTCTGTACTAATAGTTAGAATGTGAAAAATTAGCTATAAAGAATATTGAGTCATCAAGGACATTTTTAAAGGTCTTTCTCATGCGTTTTGTGTTTTAGGCTTTTTTCTTTAGTATGGCTTCCATTCCACATTGGGTTTTGGTCCCTTTGCTACTGTTAAATCTTTCAGCTACTCTTCACAGCAAGGAATCTTTAATTTTAATTATGATTTGTTCCTTTAATCACCTTCAGCTAATCCCAAAGCCTTTTATTAAAAGGTTAGTATTATACTTCACATCTGAGAGACTGAAAAAGAGGATCGGAACTAGGAAGTAAAGTCGTTCAAATCACAGTTCAGCAGTCATAGTTTCATGCATTTCAGTAGTTAAGCATAATCAAACACAAAAACAAAACCATAAAGCAGTCTTTTGTACTGGTTTAGGCTTAATAACAGTTTTCTCTTGTGTAGTCTAAATGTCAAGCCATGCATCAATTGAAAACATTCCTTTAAGCTACTTCCACCAAACTGACATTTATGAAGGATCAATATTATGGACATATGAGAGAATCACAGAGTTGCATGAGTTGGAAGGGACTTCTGGAGATCATCTAGTCCAAGCCCCTGCTCCTTGTCTTCCAGCCTGTGACCATTTTCCTTTTACTACTCTGGATAACAGTCCCAAGACTGATGTTAATCTGCTATGTTCAAAAACTCAATTCTTGGAAAGTTCAGTTTGGAGAATGAAAGGTATTTTACTATTTGATATTATTGTTAAAATATTTTTTAAATTTGAATTTATTCCAGAATAAAGTGTCCCATCTACTATGCTTCTACTTCAACCCTGTAAAACAAACAAACAACAACAAAAACCCACAGCAATGCTTCAGAAGTCTCCGTTTCAAAGTTATCATAAAAATTAAAAAAAAAATCCTGGATTAATGTTCTTGGTTCCATAGATCAGAAGGCATGGATGAATTCACCAAAGCCACACTTTGCTTTCAAAAAACAGAGGATATCAGCTTCCTAATAAAGTGTTTGCAATATAGTGTTATATTACAAGTTTCTTTTAGGATATTTACATTGATGAAAAGGAGAAATCAAGCTCGAACACTGCATTCCCTTTGATTACCTAGTATGATTCAAGCTCCTGTAAATCTTTCATAGTTAAAAATAAGAATAAAAAATGAAAAACTATAGAGGAATAAGCAATACAAAGGAGGAATGAAAACTATAATACCTAAAAAAAGTCCAGTCCTTCAGCAGATGATCAAAGTAAATATCATAAAGATTATAGTTATGGCTGGACACTGAAAAAAATGGGAATAAGAATACATTCTATGTGTAATATCTGAATTCTTCATTGATGTAGAAAAGAAAATACTAACATAACACTCTAAATCAAATCCTCTTTATAACCACAGAATGTCACAAAACCCCTAGGATGAAAAAAATCATAGGAAAAAAATCCAACGCAATAAATGCACAGAAAATTCAAGTAGTACAGATAAACTTTCTAAACATTAATGTCCCTAATTTACCTTTTTTATTTCATTTATCAGATTTGAAACATTTAGAATCATAGACAAACATTATGAATTACAATAAAAAACATAACCTAACCAACTTTCACTAAGTTGAAACAAGTCATACTGTGAGCAACAGAGCAAGGGGAAACTCACCACTCTACAGATCTGAGTTTTATAGTTGATTACGAGCTACAACTGAAGTTCCTTTCCTGGCAATATGTAGAAGTTTGATAACAGATATTAATTTAATTTGTCTGGCTCTGAAATTTAATTCTTCATCCCCTCATCAGTTTATATGGAGCAATTAAATGTGTTCCCATAGTAAGATGTGTGAACATAGAGTAGTTGAAAAGTTTTGGATATGTTTGCATTTTACCAAGTTTCTGGGAATAAAAAGCTTGCTTAGTCCTTTAAGGAGGTGTCAGGGTTCTGTAATGTTGCTGTCAATATTCCACATCATAACATCATGTGCAGTATGGATCATTAAAAGTTCATACTCCAGTTCCATGGAATAACAACATCCCGAATACTCAGCTCTCAGAAAAAAACTGTGTATCCCAGAGGACTTCACGGCCAGAGATAAGCCATGGGAGGAGGACATATATAATCTCGCTCCCAGGCTGGAGCTCTTTTTCTTGGACCCTCAGAGAGTGGGAAGCGTTCCAGCCGTGCCACCTAGAGTACACAGTAGTCCTCTTGGTTTTCAGGGACTCTCTCTCTCTGTTTTGTTCGATTTATTAGCCTCAATCATACTGTACTATATTGTGTTATCTTGTATTCCGATATCATATTTAGTAAAATAAGTTTTTCTCCTTAGATTGCTGCCGCTGTTCTCTTTTCCTATTCCCCTTTTCCTTTCCCTTTCAGGCCACTTTATCATTCTCATGACCAAAACACACCATCAAAATGAAACAGGAAAGCGAATCTAAAGTTACATAAAAACGATATTTAAGTTATCTGAAATTGTGACTGTCAAATAGTGCGTATCTGCAAATTTCCCAAATACCCTGGGTGAATGCTAAAGACGTTACAACCAGTACCAACAGGTGACCTTACTTCAATTTGTTCATATATTATTAAAGTCCTTCATATTATCTTGTGTAATTATATTCAAACTTCTGAGATATATGTTAATATTTTACCTGATTGCTGGACCTCATCTTGACATGTATGGATATTTTAGTACACTGAACTGTACTAAAAATGCTTGTCATGATCTGTGAGGCAAACATACAGTATATTGACAGAAATAGGGCTTGGTACTTTGTACAGAAGAGATGGGTAGAATGTTTTGTACCATCATGACTTGAGCAAAGTGAGCACACTTTGAAAATAAGTGTAGTGAAATAATATTAACCTATAAAAAGTTAGTCTAGGATGCTCAAAGACAGAGCAACATGAATTACAAACTGCTAGTGAGAACATTTTAAAATCAGGGAATCCTTCAAAGAGTAGTCAGCACATGCAACTTAATCTTCAGAACTTCAGTTTAGATGTCTGCTATGAGAAATGGAGCAAATTGCAAAATAAAGAACTGCTCCCCCACAAGAAAAAACAAACAAAAGCCCACAACTGATTATTTAACCTAGTAAAAACAAAAAAGTTAGTGTATCAAGCATTTCATTCACATACCAGCTTTCAAGGCAAACACTAGGAAAAATCTGAGAACAAACTATGACAGAGAGAAATTTAAGTTCTTAGATCAAACCATCTGTCAGGTTGGTCAGACACTAGTGCTAAAGTCTTCACCTGTCTTCTCATACTCAAAGCATCCCGGTGAGATAAGAGTCAGAAAAGTACCACATATTAAAAGAAACTGATTCTTTAATGTCTAGGCTTTAGAAAAGAAATTCTCCAAAGAGTACATTGAGAATGGAATATAGATCAGATAAGCAATTGGAATTCATGGGGGTAACCATCAAGAAACAAGAAAAGGTACAGGTAAATTACTGGATAGATACAGAGAAAAATAATGATCTCCACCTTGTAATCTCTCATTTCGATCTAGACTAATTTATTGCTCAATTAGTGCTCACTTGGAATGTGAGAAATATAGACTTAACTTGCTTCAGGACAAAGAGATGTCTGAACTTTTTTGTCTCATTTCATTCACAGGTGGTCTAGGGATTGCATGAAAACACACACTAAACTCACCACTTTGCTTTGCAATCATCTTGTTGATTTTCAAAGAATTATTATTTATTCTCAGAAGGATTGATTGAACTCGTCTTCTTACCAAAGCAGTCACCTGCTAGAACTTTGCAGGAATACTTAACATCTGAATCCCATTTTAGATAGAAGGTTGAACTGTGCTGCTCAAACTAGGAGCAGATCCCACCCCTGACATTCAAGGGGACTTTTGGGAAGAGCAGACAGATGTCTACAGGTCATCAGGACATGAACACAAGATAGGTGTCAGACGATTGCCATTTTGCATCTTGGCTTCCCACTTCCACCTAGACATTACTTTATCATCAGCTTCCTTTATTGACTTTGTTCTTTGAGCTTTCAGATTTTAAGGCATTTTTAAGAAACATAGTTTTGACATTGCTTCTCTTAACAGACCTATTTAGAAAATTTTCACTGTGCTACCAAGGGTAGTTGCCTATACTATATATGTTACTGTGCTGAGTTGATCCAAACAACTGACCACATTCCCAATCTGTCACTTTCTCACTGCCCGCTGTTGTGATGTGCTAGAGAAACAAAGGACAACAGCAAGAAACTCAAGGGTCAAAACAAAGAGTGAAATATGAGAAAAGATGTGTATAGAAGCAAAGCAGAATAATTATTACTACTTCTCAAGGTCACACAGATATCCAGCCACTTCCTGGAGCAAATGTTATAACCACAAATATATTATCATCTGTAACCCCTACTCTTATTTCTTTTCCTGAGCTTTTAATCCTGACCATGACAACCCATACAGTACTGGAGTATCACACGTCTAGCATGGCAAATTCCTTCAGTCAATTCTGGTCATCTATCCTGCCTCCACCTCTTGCCCTCCACCAGACTAAATTGCAATAGGGAAAGGGTGGGAAAATCTTGATACTGTACAAGTACTGCTCAGGACTAGTCAAAACAAGGGTTTGTTACCAATACTGTTTGAGTACCTAATCTAAAATACAGCACCATACCAGACTGTTGTGCACAAAGTATACTCCATTGCAGACACACCCAGAAAAATAACTCTGGATTGCTGATCAGGCTTTCATACATATTCACTGTTAGAAAGATAACATCAGTGTATACTCCTGTTGGAGGTGATTACTTGATAGGTCAGATTCTGAAAAATGTAAAGGTGAATCCATACTTACAATAGGGTAGGAGATGGGCTTGAAAAACAAAGAGACAAACAAAAAAAGAAAATAACAAAATACGCCCTGCTATCAGAATAATGCTTGGATAATGGAAAACAAAAATGCTGTTCAATATGGAAAACTAATATACTATTTTTTAAAACACACTATGTTAAGGAAAAAGTAAAACAATCTCTCTCTCCAATAGTTTTATCAGGTGTTAACAGATGCTTTCAGAGAGGAATCAAGCTCACCTTAATTTTTGTTCCATATAATTTACCTCTGGAACCTCAGTTAAAAATTTATTCAAAAGGAGCTTTATGTGTGCTATAGGTTAATAGCAAAAAATGTATGCCTGCTTTAACTAAACACATATGTTGCAAGGCTTGTTTATTACTCCAGTTTATAGGAGATAGGGGAGGTTCTTTGATATATGTATACCCAGCCACAGATTAAGAAACAACATTTCAAATGTTGGTCCAACCAGTTTATTACAAGTCCTAGCTGTTTAGGAAGATGGGGAAGGGAAGGTGGGCGGTAGGAAAGATAGGAAATATAAGCAAGGAGCCTCTGTAGAGAGCAAAAGAGATAGTCACCACCTCCAGTGAGGTACATAGTAGGTCATTTGATCTCAGGAACTGGTCTGATCACCAAGATGGGAGAAAGCCAGGAAGCTTTGCAGCAAGCAAGCCTTGGGGGCTTCTTCTGAAGAGGTTTTCCCCTCAGGGAATTCTCTGTCAAAGGTGTCTTTGGGAGTTTGTCTCCAAAGTTCATAGTTCAGTTAGGGCCTTTTATCCCCCATTTTTCTTTTCTTTTTTTTTTTTTTTCCTTCTTCTTTTTCTTCTTCTTTCAGTTAATGTGATACACCTGACCCAACAGATAAGCCAGCAGGGAGTAGAGCTTCATTTCCATGCACAAGAATTATTGCCTTCTGCAGTGATCAGCTCCTTCAAGCCACACCCCTGAAAAAGACTGCTTGTCCTGCTTCTGCTTTTCTTTACAATCATAAGCAGAGGTACAGTGGCACAGTGACACCCACCATTTCACCCCCTCTGGATAGTTGTCAGTCAGAGTCTTATCACCAGAAAGGCCTCAGGAATCAAACTTTGAGACAAAAAAGAAGAACAGTTTTGTCTTTCACAGCTAGTTATGTTGATCTTTCAGTCTCTCATAGATTCTCATATTAGGATTACCTGCCAATTGCACTTCAGTCACCAGACTCATGCTATGAGTAAAACATTGTAATTGATAAGTTAATTATTAGTTACAAATACAGAAAACAAAGCAAGAGGAAAACAGATATTGGCATTGTCTCACTCCAATTTACAGGAGAGAGGCAAAGGTTCTTTTGATATATTATACCCGGCGTGAGATTAAGAAGAAAACATTCAAATGCTGATCCGACCAGTTTATTAGAAATTATAATAGACAGCTGAGGGGATGGGGAAGAGAGAGCGGCAAATACCAAAATCAGGGTGATGGGGATGGGAAAGTGGGTGATAGAAAAGGTAGAAATGGGCAAGAATTGAGTAAAAGCAGGGAATAGTCACCACCTGGATGCAGCAGCGTCCTGTTGCATGTTGTTTCGTTGGTCTAGGGCAAAACAGGCATAGGGGAGAGAAGCAGCGGAGTGGCAGGCCACAAGCACCAGATCGGTGCAGCACAGAGCAGGTAGTGGAAAGATCAGCAAGGTCTCACAAAGCAGAGTCTCGAGCAGCAAGCCCAGGAGAGTCCATTGGCAGCAGTAGGACGACAATAGAGGAATCTGAGGCCAGATACCAACAAGTTCTTCAGCATGCAGGCGTTCACGTAGTGAGGCATCTGATGTCAGAAAAGCTCCTTGTTCACATAGCGATGCATCTGATGTGAGAAAACCTCCTTGTTCACGTAGTGAGGCATCTGATGTGAGAAAACCTAAATTCATGGTTTGTCCATGCCCTTTTTATCCTCCTTCTTCGTGACATTCCTGGGGGCTTGGTCAGTGTCATGAGATGGCCATCTTCCTTGATATAAGGAAGGACCACTTCATGGCCATTCATCTGCAGCTTATCTCTCTCTCGTTGCCCCTGGACTTGTCCATCTGTTTCCCTCAGACAAAGGATTTCTCATCCCCTGCCTAGGGCTTGCCTGAACTTGCCCACCACCCGCAAACTTTTGAGGCAATAGTGTAAAAAGCATGGCGTCTTACAGGCATTGGATGATAAAAAGAGCACAAAAAAATCCCAATCGCTGATCCTTCAGAGAGAATCCTTATGTGAATTTGCAGCTCCTCACATCTTGTCTACATCTTATTAAATGAAAGGGAGAGGGAGAAGAGGGAGCATTTTTAGTGGCCAACTTAAAGGTTGACTAGAATATTTTAAGAAACAGAATGAGGATCTTCCATTCTAAAATTCAGCAATTATTACAATGCTGTGGGTGAGGTTTACATCTTCAGAAGATGCAAATAATGGATATGATCTTTTAAGCTCTGAAAGATCTAAGTCTGAAGTAATAGAAGGAGCAAAATTCAACTTTTTTTCTGCTGCTTCTTTTATTGTGACCTTGGGGTTCCCACAATTCTTTTTCTAATAACAGAAAACATAGCCATAAATAACAAGCTATTGTTTCATCTCTTTGGTCCTTCTGGACAAATAATAATAACAGAGCGAATGTTTCCCTCAGCTAGTCCTTACCACATTTCTTTAGTGATTAATTACTCTTGAATTATAGGATTCTAAACTTTTCATTAAAACTTATTATTATCTGTTTAATCTCAGTCATGAGAAATAAAAAAGGATAGAAGCTATTAATTAGAGAACTCTGAATAAAATAATTAACAAAGTAAATTGCAAGCAATAACCGTATTTCTCAAAGTATCTACAATGAAATATTTCTGCAGCAGTTTGTAATGAGCTAAATAATTTCTGGAAGAGAAATAAAAAAGGGAGTTAATGTTATTAAATATTTCATTATTCATCTTGGTGACATTTTCATCTCAGTGAGTTAAATGTCCCCCAAGGTTGTAGGACCATAGCCTTGTTTCTGTAGCTGAAGAAGTAAAGTTCTGGAAGTGAGAAAGTTCTAGAGCAACAATGAATAAATACCAGAACTTCATAAAATGTGAGATCACAGCTCCAAACAGAAGGAAACCATGAGCTCCTCTTCAGGGTCATTGTTCCAAACAAAGACTGAGTTTCAATGAAGCAGTATAATTTAGATCACTAACATTAGCTCCCCAGAGGATCTACAGACCCTCTCAGAAGTTAACTAATTTCAGTTTCCATTTTTTCAGTATAACAATCTTTATTTGCACACTATATGCTTCTGGCAAGTTCTCTTGTAAATAGGGGGATTTTTTTCAGCTTTCTCTGTCTTGTCATACTGGAAAGTCACTTTTAAGGGAGTCCAGCATTTAAGTCATTCACAAAGATAGAAGGAATGAAATTCTGAGAGCAGGACATGAAATTCTCTGCAGTAGCAAGGATAAGAGTTTGAAATCTGCTTATTCTGCTCTTGCTCTTTTGACTTTGCATATCAACTCTTCTAGTTGCAAGCTGCAGTTCACAGACTAAAACAGGAACATTTCTCGTTCCTGCTACACCAAACAAGGAAAGGAAATGACTGTTTTTGCATATGTCTATAACTTTTTTCTTGCTTCTTTCCAGTAGTTGTCACAAAGCAAATATTAGAAGAATCCCCAGACTTGAGTAATATCTATTTGACTACCTTCTCATTCACACAAATTAAAAGACATGCTACTGCACCTTATTCTTAATCACAGTTCACTGAGAAGTTACTCAGAGGAAACTACCCTGGCTAAGATCAACCTATGATCCATATGAAGGCTACAGAAGAAGAGAGTCTAAGTTCTTATTTATGCATATGTACATTGTGTAATTTTTATTTTTATGTCTCAAAAATATATGTTAGGCATCACTTTTATTTCCTTTATCCTGTATAAAATTCTTCTACTCATATTCAGGAAAGCAATTATTCTAAATGTCATATGATATATTAGACAGTATAATAGATAGTACTTCAGGAAACCTGATATGCACTCTTCCAGTAACAGCTTTATAAATATTTCTGCTTTTCTTTTATTCATTTAAGTACTGGGGGGTGGGGGAAGGAAGAAAAAAAAAAAAAACAACAACACAAACAGAAGATAAAGCAACAAGAGTTTGTAGCAGTTTTAGACAAACTTTTGCTAAGTGATTTTTCAAATGTTTAATACAATAAATTGCTTTGGAGCAAGGTCTTTCAAGTTCCAGATGAAATCAGGTACACTGTACTACTGTTTTGTTCTTCAGATTACATCTCCATTTTGTTCAACTTGGCAATATAATTAGTAATGATTATATGGCTCTACTACCATCAAACATTCTGTTAGGTAGAACATGCTGTCTTTGCTATTCCTTCAAAACAACAATGTGATTTTTTACCTACTGCCAAGCAAACACGTTACTTAAATGTCATTTCATAAAATTGATTCCCAAAGTATTAATAAAATCATCAGTGGCTTGAAATCCTGTAATCTGATGAACACTTGAGTAACCATATGTTATTATTAGTTCGCTTTTTCTCTTTATGCTGAACATTAATAAAACATATTTACAACTATGGCCCACTTATCTGTGCATCACTAATACACAGTGAATATTAACAATTCAGGGAATATATTTCTACCTCTAAATTTCTACATCTTGTGATAACTGTTTTCTGGTCCTTCACAGTTACCAGTGATGATAATATATTCTATTCTCAACTGCAAATAATACAACTGAAATCTTATATTCCTGTCAAAATGTAGAAGGATGTGAGTTTACATTAGTGAGATTCCCAGAGGAAATCAAAAGACTTTTAAACTTTAAAAGCATCATGTTTTATTAGAATATGAACTGGAATAGTTGACTTCTTAAGCAACAAAAGTTTGAAGTGATGAGGAAAGACTGAATAGACATAAATGATGACTGCACATCTCCTTTCTTGAAGTATTTTCTCCCAGTGGAGTTACAGAAACTTCAAACAGTCTAGTGAGCTGTGCTCCATTCCCCTATGGTCCTCAGGCCATTCCTACCATCAGAATCAAGGTCATTACTTGCACTCCCATACTCTGTGCTTGACCTGTGGGTCTCTCTATGGTTCTAACTTTTAAGATGTCTTGCTCCATGCCTTATGAAAATAACAGTCACTCCCTTCCCTTCAAAATACGTCCTTCAGACTTCTTCATGCCATTTAAACTTGAAAACATAAAAAAAAAATAAAATAGTTCAGGTTGGAAAGGACCTTTAAGATCACCTAGTTCCAACTGCACTGCTACAGACAGTGACACCTCCCACTAGACCAGGTTGATCAAAGCCCCCCCTTAGCCTGGTCTTGAATGCTTCCAGGAAGGAGGGATTTACAACCCCACTAGGGTTGTGAATAAAGCAACCTATTCCAGCAACGCACCACCCTCACAGTAAAGAATTTCTTCCTAATATCTAGTCTAAATCTACCCTCTTCCAGTTTAAACTCATTTTGCCTTGTCCTGTCACTATGCGGCCTTATAAACAGACCCTCCCAAGCTTTCCTGTAGGCCACCTTCACGTACTGGAATGTTGCAATAAGGCTACCCAGAGCTTTCTCTTCACTTGGTTGAAGAGCCCCAGATCTCTCACCCTGTCCACATAAGGGAGGTGCTCCAGCCCTCTGAACAACTTAGTACCCTTCTCTGGACCCACTCCAAGAGCTCAATATCATTTTTTTGCTGGAGGCCCCAGAACTGGATGCAGTACTCCAGGTGGGGTCTCACAAGAGTAGAGCATAGAGGCAAAAATCACCTCCCTTGACCTGCTGGCCATACTTTCCTTGATGCAACCCAGGATACAGTTAGTCTTCTGGGCAACAAGCACACACTGCTGGCTCATACTGAGCTCATATACTAGCTTAAGTATTTTGCAGTATTTTAAATGGATAGTTGAATAAATGAAGGTATGTATCATTTTCATTAAACCCAAAGACAATGAAATGTTTATCTTTGCAGTAAGCAAATGTGTTCTCATTTAGTCCTAGCTAGTCTTCCATTCATTTATCAAAAAGAGTTCACAAAGTAATCATCAATCATCAATTATTAACTTATTTTTACTATTAAAAATCCAGTCTACACAACAGGTAATAAGACATGGAAATTAATTTCATAATCTGTATCTCTTATTTTTCCACCGAAAAATTACTATTATTATTAATAATAATTTATTTTCGCAATCTGGATGGGGGTGTCATTCTTTTCCTATAAAAATGTAGATTTCTCAAATGTGAAAAAAGGCCATTGTATCTGACAATGATGAATTTTGTGACTGGAAAATAACATTTTACCAGAAGATGACATATAGATTTAAACTGCCAACAT
This sequence comes from Excalfactoria chinensis, assembly GCF_039878825.1. NCBI lineage: Eukaryota > Metazoa > Chordata > Aves > Galliformes > Phasianidae > Excalfactoria > Excalfactoria chinensis. Next base: position 63,510,204 of record NC_092826.1, on the reverse strand, counting down.
TAGGCATCTGTATGCAGTCATCAATGTTTTCTCTATGGCAATGTTAAAAACAGAGCTCTGTTTATTAAAAAGCAAAACAAAATCTAAAAATAATAATAAAAGCTTCTAAATTCTTCACTTTTCCAGGAAAAAACAAACAAACAAACAACAAAAACAAAAAACTATGAAGCCCATTCAAGAAACCTTTCCTACTGAGCTCTTTTTAAGAGCAGATCTCTATAATAATACAGTCCCAAAAGCCTACTCAAGAAGTTCGTGTTGACATTTACATCGCTAATGTGCTTACTGCGCTAATACTGCCATGCCAACTGTATGGTGGAATGATACAAAGATGGCAACAAAGGTGGTAACAGATATTCAAAAGATTATTTATAAGGAAAAACTCACCAATATGATGCCTTTGCTGGGAAATGCTGAGGCAATCTCCACCAGAGAGCAGTCTCCAAGAGATCCTGCCTTAGTGGTGGTCAGCCCTTAAATGAGGTCTAGAGGAGGTGGAGTCAAGTTCCACCGCTTCTAGGAGCACAGCTAAATTACTCTCACCTGTGCTCTCACAGCTGACCTGACACTTGCCTCAGCTGATTAATCAGAGGTTCAGGCTGTGATTACCAATTTCCCATACACCAACGTACTCAACTGTAGACAGAAAGGAATGTGTGAGCTGCTGATGAAGGTGTGGAGCCGAGACGCTTTTTGTAGTTTTTCTGCTAGCATGACAGCCTAAATTCTGTGACCAAATGCAGATGAAACTGCTGTCAACACCATGATATTCTAAAGAAAAAGAAGAAGAAGAAGAAGAAGAAAAAAAAAAAAAAAAAAGCATTAAGTTACTCAGATGAGCAAGCTAGTGAGACAGCTTAGATTGGGAAAGAGGATAAAAATAGTCTTGTCTCAGTTCAGAAATCTTAAATTCTTTTACAAAATTGGCCAAATTTCTCACAGGATATATAAAATAGGTTTTCTCATCTTCCACTAAGTAACCAGAAGGAATAAAAAGGTTATAGTTGGACATGCAAAGATTTCCCCCAAAAATCTATTTGTTTCTCATTAAGAAATTTTCAAATAAGTATTTTATCCTGCATTGTGGAGGGCACATAGCTAGACGTGATAAATTACTTGTTGCTTACAAAAAGAGATTAAATAGAAATCAAATTTCCATCATTTAAACCTTTAGAATAAGAGTATTTAAGCACCTCAGTCACCTGCTAAATGAGGAGACAAAAAAAAAAAAAAAAAAAAAGTTCTTCTGCTTAGTAAATAAAATAAAACAGAACACATAAGCCAAACAAAGTCTGAAGTAGCATAGCTGTATATTGTGCATAAGTTTTCCATGCGTACAACTATTTTCAAGGAATATCGCTCACAGACCATTTAAAGGAATAGGAATATTCTACCCCAGAAATATTTTTTTCATACATATATAAATCAGTACCTTGCCATGATACTTATGATTGAGTAACAGATCTGAAAAGAATGGAAAGAGTAAACTGACTTGGGGAAACTCCTCCCATATAACAGTCCATATTATTGCCTGTCAGCTTTTGTTAAATGCCAGATATCAAAGGCTTTTCAATATTTGGCTATTCGGACAGTACATCTCAAATATCACTCAGAGATACAGCAGATATAATAAATAATGTGATTTTCTGAAATAATTCCAAGAATCTTAAATAATGTGAGAACATTTGTCAGCAGAAATTCTGAGACACTACTGAACTACTTGGACTGTGACCCGGGTAGGCATACCCATTCACTATCTCCACTATGAAATTAGCAGATTTACACAGTGTTTTCATCTTTGGAGGTACACTATGTCATATGGCTTTATGATTGTGCTGGGGAAGCTCTTCCATTAGTACCAGTCCAACTCAGACTGAACTTAGGAAAAATACATTTTGCTGTCTTCTTCAAAATCATCTGGTTTCTGAAATGTTTACTTGTTTCTGCTTAAGTAAATAGTCCACAAAATTCTTCTGAGCTGTAGTATTTAAGAAATAAAAAGGTTCCCCTGAACTGTTAACTTTTATGTTTCATCAAGAGTTACAGAAGAAATCAAAGTTAAAAGTTCTTTATGTTATCCCTAAAATTCCAATGGGACGAAATAGTTTTTATACGATTAATTTTTACATTACAAAATGAAGCTTGTCAATCTACATTACCGTATTCAATTTTATAATAGTAATTCTTCAAATAAAGATACCACATCATAAAAGCAAAAAATAAAATTTTCTTACAGCTATAACAGTGATAATAGCATATGTTTTAGATCATCTCGTCAAAAAGGCTAGTAAAATCAGGCAGCTCCTCCATTCAAAATGACAGAGCTTTTATGGTTTTTATTGATTTAAGGTTTAAATATGATAAAATGAAAGAAGCATACTAAAAATTAATGTAAGATAATGAAAACAGTGTCCAGCACATCAATAAGGACTAAATCTAAAAGACAGGTTGGACTTCTCAGAAGCAATGGTTTTAAGAGACATAGTATTAAGAAAGTAAAAGATAGATAGCAGCTACGTAAATCCTAGCAAAGCAGACATGTAGTCTAGAAAAAAACAAAACAAAACGAACAAAAACTGTAGTTTTTATCTCACATATATATATAATTTATATATATGTATAATATATTATATATATTATATATATAAGATATATTATTTATATATGTACATATAAATAAATAAATAAATAAATCAGAAAAGGGAACTGCTTTGATACATTACATCCTGACTTTGATTTGGCTTGTAACCCCTCTTGAAGATGTGGACAGGATATAATGGTGATAACACATTTAACTCGAATGACATGAAAAAAATAAAACCAAAATTAATGAACTGAAAGATAAAGAAAACTTATGTTTATTGTAACATTAGGAGATTAGGGTAATTTCATAGTTACTACTCTTCAAGCACAGATGAGATATATCCCAGCTCGAATTTAACCTGGCCACTGGGGTGAAAAGGAATAACAAACTCTTTTATAAGAACATTAACAGTAAGAGGAGGACAAAGGAGAATATCCACTCTTTACTGGATGAGGCTGGGAATGTGACCACTGAGGATAAGGAAAAGGCGGAGGTTCTGAATGCCTTCTTTACGTCTGTCTTTAAAGGTCAGACCAGTTATCCTCAGGGTACTCCTCTCTCTGAACTGGTAGTCTCGGCTGGGAAGCACGCTAGCCCCCCTGTGATTCTGGAAGAAACGTTCAGAGACTTACTACTCCAACTGGACTGCCACAAGTCCATGGGGCCGGATGAGATCCACCTGAGAGTGCTGAGAGAACTGGCAGAGGTGGTAGCCGAGCCACTTTCCATCATCTACCAGCTCTCCTTGTTGACTGGTGAGGTCCCAGAAGACTGGAGGCTTGCCGACGTGACTCCCATTTACAAGAAAGGTTGTAAGGAGGATCCGGGGATCTACAGGCCTGTTAGCCTGACCTCGGTTCCAGGGAAGGTTATGGAATAGTCTTGAGGGAGATCACTCAGCATGTGCGGGATGGCCGGGGGATCAGGCCTAGCCAGCATGGGTTCATGAAGGGCAGGTCCTGTTTGACCAACCTGATCTCCTTCTATGATCTAGTGACCCATCTGCTGGATGAGGGAAAGGCTGTTGATGTGGTCTACCGAGACTTCAGCAAAGCCTTCGACACTGTCTCCCATGGTATTCTCCTGCAGAAGCTGGCAGCCCGTGGCTTGGATGGGTACAATAGTAGTGCATAGTTCCTATAGAAAGTTCTTTGATTTATTTGTATAAAATTCTGCTTTAGAAAGTGGGTCACCTAAGAAAGCACTGATTAAATGCTTTCAACAACAGTAGACTGAAAGTCAGTGCAGAACCCTGCAAATTAGTATTTCTCCTCCAGTGGTCTAACCAACTAGCAGCATCTGGAGCTACAACTCATCACTTCTTCTCACTCTTTCTTAAATCATAAAATAGTAGGGAAATCTTCACCTCTAGTATATCTTGCACTATATATTTAAGGGCAAAGGAAAAATAATATGGAATATTTGAATCACTGAATCATTATGGTTGGAAAGGACCTCCAAGATCATCTAGTCAAACTGTCCACCTACCACCAATATTTTTCCAGTGAACCATGTCCCTCAATAAAGCATCTAAGTTTTTCTTGAACAACTCCAGGGATGGTGACCTAACAGCCTCCATCGGCAGCCTGTTCCAGCATCATACCACTCTTTCAGAGTATATATTTTTCCTCGTATTCAACCTGATTTGATGAGTAGGTAACGAGGTTTCATGTCTTTTTTTCCAGTATAATTCCTGGTAAACTCATTTCAATTGAAACACTGAAAGAGCAGCAGGTTGCCTTTGAACTAAGGAAGATAAAAAGAATTTCAAAACATGTACAGTAGCAACCACAGTCTGCTAATGAAATAGTTTAAGTTTCTTCCTTATTAAACCATCTAGTAATGGTATAATATTATGCTCTGAACAAGTTAAAATAATCACTTAATTTGTCACTGGAAAGAAATGTGGCTGTTCTGTTGCTCTTGTTCCTGATAATAACCACTATCTATTTGCAAGCTATTCCAGAAGAAGTTTAATTAATTGCCTAAATCTATTCAGCTGAAAAGCTCCTCTTTCTTCATTCTTTCACCTTCTTTTTAAGAGAATGACTTTCAAGTTACACTTTATTTCAATTGCAAATGAGTTCCAGCTTACTGGATCTTTAAAGAATTCATAAATCTGAAAGTGCATCAGTCAGATTTGACTTAAATCTACATATTGAAGAGAGCTCTGCTACATTATTTCAAAGTACCTCAGGACTCTTGCTCTACTGATATTTGGCAGTGTATTGAATTCCTAGCAGATGTTTTTTACAGTCTTATGGCTTTTGTTTTTTGTTGTTCTAACATAGATTTAGTGGCTCTAAATAACTCCAGTATACCCTAAAGAGAACTTTTTGACCATTAAACCAGCAAGGATTTAATTACTACAATGCCGTGTTTCCTATTTCAAGCATTAAAGAAACAAACATGGGTAAGCCTATGCAGTTATGTATCAAACTGATCATGTTCACATAAAATGTATGTACTAGTTGTGCATTAAAATCTAATCTTTGTTCACTGTAGACCCAAAACATACAATCTCATGTTTCTAATAGTACATTTCTCATAACTGAGTTCCTGAAATGTTTCACAAATATTTTATTGTTAAAAGAGAGCACTGCACTGGAGAAATAAATGAATGAGCAGTATTATATGAATGCTTGAAAGTGTCTATGTGTTGGTTCAGTGCTGACAGAGAAAGGAAAAAGAAATAGGGCATTAGGTCAAGCTTCTTTCTCTCTCATACTAAACTTATATATATATAGTGATGAATTTCAGTCACATCTGAATAAAAGAAGAGCTTTCCAACTGACACTAGGACAACATGTTAAGATTTCCCAGTAGATTCTCCTTATGTAGAAATAAGTGTATTAGCTAATTTAATGAAAATGTCATGAAAAAGTGAGTCTTGAGTAAAATAGTAGAATCACATAATTTTTCTAGTTAGAACAGACCCTTAAAAGTCATTTAGTTCAACTCTCCTGCAGTGAAAAGGGAAATCTATACCTAGATCAGTTTGCTCAGAGCACCATCCAGCATAACCTTTGAATGTCTCCAGGGATGAGGCCTGCTCCAGTGTCTCACCATCCTTATTGCAAAAAAGCATTTTCCTTATATCCAGACTTTCCTTGTATCCAGAATCTTACCTCTTTTAGTTTGAAACCATTTTCCCTTGTCCTATCACAACAGACCCTGTTAAAGAGTTTGTCCTCTTTTTTTTCTAATATCTTTTAGATACTTAAAGGCCTCCCCAAAGACTTCTCCAAACAGAACAGCCCCAGCCCTATCAACGTGGCCTCGCAGGGGAGATGTTCCACCCCTTGGATCTTTTGTGGCCCTCCTCTGTAATACACTCCAACAGGTCCGCATCTCTCCTGTACTGAGTATTCCATATCTGGATGCAGCACTCCAGATGAGGTCTTACCAACAGAGCAGAGGGTGAAGATCACCTGCCTCAATCTGATGACCACACTTCTTTTCATGCTGCCCAGGATTCGGTTGGCTTTCCGGGCTGCAAGAGAACATGATTTGCCATGTACCTCTGAATTCATTTCATTAGGGAGTAAGAGACATAACAAACAGCTTGAAAGAGAGAATTATTTTATGACTATGTTATTATTTTATTGTGTTTTATTGTAACATTCCTATTTAATTCAAGACAATGGCAATGTAAAGTGTTCTCAAAATGGATGAGAATTTAAAACTCAGGCATGCTATCATGGTTAGTGTTCTTGTGTATGCTCTTAACAATGTAAGATGATTAAATTTAACTTAGTCTGCAGTGAAAGTTACAGAGTAGGAGATAAAGACTACTAAGTGTAACTAATAGATTGGCTATGAATAATTGAAATGTAATTATGCTCATTTCCACTGTTATTGATATATTTTCTTGGAAAACAAAGAGGTAAAATATTGCACCTTTGAGTGACTGACAGAAACTGGTGAATAATTTGTCAGAATCAATATTAGAAAGATCCTTGTTTTTTTCAGAAAATAAATACCGAATTATGGAGATGTCTGTGAGGGTCCTGAACAACTCTCTTACAATGCAATATTATTCTTTAGTCTTCCTCAGGAGGAAATGTCCCCATGCCCCCAAGTCTCTCCATTATTTTACATACATTCTTCCCAAAATTATTCCACTTAGAAAAAAGTCAAGCTAGATAATTAAAAAATTAGAGAGTCTCCTCTCCCATAAAGGATGACAGGAAAGGAGTTATTATGAGAATGTGACTCAGTTATTATTCTCTGAGGTGATCAGCTCTGTTGTAGATGTGTTCTCTCATTCTCCTTATCTGGGAACAGCAGGGAGAAGCTCAGTGTTGAAAAAAGCATGGTGATTATGCAACCACAATGACCATACTGAGGTAGAAACCCAGAATGGGAGGCTACTATCATCCCAGGCTGATGCATGCACTTAGACTGACCTCTTGAGGAGGGAAAAAGCTGCCCATTTATCAAAATTCTAGAATGTCAAAGTTGCCATAGGGCTTAAGGAAAGGAGAGCATCAAGGGTCCATTGTGCTCAGCCTGATGAACTTTTCAATCATGTGACCAGGTTGTGAGATGAAATTACCAGTTTGAGAAGTATCCAGCAATCAGAGAGAGAGATTGATAACTGCTATCTTTCAGTAACACAGACTCACAGCCCTGCCTTAAGTTCCGCCAGATGGGAGAAGCTAAGCCAGCTTCTAATAAGATCACAACAACACATAAGACAAGGAGACTGTAACCTCATGTCTGCACATAGCAGAAGGTGTACTCTTCCCCCTCCCATGATGTACCCCTATGAAACAGACACAAGTTGGAAAGAAGAGAAGGTGTGGGGAAGAGTTCAGAACCAGGAAGGGGCAACCACACTGATTTGGCTCAACCAAGGATCCACATGATGGTCACAGTCAGAGAGTTGTGGTCAGTGGTTCTATGTCCATGTGGGGCTGTGTCTCCCAGAGATCAGTCTTGGGACAGGTGCACTTTAACATGTTTATTATTGATCTTGAGGGATTGGATGCCCTCTCAGCAAGTTTGCTGAAGACAGCAAGATGAATGGTGCAGATGATATGGAAGAAACAAGGGATACTGTCCAAGGGAACCCGAACACTGGGACTTGAGAAGTGGGCCCACAAGAATATAATGAGGTTCAACAAAGACAAGTTCAAGATGTTGCACTTGGATCAGGACAACTTCAGACATGTCTACAGACTGGGAGAAGAACTTCTTGACTGCAGCCCTGTTGAGAATGAGCTAGGGATACTGGTGGATGAGCCAGAATTGTGGGCTTGCAGCCCTGAAGGACAACAGTGTCATGGACTGCATAAAAAGAAGGGTGGCTACCAGGGAGAGAGAGATGATAGGCCCCCTCTACTCTGCCCTTGTAAGGCTCCATCTGGAGTACTGCATCCTGATCTGGGGTCCCCAGCACAAGAAAGATATGGAACGGGTCCAAATCTGTTTAAAAACCTCCTTCCCTAGAATTTCAACTCAGTGCTCTGTTCATGTTCCCTACTTTAGAATGTACATCGTCTCCACTTCCTTCAACTGAATGCTGCTGAACATGCTTTCCAGCATCCCAAGAACAAACCCGTTGTGCTGTATTAAAGTCTGTCACTTCATTCAGTCCTTTGAAGAAGTGAAATCTAACAGAAATACTAAGCAGTTACAGAGGTTGGATCTGCATAAGAGACAGAACTAGTCTATTTTCATCTGAATGCATTTGTGCCATATCTGTCACGCTCTGTATCTCTGAAACCTCTCAGTCTATCAGGCAACTCTTCACATTCTTCTCCAAAGTCTGGTTTTCTGACTACTGCTATCTCACACAAACAAGCTTTGATCAAAATATGTTGAAGGTGTTTTTGCATAAACTAGGTAGAACACATGTTCCTGTCAGAAATATACTACTAGAAAAAACACTTATTTCATCTCCAGAATTCACATAAAACTAGCTACTTTGTCCTAAATATATAATTATCCCACCAGACAAGACATTCACCTCAAATGTTTTTCATTTCTTCTCTTATTACTCGCTCTTTCTTTTCAAAGGTGCCCAAGAGAGCTGCTGTATGGAGGAGTACGGCATGCAACAATAATTTATTGACAAAGTCGAAAACTGTAATGGTGTTCCTGACACATCAACAAGGACAGAGTTAATATGATAGATGGGAATCACACCAGGTTTCATGCTGAGAAATTCAAAGATTGACACTGGATCTAAACATGGTAAGAGTAAGAATGAGTAAAAATATCAATTTCTGATGTATAGATGCCAGCTAAAAGGCTTAAAGGTTGGAGTATTACCAGGGGAGGGAGAGATGCAAGGAGATTAAAAACTTTTCCAAAACACATCTTTTGCTCTCAAATAATTCTCACAGAATAATATTACTTTTAATCTTCCCATAGCAAATTATTAAAATTCAATTTTATAAAAGCTATAACTTAGTCAAAAGCTGAACACTTATATTTGATTTTCCTTCCTCCTCTTATTCTTCTCTGAAGCTCTGTGATTTTAATACAATAAAGACAAGATCCTATTCATCTCCTGTTCTGTTCTTGCAAAGCCAAACCTAAACTAAAATGGCTTTACAATGTGCAGCCCGAGCCTCCCACATGAACTGCAGCAAATTCACTTCACTTAATCTGGATACAGTGAAAATCTTCAAAGCTTAGTTATTTGGAAACATCAGGATTGTAGTGAAACTTAAATGTGCACATTTCAGATGACAGAACAAGACCTTCTGTCATATGTTAATTAAGACTTTGCTTCACAGAATACACTTTGTGTTACTAAAGGGGCCAGACTCTATATTGCAGCCATTTCACAAAAGCAGCACCACAAAAACATTTAAATTCCTCCCAGAGGACTGAGGATTTTTTGGACAGGCTAGCTTGTCACAATGTGATAGTGAAGGTTTCTCTCAAGGGAGGACTTGAGGCCATGGTTGAACTTGCAGAGAAAAAGGTCTGGACTTGGTTTCAGGTTTGTACCAAAGACGAAACAAACAAATAAGCAAGCAAAAAAAAAAAAAAAAAAAAAAAAAATTAAAAAACAACAAAAAAACACTTCAAGGATAAAAAATAATCTCTGACAAAGTGCTCACAAAAGCAGCCAAAGACTAACTTATGTCTTCAAGCATTCATTTAAGCTGCTATGAATATTAAATGATAACAAATATTTACTATTAAACCTGTAGAAATTAGTATTTGTTTTGAAATCAGGAATGTTAATCACTGACATACTAATGCAGCACTCTTGACCAACCTTGTAGTGCTATTGAATAACTTTGTATTTCCTCTGGAAAATAAGAACCATTAGGCCTATAAAGTCCTAAATCTGATCACTTCTTCATTTATTTTTGTATTAAGTGCAGACATTTGCAGTGTCAAAAGATTATTTGATTAAAAAATAATTGTCACTGGGGAAAGTAAGGAAATGAAAACAAATTGATAATAATGGACATTTTCATTTGTTCCAATCCCAGAAGCAATAAAGAAATAATTAATATTGGCATATCCTGGCTCTCTCCCTTTGCTTTATATTAACTCATTTCAACTTCATTAATGGAAGATAAAATTTGGAGTTTTGTTTTCACATCACCAAACAGTAATGCAGATCTTCATAACAGAAAAGCAATATGATTGTGAATGACACCCCCACACCATCTAAAGCTTTAAGATATGAGAGCTGGAGGCACAGCCTTCTTAGAGAATAATAAACCCTTTCTTGACAGCAGGAGGTGAAAATAAAATGACAGCAGACCAATAGCTGTTCTTCAGGATGAGCCATGGATACACCCTGCTAGGCTAGAAAAGTGCAAATGTGGGTGTTTGACCTTCAAAGGATTCCTCTATTATATGCATAAAGATGTAGTTCATGTTTAAGAGGAGAAGACATCAAAGATCCAGGTAAGAATTTATTCTGAGACCTTAAAATGGCATTGGAAGTCAGCTGTGAGCAAATGACAAAAACAGTCCTGACTGTATCAGGACACATTGCCAGGTATGTTTCTATGCTTCCATAGACTAACATTGCTCTTATGTAGGTGCGCATTCTGAATAACTTTCAGAAATCATTTTTTAGGGAGTAATTAATTATTTGCATGTTTTTATATTTTGATCCTTTACAGTATCATCTGATTTGTGATCAGTAAAATGCTGCTTTTTAAATCCCCATTCAGAGGAAAGAAACAAAGAAAGATCCTCCTATCTGAGACTGGCAAGGAATGCCAAATCAAAATGAGACTGACAACAACGTTTTGTGGACAGCTTTACATTCAGAAGCCTTAATTTGGAGCTTTTGAATGGGGAAGCCCAGGAACGTTTTCTGGCTCAAACTTGGCCTGGGAGCAAATGAAAAACGAAAATACAGGGAGTTAAGGACATTAAGTGATGATACCATTGTATCCTGTGAAGGCAAGATACAAGCAGTCTCTCCCTGCCTCCTCTTATCTCTGCTGATTTAAATTTGGAAGGCCTGGAAGACAGGAACAAAAAAAGAGAGAGCCCCAAAGCCAGAAGCTGTCATTCCAAAGAACAGGTTTGACTACTCCGAATATAAGTAAGAAAATGTGAATGTGTGAATGCTCCTTGCAGTCATTAAGTAACCTTCACCACTTGGACCACCCACCACTGCCAAAGACCAGCACCACCTGACACCAAGACTTTGCTGGATGGAGGAGTGGTGAACTGCTTGTCTTTGTTGTTTGTATGTCCGTACATCTGTCTGTCTCCCTGTTTTCTACCTTTTATCTTCTACTATTTTTCCCTTTGTAGTAGCTGTTGCTACTACATTGTCTTTTTTTTTTTTTTTTTTTTTTTTTGGGGGGGGGGGGGGCAGCAATCTTTTATGCTTTAATATATTCACTAGGATTTGAGTGGAGATCTTATTTTGTTTTGAAGTTTATATGATTATTTAATAAAGATAATAGAGAGGTCTGTTGGTTAGTCTGGATATTTCCATTTCATTTCACCTAAGAAAAAAATCTGCTCAGGCTTTTTTCCAGTGGAAACGAATACAGAAAAAATATAATAAATAGCAAAATGGAGTTGGCTATGCTTTGATGCAATCAGCTTGCACTTGTGTTTGGAGAAAGATGCAAATAAATAATGTCTTTAAATCTCCCTAATAATCAATTTTAACTTTAGCATTTTTGTAATGAACCTTGCAGTTTATAAAGCTAAAAATCAAGACTAATCAGCAGCATAGTTTTCAAGCTTATGGGAGAACAAGCTGCCATGTCCCATAGTCACCATCTCTCTGCACAGCTAGACTTAATACAGGTAAAGCTTATTTCTTTTCCATAATTCTCTCATACAAGGTACCATCCATTCCAAATAAAACCCTGAATATTTCTTCCTATTAATAGTGAACTCACTCAAAATACCAAATTGTTTTCTACATATTAGTTAAAAATTGATTTCAGCATTTGTATTTGGTATGTTGTTCTTGAAGTACAAAAATTTTCAGTGGTCAGACAGGCAGGGTTAAATGCCTGCCTTGTCTGTCAGTATATTTATATAATGCAGAGAGGTGTTTCCTGATGATCTCAGGGCATTTGCTAGGTTTTCATGCATCCATAACCTTCAGTCACTCATGTCTAAATAATCACTGCTATGTTAAATTTCATGAAGAATTTTGTTTGTCATTAGCTCTTAACAAAGACTATACACTATGGATAAATTGGAAAGACTAATGAGTCAGAAACTAATTACGCTTCCACAGATTCAGAGGATTCTATCAAATAATGCCATTAGATTTTTTCCATAAATTGAACAATAATTCAAAGTAGTTTTGAAGTCTTAGACAATTTCTGCAATAGTCAGTTTACGATTTAATGAAAGATTTGTATGTATGAAAAAATATACAAAAGAAGACATACAATGACAGCAAAGATAACCCCTAAAAAATTATAGTGACTAATTACAGAATGATGTGTTTATATAGACAACATGGTTTTCAATTCTAGGAAGTTTATACTGTAGTATGAAGCTCAATTTTATACTGTTGCATAGAGCTCCACTTTTAGATCACATATTATGCAGTACATTATATAAATCCAATAAAACTTTTACAAAATAATCAAAGCAGAACACAAGTAATTATCCTTGTAGGTCAAGCATTCAATTGTTTTCTGTGAGGATTAATTAAAAAGATATATTCTCACAATTTAAAAGCAAGATTCTCATAAACAGCTAAATGCCCAATCCATTTTTCAATAAGGTTTTCAGAAATTCTCAGTGAGACTTGAACTGAACTCCTAAATGAATAAGGATAAACACTGACTATCAGAATGCTACAGTTCACAGGATTAGACACAAAAGTCAGTTAAATAATTCTTGCTCATTTCACTGAGCCATAGCCCTGACATAGATTAACATGATGTTTCACTTGCAAGAAAATGGGATATTTCAACTGACATTGGGCCAGTGCCACTGCTGGCTGCCCCCAAGAATGGGGCTCCTACTGGGTCCACTATGACTGTTCTTAATTGTGTGTGGCCCCCTCCTTACATGGAGAAGGTACATCTCCTTTCCGTCTGCTTTGCCTCTTTTCAAATTCATGACTGACCCAGAGGAAAGTATCTGTCCCTGTTTCCAGGAGGGTGCTGATATATGAACATTGATGGGTCTTCTACTTACAGAAGAAAACAGTGAAAAGGGAAAGGAACAATAGCTACAAAACTAAAAACTTGGGATTTTTATAAGCTACCACTATATAATTCTTTGCTTGTACCTGCTTTAGCAGGGGGGTTTGGACTTAATGATCTCTTGAGGTCCCTTCAATTCTGTGATTCTGAAATTCTGTGATTCTATTCATATCTGACTTAGTAAATCAATTGGGCAAGAAAGTACATTCCTCATTCCACTCGATGGTTTACCTTCTTTGCAGAAGTGAGTCTTAGCTCTTCTTCCAAAGCCAATTCTGATAAGCTTGCTGCTTTCACTTCCTCCAGCCAGTGCAGGCCTTTGAGCAATGCAGAATCAAGAACACCATTGTGTAGCACCTGGGAAATACAAAAACTTTTACTACAACAGAAATGATAAAGGAAAAAAAGGCTGACAAGGGAACGTTGCTATAAAATTGCACAATTTTTTTTTTTATTATTTTTATTTTTTGAAGGTAAATATAACTGTTCTCTTTGCTCAGTTTAAAAAATGTATTTTAAAAAAAATATTAAATTATGTAGACATCCAAATAGTAGACAAATTTTAAGATCCTTTCAGAATCTCAGAAAGATATGTGGCCTGCGCTATTGTTGTTTTCCAAACTTTAGAGCACTGGCTTTCTTAGGGCCTATACAACATAAACACATTTAAGTTTCTGCTGTGCTGAGGCTGCTTCCTATTAGTTTAATTAATATCCCTGCTTTTTTTTTCTGTTGGGACATTGAGTTTTCTGTGTGTGGGTTAACGAGTGCATAGAATGTAGTTCTGAGTAGGATGAGTGTTCTGGAATATTTGAGCTACAGCCTGTAGATTAGGGAGCCTGTGGGTGGGGGTTTGGGTAGGTGTGTGTATAGGTCTTCTCACATGCATCAGGTGCATGGCGGATGTATGCATCTGTGTGGGAATTAGGATGATATATAAGGAATGTGATGCAGCAGTAAAAGTGAGAGAGTTAACTCCAAGACATCTGTGTTTATGTCTCTCTCCCCCAGACTGTCAAGGTTCCAGGATGATCGGGTTATTTGATGGCAACATCATTTCCCCATCTATTCCCCCTGCTTGCTGTAGTCTACACCTCAAAAGCATGTACAAAGTGAGGACCATTTTTTTGTTCTGAGCTTGGACACCCCTCTGGTCAATGAGACATCACATTGCTACAAACATGTCAGTAGGTGAGATCCACCAGATACAGCTTGTTCAGACAACAAAGGGAAATTACAGCTCATTTATGACTTGGTTTAAAAGCAAATTAGTAGGTAACATTATAATAAGAGCAATTAGTTTCTAAGATTCAGATCTAAAATAAAAATTATATGGGTAGAGTAGTTTATAACAGTGATAATGTGAGAAGTTAAAGATACTTTTTACTGAGAACTCACCTAGGTCCCAGTTATATGACATACATCTGTGGCACCCTGTATTTTCTAATAGTTTCTTCTGATATTAATGTGAGTTTGGCTGAGGAAAGCAGGTCCCAGTACTGAGAAACATCTATGGCATGTCATTATTCCAGATAAAGTCAGAAACTTAAAATAGTAAGAATAGGATGTCTCCAGAGAAAGACATCTTCATAGTTACAGTTAAGCATCATCAAACTTCAAAGAGTAATTACTTGAATTCTGATTGAGCTTAGGGACATCAGTCTTAACTGATGACTTTCAAATAAGCATCTGAAAGTACATGCACAGAAACAATGAAGTGTCCAGAAACACAGGGACAGAAAAGGGAGCTCATGGGCTGGATGGAAGTTGGCCAGCTTTACCAGGCACAGCACAGCTGGGATTCAGTCCCAGGACCACCCAGGTCCCATGCTTGTGTTCCTTCTGCAGCACACTGCTTCCCTCAGTCTTGTATTACCACAACTTCCTGGTTGTAACAGAAAATCACAAAAGAAATACATTTTTTCAAAAGATTCTAGCTTTTCTGTTGGGATTCACAGCTGGGAATAGTCCTTTTTAAAATACTTTTTTCTCCTTTTTATTTATTTTTTTATATCTTTCAAGACCAGCTCACTTCCAGAAATATGGAGGTTTGCAGCATTAATAAGCAAAAAAGTATAATCATCTTTTGGGTTTCTAACACTTCAGAAATGTCTGGCCTTGCTGTTTAATGCAGAGCACAGTGCAAATTATTCTACTTGTACTCACTTGACAAACATTTTGGGCACAGCTGGTTGCATATTTTTTGAATGGCTGCACTGGCATCCCAAAATGCAGCCAGGCGAGGACTCACCAGTGTTCTGTGGCCTCTGCTATCAACCAAATATTTAACTGTAGCTCATTATAATTTCCACAGTGTTACAAGAGATAGGGAGGGAAAGACTGAACATAATCCTAAAATATAGCATACAGTGTCTGTTTCCCTTATGAGAACGATTTCTTTATCGAAATTTCTTTATAGAACCGAGGAAAGAGGAGCAATTTCTCTCACATGGCATTTTTTTCCATTTCACCTTTCACCCAAGAGATTAAATCCTAGCAATATCAATGATTATAAAGAAAATACGCACATATGGGCTTTTCTAATTGCAGTCCTGCTGCATCTTATTAAAATATTAATACTCCTTATTTATATAGCACCTGTCTGCAGGAGTATCCTAGCTGCTTTAATTATAGAGCAAAGCATATTATAAAGATAAGTATGCACAAGAGGAAAACAGAAATCATTAAATATAACTCAAAATAATAAATACAGTGTACCTTTTATGCTGCATTATGATTAAAACAATCCTATGAATCTAAATTTGGAGTGCCTTTTCAAATCCCAGTTGAAAATCTCATCCAACACATCACAGCCATGAGAACAAAGGCACAGACGGTTTTGTCAGCTTCTGCAAACAGTGTTAAAGTAACACAATTTTAAGCTCTCTAAGGAAAAGATACTGTGATTGTTATTTACGTTACATTGGTGCCTAGGAGGAAAGAGCAGTCAGGCCCAGAGTTCCATTAAACTCTGCACTACACAAGTACAGTACAAGCCTGGTGCCAAGAGGTGAGTAATTCCTGACACCCAGTGCAAGCCTTTGACCTGTGCTGTGCCTGCTCTCACCGTCACCTCCAGTGCCTCACCAATTTCAGTTAGTGGAAAAAAAAATTGCCACTCTCCATCAGAAATGGACACTGCAAAATGTAAAAAATAGGACCATGTCAAATTGGAAGACATAAAATTGAGGGGGAAGAAGAAACTCAGAGACAAGAGGTTGCTTTCATGAATTCTATCTCTGAGGCAGTGTCAAAGGCAAAACACAACTGAGTGTAAATCTCTGCTCCTTAGACTCCTTAGACAGCTGTAATCTGAAGAATCAAAATTCTATCAAAGCATTTAGTTCCAAAGGAAACATGAAGTGATGCATAATTCTACTGGTAGCTAAATCATGTACCCAGCAGTAGATGAGCAGAATCTTCCCTTTTCAGGCTATAAAATTATGATAGTTACTATATTTTGGGCAAGTTGTATATATCCGGTCAAATGTTCAAGCATTTCAGCAAAACCATGACATTACTCTCTGGCCCCAAACTTGAGCAAGTGAGCATCCAATGAACATGGAAAGTGAGGGCCAAGGAGTTATCCTGAGGTTGTAGATCCCAGTCTGGTCACAATGCCTACTGAACAGATATTGCATTTTTAAACTCATCAGTATTTTTCCCCATTCCTCTGCAATGACATCTCCTACAAAACGAATTGCCTGTACTACTCCCATACACTGAGTGATGGACTTCGTGCTGTGCAGACGTGTGCTGGAGGTGAGCAAACAGACTGCACAGCACAGGATACCAAAGTACTGATTGATAGAGGGCCAACAACCTCTTGTAAAATCCCTTACAATATCAACAAACGCTACAGTTTGTGAAATATAAATAGGCTTCTGAACAAACTACCACATGCAAAATTAAATTATCTTTTTTTATGTATTCATTACGTACATTGACATGTGTCACTGCCCTATTGCAAGCCTTACAGAAAATAAGTCCTCTTGTAGTGCTTCTCCAGCCTTCCTATGACCAGATCAGTCAGTTCTGAGTGACTTAGACTTTGACAACACAAGTGATGGCTCTGCAACATGTTGCTCCTGCTCCTACTAAAAACCTATTGAGAGGAAAGTTGCTGCATACTAATGAGCCTTAATCCACACCACTGGTGAAAAAAAAAAAAAAAAAGTGTGCACAACCATCAGTCCCACGTGGCAGATATTACTCCATTTACTCTCAAGACAAATAATATAAAAACAAGAAATTATTTTGATTTGATTTAGTCTGTATGATTTACAGATTTAAGGTACAGCTAATACCCCAACAACAAAATGCTGATTGTAGTATGTGAAAATAAACTTAATAGACATTCACACAGCAAACCTTCACTGGAGTCAGTGATTCCTGTGCCTTCCCATTTTTTCTCTGCATGATGAACGATGGTTTTACAGATACTGTGTGCACACAGTTCAGTTCACAGCAGTAATGAATTCAAAACAAACACATAAAATACTGAAGACATATCAGACTCAAACCAATAACTACCTTGAAACATTTTTAAACTTCTGGTGCATTTTCTTTTGTCACAGTGTAAGATTAACACACCGCAGACATGAAAATAATGCAAGAAGTTTATGCAAAAGAGTCTGAACAGCAACCAAAGCAACTTTCACAAACATATCTCTAGTGCAGAAGATGGCTTGTAGTCCAAAGTCACTATGGAATGCAGAGAAGCTACAGTCTGACAGCCTTAATCTTTTGGTCACTATCTCCTGACAAAAGGACACCAAATGCCAAGAATGATATTTGATTGTAGAAGCAGCCAAAATTGGAGATGCTCATTTCTGTACATGACTTTTTAAGGAAAATAAAGACCATTGTGATTTCATCCCAAGGGAAAAATTTCAGCAAAAGGGAAAGAGTTACCTCTACGACTTACCTGCAGCACATTTGGTATACAGTGATCTGAGTGCTTAGCCAAACAGAAAAACCTTGTGCAAAGATAGGAGAATTGTCAGTTCTATAAAGAAAAAAATAAATAAGAGGTAAAAATACTTTAGAGCCAATTTATGCTTTGCTTCCCCTTTCACCAAAGATACAGAGTTCAGCCTGTATCCACATTCTGCAGCCCATGATTCAGAGAGATGCACAGTGAATCATGTGTTCCACTGCCAACATGTTCTTCTTTAAATTCAGCCTTTGGTACATCCAATCACAGGTTGAAGTTTAGGTGCACTGGGCTGTAGAGCATCTCCACAATTGCTCTTTTGCAGAAGAAAACCCTCAGAACCTGGCCTTGATGTTTCATTTGTTTTTCTCTCCTTATTCTATGTGAGTGTCATTTCTGTTTGTGCTATATCCCTAAGGCACCTTGTTAAACAATAACAAAATTGTACAATATTCAATATATCAATGCAAAAAAAAAAAAATTATATATATATATATTTATGTGTGTATATATATATATATATATATATATATATATATATATATATATATGCTAGTGTGCCTTACTTTCTCACACACACTGTAGGAAAAAAGAAAGCAATTATCAATGCTACCATACCTAGCCAAAATGGTACAAAGTATTCATAACACAAGTGGGTCTAGCTCACTGCATTTTCAGGTAACTCTGAAACTGATCTGCCAGCTAATTTCTAATCCACTTCCTACAGATGAAAGACTTACTGACTGGCTCCACTTATTCAAACTACAGAAACTGTGCCAAAAATTACTATTCTATGGCTCCAGGAAAAAGAGCAACTTAGAAGATGGTAGAAAATATTTTGTGTCCCATTTTGAATTCTCAGATTTTAGAGTATATCTTAATTTACTCTAATTACTTCATTAGATCAATCTCCACTTGTAAAATGCAATGATTTTTAACTGACTATAAAATAATCTTTTTCTCTGGTATGGACAACAATAAATAACACTCACAAGGAATGGCCACATTTTATTTTCTCATCAGTGCATGGAAGCAGTTATTTTAAATTGTGAAGATCAGTGGCAGAGAGGATACTTTGAATTAACACAGATGTGAAATGAATAATTGTTTTGATCTTCAGTTTAATCTGTAAATATAAGCACACAATCTTGATATGTCTCTCATATTTTGAATCTCGATGCTAATAAAAATATGCTACAGAAAGAGATATAATAATAACAATAATAAATCCTTTCCAAAAGTTCAAAATGACACAGAAGATTCATAATGAGCTATTACACTGCAGAGTCTTTTTTCAGTTACTCAGAAGATAAGGATGACTTGAGGATTTTGTCATTCAATTGCAAATTAAAACATCACTTCATATGCAACAGCATCACGCACTGAAATCATTTGTCAGGAGTCTGACACTTATAAAGGCTTCAATGTTTGGAACTCATCATATATTTTCCCAATGACTTATATGCCTTAAGAAGACTGAACTGTTCCTTCAGCCATTAAGGTCTCAGTGGAGCTGTTTGTCCAGCTAGAAGTATTTTCATAGAAAAGGAATGAGGAGAAGAAAGAGGGAACTCCACCCAAATTATCTAGCTGAGAATCAATAATTTTGCAATCAGTGAAAAAAGATTTAAGGAACTATGATTCCTTGTGGCTATGCTTATTAATGAAATATTTTATGTATGCACATAATATTTTTAATATCAAAGATGCCAGTTAAGTAAAATGTTACCACACAAGTTATACAAGCTGATTTGACTAGTATGGATTGTAGTTTAGTCTAATGTTCTTGGGAATA